>NW_022196895.1:66348763-66423526 GCF_008632895.1 Mastomys coucha
GGAGGGGAGGGGAGGAGAGGAGAGGAGAGGAGAGGAGAGGAGAGGAGAGGAGAGGAGAGGAGAGGGAGTGAAGGAAGGAAGACCTTCCAGGTAGCTATGTGAAGTATCAAATACCTAAGTCAGAATTTAGCACACCTGAGCGCAATCAGGTTTAGATGAACTCTCTAACATGGTTCTATTTTGTGGTTTTTGCTGTTGCCAAACACAGACACAGACACAGACACAGACACACACACAGACACACACACACACACGCACACACACACACACACACACACCTAAAATGCAAAAATCCTGTGGTACAGCTGAAAATTCTCCTATGCCTTTGTTTTGTGAGATGAATGTATTGGCCAATGTTCACTTTATCATGTGCAAATCAATCTTCCGAGTGGGAAACGTGATTACATACCCTGCAGTTGTGCGGCTGCCAGAAGTCAACTTTGATTTGCTTTCAAATTTTATTTGGAGTTTTCTGTTTTTATTCTCTGAGATGAGTGATACTCTCAGTGAATTTCTTTTGGTCTGTGTGATTTTTAAGTGAAATGAAGCAGCATCCAACATATAAACAAAAAACAGGGTGTTTTCACAGTTTTGTATTTTTGTATAATAATATTATTAATCTGACTGCTTTAATCAGCTTTCCACTACTATGATTAAATACCTGAGAAAAGGGAAGTGAAGAAGGAGAAAAAGTTCATTTATTTTGTTCATGATTGCAAGGGTTTCAGGCCATCAGAACACTTTTAGCTTTAAGCCTATGACAGCATAGTACATTTTGCACTGGTCATGGATGCACTGTGGATACCCAGTGAGTATATGCTAAAGAAAAGAAGAATTGATCTAGGCATAATGGCACACAACTGTAACCTTGGCATTTGGGAGAATCAGAAATTCAAGATCAACCTTGTCTACATTGTGAGTTCAAGGTCACCTTAGTATTCTTGAAACCATGTCTCAAAAAGTCAGGAGGAGGAGGCAAAAATTCACCATGCTAAAGATAACTCATCTTTCATCTGCACGCTTTTGTCACTTTGTATATGAATATGGTAAGAAGATTTAAGCCCTCATCTCTTGATAAGTTTGATGCAAACAATAGAATTTCAACTATGGTTACCATCTCATTCATTAGCTCTCCAGAACTTAGAGAACTGATACCCTAACCAACAGCTCTGCATCCTCCATACCTCCCAAGTATGCATATATCAAAAGCTTAAGTTGTGTTCTATGATACTTTATTGAGAAAAAAGAAGTGAAGGGAAACAAAAAAAAAGCAAGAAGGAGGAAAGAAAAAGAAGGCATGAGGAGCAAAGATTAAGAGGAAGACTGGAAGAAAGGGAGAAGAGGAAAGAAATAAGGGAGGAAAGAAAGAACAGCAAGGGGCTAAGAAAGAAGAGAAGAAGTAGAAAAGAAAGGATGGGTCCAGAGGAAAAGCCAATTATCACTGTCGTGTAATCACTTGTGACTTTGTTTAGTGAACAGGAGGAGCTAAGCATAACTAGAATTCCTAACCCAATGAACTATTTTTAGTCAACCTATTGGCTATACAAATAGCTTATTATTAAGTACATTATTTTTGCCCTAAAGATGAGTATATCGCTATGCAAATACCTAACTCAAATTTTAAGGAAGGGATATGTTAATTAGAAAAAAAGTCTGGAAATACAAATATCTCAGGGAAAACTGTTCCCAATCTGCACTGAACTCAAAGGAGTTGTCTGACAGTAAATTTAGCGTATGCTGTTTTTTTCACTCCGGCTTCCCAAGACCTGGTCCTGTTGTCTTCTTGTTCTTTCATCTTTGTCTATTCTAGCCAGCTGCTTCTGTATTGCTTTATAACTCAAAACTACCAGTAGTGTCACTCTGAAAAATTCCTAGCCAAAAATAAATAGACAGTTTTCCTGGGTGATGTTTTCCACTGATTGCTCCAGAAAACAGTAGACAGATTGCTATAAGTGGTTTCATTACAAATGAAGTAAAATAATATTTCAGTAACTTGACCTGAAGATCTCTGGGTGTTCTTCATTGAATGCTATAGTGCTTGAAGTTCACAGGAATGTAAAATGATTCTAGTTTTTTTGTTTTGTTTTGTCTTGTTTTAACAGCCTATTGTAACAATGGTTAAGTATATGACCTGGAGTTATGTTGTCCAAGATCAGGTCTGAGCACAGCTGCTGTACTTAATCTTTCTGTGTCTCCTTTCCACTGTATAAAATAGGATCTCTAGTGACACTCATGTCACAATCACAGGATCCTTGTGAGTATGAAATGGATACTGTAAAGCAGGATGATATTTGGCTTTTACTCTCATTTCTACCTAAGATACGCTAATGATAGACAAACCAGTTTCAAGAAGTCCCAGTGACAAGATTCTCCACTGTGAAGGATTTAGCAAACACAGAGAATCCCACTGGGGAAAACTTACTAACATTTGTTGATTTCAGTAGGAAATGTTTACTACTATGCCAGGTATGTGAGAAGTGTTAGTTTTGGTAGATTTTAGAAAACTTCATGGATAAGTTGGGTTTTGTCTAATAAAAGCTAATGGTTGTTTTGGTCCCAACTTTCCACATCCTATCTCAATAAAACATTTCTTGAAATTCTCACTTTGTTCCAATCCCTACCCCCTGCGTCCCCAGCCAACTGAATTTCA
The DNA here is from genome assembly GCF_008632895.1 of Mastomys coucha. Lineage (NCBI taxonomy): Eukaryota > Metazoa > Chordata > Mammalia > Rodentia > Muridae > Mastomys > Mastomys coucha. Next base: position 66,351,414 of record NW_022196895.1, read on the forward strand.
CAGTGACTTGGAGCCATAATTTAGGCTCCTCCCATTTTTCCTCCATGCCCAAGCACTATATATTTCAGGACATCAAAAATCTTTGCTGTAGCCAAGTGTGGTGGCTCACACCTTTCATCCCAGCACTTGGAAACTAGAGGCATCTACATAGATGGCTCATAGCCAGCAAGGGATACAAAGTGAAATGCAATCTCAAAACAACAGCAAACATAAAAGGGCTGGAGAGATCACTCAGTGGTTAAAGAGATTGCTGCTCTTCCAAAGGACTTGGGCTCCCTTGTCATGTGGCTCATAACTGCCCATAAGTCTAGCTCCAGGGCTCACATGCCCTCTCCTGGCCTCTTCAGCCCTTCAGTCCCATGCACAAACCCATGCCTGAATGCTAACATACATAAATAACTAAAAGTAAAAATAACATGATTTTTAAGTCTTTGAGTTCACAAAGCACCAAATATATAACATCGCTTTTGTTACTCATCAAACAGTAGTACATGGGCTTCCCAGTTTAAGAAATTGGAATTGAGAGAAATTCAAAATTTTTCCAAAGACCAGATGAGCCAGTAAGTTGCTTAAAGAAGAGGAGGAGGAGGAGGAAGATGAGGAAGAAGAAGAGGAGGAGGAGAAGGGGGGAGGAGGAGGAAGATGAGGAAGAAGAAGAAGAGGAACAGCAGGAGGAGGAGGAGGAGGAGGAGGGGGAGGAGGAGGAGGAGGAGGAGGGGGAAGAAGGGTAAAATGCTTGAGCCCAGATGGTCAAAGGAAAACCAGGGTTCTTCCACCATTCATTTCCCATAAGCAGCACCGCACCTTCAACCTCCAAAACTGATGAACTCACATGTCTGCCACTGCTTGCTTTATTCATTTAGGATACAGTGTTTTGGAGTCCAGGGCCTTGTCTCTCTTACTCATGATAGAAACTGTACTGGGACACAGAGAAGGAAGGACAATGGTGTGTTGAATATGCTAACTTCCCCTTTGCTCAAGGCTAAAACCATGACCAACAAGATTTGAAAACACTCAGTTTTAAAATGTATACATTCTTTAAAAGAAAGCTAAAGATTCTTGGTCCCTAAGTTTGTATAAAAATAAAAACCCTGTGTCTGCACAGTTTTGCTTCTCATCCATTGATATGTTATGCACAATTTTTTAATTGTTGGTTGGACTTACCCAGAGGTTTGCCTTCGCTGTGGAAGATCAATATTTTCCCTTCAAATCAATTAGCCATGAATTAATTCATAATTCATTAACTCATATCTTAGTGGAGCAGATATGAGTCTCAGTTCACAAGAGCAGGTGTTCAACAAATATTGCTCTTTTATTGCTTTTTAATCAACTTAACATGGCACTAAGCCTGCATTATCGTCCAGTAATTGTGAGCATACCTTCTATTCCTGGGTCATACCAAAATCAATAAACACACACACGCACACACACACAAAGACACACACACAAAGCTAAGGTGTGTCTCCCCTCAACAATTCGTAGTGACCACCTTTGCACCTTTGACATTTGAATCATTCAAGCCCAGGAAAGTTAGGACTCTGGTTTCTTTGCCCTCCATGGGAATTATGAGCCTTTCCTAAATCTTCAATTCCTGATGCCCTTTTCTCATTTGCCCAGTTACTGTACAAACATAGGGCATTTGTTTTCACTCCCATGCAATTCTCAGACCTCTTTCATCTTACTATTTCAGAGAAAATCCTTCTGGAGTCTCCCAGATCCATAAAGCTTCATGGGCTTCCTTTATTTTTATAGACCCCTCTCATCACCTTGTAAATAGTCACATGAGAACGGATTCATCAGAAAGAGATGAGAACAAGTAACAACAACACCAATCAGAGTTGCTGCTTCCATGGGTCACTGAGCCAAGAAAGCAGGGCAAGGCTGTCTTCCCTAGTGCAAATGAGCGATAATATAGCACAGGAAGGACCCATTAACATCTCACTAAGTCCTCCTAACATGCTATTTTTGGTCTAGTATCTTTGCAATATTTCAGGGGCCAATTCTAAACTATTCCTCATGAAACAAGATTTTAAAAGACTGGCTCCTCAAGAATATGAAGTTGAGTATAGCAGCTGAGTATACATTATATCGGACATGCCTCATGCACTATATTGGACAGCACTCAGATACTGGGCAAAGCTCCTAGAGAAACAAAACCTTTCTCTTTCTTCTAAGAGGGAAATAGATGACACATGAAATTTTATGAAATTTGAGCCTTTTGAAACTTTTTATTTTCTCATTTTATGTGTATGGGTGTTTTGCCTTCATGTATGTTTGTGTACCATGTATGTGCCTGGTGCTCAGGGAGGCCAGAAGAGGGCACGGGATTCTCTGGTACTGAAGTTACAGACCGCTGTGAGCCACAGGGTGGGTGCTAGGAATCAAATCCGGGTCCTGTAGAGAGCAGCCATTGCTCTTAACCACTGAGCCACCAAGTTCTGTCTCGCACGCGCTCTTTAGCTGATCCTCAATGGATTCTAAGTCACCAGTCTTTTCCAAGGCTTACTAAGTAAGAGCACGGAAGCTTCCTTCGGAAAGTAGACAAGAGAAAGCGGTTACTTCTCTAGAAACATTTATCCCTTAGCTAACGTAGCAGCTTCCAAGTACTCAGAATACAATGCTGGGAGGAGGAGCCGAGTCAAGGTGGCTCAGATTTACGAAGAATTCAATCTCTCCCGGATATAAGTAAGCCACTGCTACTCCGGCATCAGTGTTAAACTAGAACAGATAACAAAAGGTCAGTGCACAAGAGGATCATAAGTCTACCCTTAAAGCAGAGATGAAAGAACTCCAGGAGTTCCTTTCTCTGGGGCAGAAAGTTACGGATACTATTTAATGGTGTCTTGAAAACAGAATGTGTTTGTTCTTCAACCCCCACAACTTCTCCAACAGGGAAACCATGACAACTAAACACTAAGATTTCTCCAGGAAGCGCTGGGTTTTCTACATCTAATGTTTTCTTCCTTTTTCTTTTTTTCTTTTCCTCTCTTCCTTTTTCTTTCTTTTTTCCTTTCTTTGGGGGGGGTGTCTTTTTAAATTTTTAGATCACTGCCTGGCTGCCGCACTTACCTTTAGCCACTTGGTTTTGACCTGGTATTGAAAACAAATGGATGCAATTTTAGGTTGGTTTGCAATTTTTCTGCTCAGACTCTTCTGTTCTCGTTTATTGGCTATTTGATCATTTATTTGTATGAGTACCAATATTGATTTTATACTTTGAATTGCATCCAATACTATTTCATTTACCTTATTATCTAGATTGTTAATGTACTACAAAATAGCTTTAAATGTTATAACTTTTAAACAGGAATAAAAACACTAAAATAGCCTAATGAGTAAAATGTCCTGAGTTTGATCCCCACCACCACTTAAAAGCACAATACAAAAGGTAGCATCCGCAACCCCTGTCAGTAGAGTGAAGGAACAGAGACAGTCAGTAGAGCCGAAATGGCAAGCTCTGGGTTCAATGAGAGACACAGTTTTTATAAAACCCAGGCGTATGAGGCCCAGTCTCAAAAAATACATACATACATACATACATACATACATACATACATTCACACATGTATATGTATATGTGTATATGTATGTATATGTATGTGTATATGTGTATATATATATATGTTTGTATATCTATATGTGTATATCTATACATTGTCATATACTGGTCATTGTTATCAACTTGATGCAGACCTAGAGGCATCTAGAAAGAGGGAACTTTTGCTGAAGAATTTTCTCCATTAGGCTTCCTGAGAGAGCAATTGAGAAAGAAAGCTGATGCTGGCCTCCACACACATGGTCATGGGTGCGTGTACCCCTAAGCACACATGTACACACACATAGACATGAAGATACACACTCAAAGGCATACATGCATGTCATCCTCGCAATGAGAAAGCACTATAAAATAAAGATTAATAGTGTTCATTTTGCAAAAAAAAGACAAACTGATACTTGGTGATCTTAAGAAGTGTTCAAAGAAAAATTTTGGAATCCTTTATCTACAGGTCCCTAAGACACGGATAAATCTTATACATCATTATTTCCAGCTGTCGACAGAAAAGACTAAAGAATGGCCACACTCAATGTTTATGTTGCACTTAAATTTAAAAAGTGAGTGGCCTAGTAAAACAAACTAGTTACTCTAAGGCACAAATGTAATGTGAGCCAAACCGTAGGCCTTTAATGTCATTCCGGCTGGATTTGCGCCAGATCATACTAATTACTAAAGGGAAAGTTGATGCGGAAAGAAAAGAAAGAATGCACCAATGAATGGCAACGAAGACCAGAGGCGCCTTTAGGGAGTAACTGAAGCAAAGCTTTAGTCAGCTGCACCAATCACTGTTTCCAGATTTAAATAGAAGTGAATCGGAATTTCCTCTCCCTTCCTCTCGGTTTTTCTATCTGCACCATTTTTATGCTCCCACTTAAAACACCTAAAAGGCCAAGAAGAACTAAATTCGAGAGCAAGGCTATTAAAAGTAATTTAGAAGCATGTGAAATATGAAAGTCCTGGTCAGATCTAATCTGCATCCCGCCCGCACACCTGCTGCCCTTCCGCCCCACATCCCCCAACCCTGCAGGCTGGTGGGAACTGTCCATGGTAGTGCGCCCTAGGAAACCGCAGAGAAAAGAGGGTCTGAGGAAGAAGGGTGAGTCCAAGCTGCTTCCTCCCAGCCCTGCCTACACATTTGGCTGGCCAAGCTAGAATAGACGCTTGAGGTACTTCCGACCTGGTACCCTTCCTTCCCAATAATATTTTCCAAAGCACATAGTAAATCTTTTTTTTTTTTTTACTTATGTGTGTTCATGTTTCTGTGTATATGTGTCTAGATGGTCATATGCATATGTGCTTATCTGTGTGCCTTCAGAGAGGGGGAGGCATTTGAAGATGATCCCTTGGAGCTGGGGTTGAAGCTGTTCGTGAATTGACAATGTGGGTGCTGGGATCTGAAGCCAGGTCCTTGGGACCGAGCAGCTCTTAATGACTAAGACGTGTCTCCACCTTAAAATCTTTAAATCTTCATGGGCAGAATTGTTAACTTAGGGGAATCCCTCCTTCCAGCCTCTTCCATCTGAACCTGTGTCCTGGGGTATAAGTCAGGCCTCCTATTTTCTGCATACATAGCCCATCAATCTTTCTTCCTTTTGACTTTTCTTCCCTTGGGATTCAGAGAACTTGAATCCCATGTTTTTAAAATTCTGACCAATCATCAGTGCTTCTCACCAATTAAGTTTTCCTGCCATGCCATACATAAGTGCCTTCAGAGCACGATTTAAAAGTCCCTAACCCATAATTGTACCTTCCCAGGGATAATACTATGAAAAGGTAAGGCATATATCCAACAGTGACTGTGCACAAAACCCACCTGCTAATCCTGGAGTCTAAACCAGGTTCACAACCAGTTTAACCAATTAACATGGAAATCCTGAGATCGAGAGCCTAGGCACTAGCATTAAAATCTTACAGTTATTCCTGTAGTGAGTCTAATGTACAGCTGTGTGAGAACCACCTTGCAGCACCAGCATTAAAATCTTACAGTTATCCGTGCAGTGAGTCTAATGTACAGCTGTGTGAGAACCACCTTGTAGAGACAAGTGACCTGCTGCAAACCTGACCAGGCAGGACTGACCTTTCTATAGTATCCCCTGTTTCTCCATGGGAGACACTGTTTCAAGATACCCTGTAGTGCCTAAAATGACAGGTAGAATATACCATATATACATATACTCTATGTATGTGTGTGTGTGTAATATATGATATATACATATATGTCTATATATGTACTTAATATATATGCATGTGTATATATGTATATGATGCATATATGCACATAGAGATATATAACTTAATTGATAAGTTAAGCACATGATATTAACAATTATTTGTTGTATACTTTACATGCAAATGTTTTTATTTCCTTGTTAAGAACTTTTTTTTTCTCATTTAAATTATCTACATTATAGATTCTCTTTGTCCTTTCCAAATGGCCAGAACCAGTACTACTGCACCTGGGAGCATTATTGTGTACGGTATGGGTTTCTTAAACACAAGCAGAGCAATAACCCCCAGTCAGTCTAATCACCAGGACGGGAAATGAGTGCATAACCAGTAAGAAGCACAGGGAATGGATATGCTAGGGATTACTGACATCCCAAGACCAGAACAACGCGTAATGTGAGAGCTATGAATTGTTTTCTGAGGGCATTTTCCATTTAATATTTTAGACCACAGTTGAGCACATGTGGCTAAAACTATGTAAAGAGAAACTGGTTATACAGGAGACCTCAGTGATGTTTCTTAAAATCAAATAGCTTATGATGTGAAGAAAAACAATCTGGTTGCCTTTGGAGTTCTTTTATTATGGTCATTCAATTTAGAAAAACAATCTGGTTGCCTTTGGAGTTCTTTTATTATGGTCATTCAACTTATTGTTTTAATAACAAAATTCTCCTTTAGAAACAAACTATACTTAAATTGAGAGAGTGTCATTGGTGTTTAATTTTCTCAGAGAGGAAGATGGGAGGAGATAAGCAGATATGAGGATAATAGCTATTTACCTTGTAGCTATAAGTTCTGTACTTCTATGTAGTGCTTCTTAAATTTTCCTGCTCAGAATTTCAAGAATTGTTGAAGTGTGGAGCTGTCGAGAAAAGAGAACTGAAGGCCTCAGTTAAAGGTAAGTGGCCATCATGGGTCTGGAGGCATGTACACCACCCTCAATTAGAATAAAACTGAATATCAATGGTAGCAAAGCCAGACAGAACTAAGGACAACAGCTTCAGCAAATGTCTGCATGCAGCCAGAAGAACCCATCACCACTCAGGACGCAGCTGGGAAAGTCTGAAAACATGAGAGAAATAAGCACGTGTAATACAAATACAAATACAATCAACTACCAGGCCCACCCAATCAGCCCTGGAAAGAAGCAAATTTATATTTATAACTGCTTGTTGTGATTCATTGATTAGCGTGGAGAGAGAACCCAAGTAAGGCCTTTCACTCAGAAAAGTGCAAAAAGTGTAACTTTGAATATTTCCTGAATACTTGCGGAGGAACTCATAGCAGCAGGTGGCCCTAAGTAGTGAGTCCTTGAGCAAGAATTTGGTACTGCCCTTCGCAGGACACAAAGCCCATTCAGCACTCTGAGCTAAGTGTCTGCTCAAACTACGCCTTTAAGAAATATCTCTCTCCATTAACTCAGATTTCAATTTAGTAACTTAGAGAAAAGTTTTGCCCCTCTGAGTGAGGAATGAGAGAGCATCTCAGTATGTGAGTGCACACACGTAGCAACTATCTCATCTATTTGCTAGAGTTTCTTAATGGTTAGCTTTTTGTGAACTTGACAAGCTAAAGTCATTTGGGAAGAAGGAACCTCAGACGAGAAAATGGCTCCATTAGATGACTGTTGGACCATCTGTAGACATTTTATTTATGATTGGGAGGGCTCAGCCGACTACAGGCAATGCCACCCTCTGAGCAGGTGATTCTGGGCTGTATATAAAAGCAAACTGAGTGAACCATAGAAGCAATTCAGAAAGCAATTCCTTCCATGTCCTCTGCTTCAGTTTCTGCCTCCAAGTTCCTGCTTGAGTTCCTTCCCTGACTTCCTTGAATGATGGACTGTGATGTGGAAATGTAAGCCATATAAACCCTTTCCTCCCCAAGTTGCTCTTGCTCATGGTGTTTATCTTAGCAACGGAAAACAAAGGCAGGGAGTGGCAAAACTTTACCTGGAGCAAAGGTCAGTGCTGGATTGTTCTAGGCATGTCTCCTGTGGCCAAGCCTAGATTTAAAAAAAAACTTGGGCAGATGTAGAGCCACGTGTCACAGTGTCTAAGAACATTTCTGGTAAAGGTCCAAGAGTAGAATGAGATCAGTTACCTGTGAGAATGTGGAAATTAAATCAAGCTCGCGCTCCTCCCTCCCTCCCTCCCTTCCTCCCTCTCTCCCTCCCCCTGCCCTCTCTCTCTCTCTCTCTCTCTCTCTCTCTCTCTCTCTCTCTCTCTCTCTCTCTTTCTTTCTTTCCACCCCCTCTTTTCTTTCTTCTGCCCACCTGTCTTTAAAAGAAAGCACCTGAAAGTGGAGGATAAATATTTTAATTAATATTAAACAATACAGACAGAAGCTCTTCTAAATGGAATGTAATAGGTTGATCATCTTTATGGAGCACTGAGCTATCATCTGCATTGCAGTTCTCTCTGTTTTTACCATTCTCTTCATCGCAGAGGTTGTTAACTACCCCTTCATATTCCCTCTGATCTTTTCATACAAACAGAGTCCTTGAGTCTTAGTTGATTTCTTGGCCATTCAGAGTAAAGGCAATAGCCTTTCTCATCCAGTGAAAATGGATAAGGCTACATGACTGAGTTGTAGGCAATAGGATGACTGGGAAAGCAATGTGTGCAATGGATATATCATGTACTCTAGAAAGCCCCTGTTGATGTATGGACAGAAAGCAGACGGTCTCAGCCTTTGCATGCAACTGTCTTGCAATGGTAGTAGAATAAGGAGGAAGCCAAGACCCTCAGATTTTGTCAGTAAGGAGAGCCCCTGCAACAGTTCAGAGATATTTGGGTGAGAGAAACAACCTCATAAGATAATTTAGTCAGTATTGATGACTATCTCTCACAGCGAAAAGTGACCAAAAATGATCTCTCGTTTACTTGTTCACTAATGTTTTCTGATGGTAGTGTGCAAAAGAATTAGGTCACACCACCCTCTGGTGAAGCTAGCACAGTGATAGCAGCACTATATCATAAGGACACCGGTTTCAAGGTCTAGGAAGTGATGTCCAGGGCCACACAGACACAAAATGGTCAGAAAGGTAATACAAAAAAAAAGTTTAAATAAGGTAAGAATAAACCCAATTTCTCATAAATAAGCTAAAGAAAGGAAAGCCTTAAATCCATGTTGATATGTAGATTATTCCTAAATGTGGACAGGTTTAGAATGAGAGTTGAGGGGTTAACACATAGGCATTTATAAAGGGGAAGTAGATACTCAGTATTTACCACTGAGTAGCTCCATGACCTTTGTTAAGCAATTTAACCTCCCTTAGCTGACATGTTTCACATTTGAAAATAGAGTTATTAACAGCCACTTCACAGAGAAATTGTATATGTTTATTTGAATGATACACCCTGACATTTGCCACAATGCCTGGCACGTTACAGATATTCAATAAACTTTAGAAAATACCCTGCTTCAAACAAGAGAAAAATCACTAGTTTTTCCCTAAAGACCTTATTCAGTCCAAATTTGGTCACAGCATTATCTCTATTTCTGAAGGGCCATCCTTCCTCCCCATCATTCACATCCTTCATCAGGTCACTCTCTCCCTTCTCTGGATTCTATGGTCACCTCATCCCTTACTGTATCACTCGCTGCAACTTAATCCCACACTGTTTTTGACTCATGCATCTTCCCTTAGTGCCCAACATTTCAGAGTATGTTCCTGTCCTTCAAAACACACATCCTGCTGTGCTCCCAAAATACTCATTAAATAGACAAATGATACCCTAGGAACAAATGTGCATGTGGATCTTCCAGAACGCCAAGATGAATAAATGTCATTCTATTCATATACTGAGTCACCAAATGGCAGAATACCTTAAACTTTAAAAATGAAATTAATGGAATTGTGACATTTGCAATCATGGGTAAAGCCAATATGATGTACTTTAAATTTTGCCTTAACAAGAATAGTCCCTCCCTAACAGCAGGTGAGTTTTAACTTCAAACTCCACTCCCTGTTCATCTGTTCCCCCTTGCCATTTCAAAGCCCATCGTGACGCTATATTGTGTTGGCTATCATAAAGAATCATTCTTTTTTCTCATAGACACTAAATAAGACTTGAGACATCCAAACTGAATGACTCAAAGGTTCTCAAGCTTGCGTGCTGCTCACCTGTCTTGCGGAGCTAGCCTGCTGGTTTGCTAGGCCAAATCAATTGAGTGGCTCAAAGTTCTGGAGAATGGACACCTCCAGAGTATACTCAAGATCCTAGTATTACGAAGCAATCTCTCCTTTTGGGGTGCCAGTCCCTACTTCTTGTGATTTGCTAACAACAATGGTATTCTTAACCCAACCTTTGCCTTTGTGCTTACACGATGTGTTCTCGGTGTGCATTATTCCAAATGTTTCCTTTCTGCATAGACACTAGTCTCATTGGGATAGCTGCCCCATGCACACCACCTATATGACCTCATTTTTTGTATTGACACCTGCCACTACTTTTCTTCCAAACGAGATCACATATGACATACTTGTAGGTAGAAGCTCAACATAGGAATCCTGAGTGGACGTCCTCCAGCCCATAGCAGCTCCTACACTTGTACATCATATTCAACAAGCCAACTCAGTGTCAAGAGACATCTGTGACCACGATAAGTCTCGCTTTGTAGAAAGTATGGCAGTCAGTAATCAATGTTTTCAGTGCAGAAGTCAATCTGGGTAAAGCATATACAATGGTTCCCGGCAGTAGAATTAGTACTTGACAAGTCGCAGCTATTCGTAGCGCTATTGAGATTATTAGTATTATTTTGATCTTAAATCACAGTATTCAATACAGTGTCAAAAACGTGTCAGCCCCTTCTGTGAGCACGAATAACAGTTGGAAATGAAATGAATGGAAATACAAAAACAGTGAAATGAGCTTAGACGTCTGTAACCAGGAACGCACGAATCAGACCTCCATGTTCAAAAATTAATTATCAACCCTAAATTAAAGTGTGATAAATCACGATGTAAATATTTTTCTGATGTTTCTATGCATCATGTGTTTTCACAACAATGCTCAAAAGAGATATATTTCGTAAACTATGGAGAGGGTTATGCCTTTAGAAAATATTAGAAATATGATAGAGAAACTCTATCTCAGAGCTGTAAGATTTAAGTTGAATATGAAGATAGTTAAGATGGCAAATTATATGTTATAATCAGGATAATTTCTTTTTCATTTTAAGGAGTACACAAAGTAATGTGTCTGTATCAAAAGTAGCAGCAGTTACACTGACATCTACACATTTCTGAGACCAATTTATTAATTTTAATAATAAATTGAATAGAAATTTATGTGAAATGTTAGTAGTAGAATTTATCATGAGGAAAACTGATTTTTAAGCAATGTGGGATTGGGAAACATCATTGTCTTATAAGCATAAAAGGGGGGAACCTACAAGCCACAAGGCAATGTTTAGTTGGCTTTAAAGAGAGAAGGTACCCTAGATGTAGAGCTACATGGAAGCTTTGGTTTGGAAAAAAGGCGATCACTGAGCAGGAGCCTGAAGACATAGGAAGTATGACATCATAGTATAATATCTAAATTATCTGTTTAAACAATGTGTTTTTAAAAGTGACATAAATGCAGAGATTGAAAGATGCCATATGAGCATGGTAGAGTTTGAAATGAGGAAGAGATAGTAGTCACAGGCCACCAAAAGCTTCCTTAAATATGTGGACCAAGAGTTGGGTCCTTTTGGACTAAAGATAGACAAGAAAATGACAGTTTTTTGTGCTTCTGTGCAACAAGGAAGAGTAGCAGACCTTTACGGGACAAACGTCACTGAATATGTCTAACAGCAAACAAGTAGGTAATGAGAGAAGCAAGAAGTGATTTCTGGAGCAAGCTATGACCCAGCAGAATGCCACTTCTTGACGGACATCTATCCAGTTCCTTCCAGCTCTAGGCTTGGAAGTCTGCCTTCGTAATTCTCTGTTGGCACAAATTTGACAGAATGGAGTTCACTGGCTCCCATTTATTTGCTCCTTTCCCAGCAAGCTGTGGGTTCTTCAAAGGCAAGACCATTTACATTTACACTGATGAGACTCAGGTTCTGAAGTCACATTACCAACCATGGCTTCCTGCCCTGGAGTATCAGATACCTACCCTAACCTTTCTGGTCTGTGTTTCTGATTTGTAAATGGGAAGAATGAGACCATTAAGTATCACACACAAGAGGCTTACCATAGAAACCACTCAACGTCTTTTATCCACATGGTTGTTCTAGAGCCTAGCTAGAGTGTGCTCAGGTACTGTTTGTGAGATGGATAGAATGATGGATGGATGATAGATGGATGGATGGGTAGATGGATTAATTAAGTAATTAATTAATTACTTTGGGTGGGAAAACCTAGGTAAGTTGACTGATTAACAGATCTGACTTTTAAGATTGCAAATTTCCTAAAGTGGAGGAGCACAGCGCACAGGTGGTATTCTCAAGTGCTGGATTCCTATGTGAGATATTACAGGCAAAAAATCTTTTCAATTCATTCTGTTCAGACATTTCCTTTTTCTTTTCTTTTTTTTCTTTTTTATTGGATATTTTCTTTATTTAAATTTTAAATATTATCCCCTTTCCTGGTTTCCCCTCCAAAAACCCTCTATCCCATCCCCTCTCCCCCTGCTCACCAACCCACCACTCCTGCTTGCCTGTCCTGGCATTCCCTTACACTGGGACATAGAGCCTTCACAGGGCCAAGGTCCTCTCCTCCCATTGATGACTAACAAGGCCATTCTCTGCTACTGGAACCATAGTTCCCTCCATGTATACTCTTTGGTTGGTGGTTTAGTCCCTGGGAGCTCTGGGGGTACTGGTTGGTTCATATTGTTGTTCCTTCTATGGGGCTGCAAGTTCCTTCAGCTCCTTCGGTCCTTTCTCTAACTCAGTGTGCTCAGTCCAATTGATGGCTGAGAGTATCTACCTCTGTATTTGTCACGCACTGGCAAAGCCTCTCGGGAGACAGCTATAATAGGCCTCTGTCAGCAAGCACTTGCTGGCATCCACACTAGTGTCTGCCTTGTTGACTGTATATGGGAAGGATCCCCAGGTGGGGCAGTCTCTGGATGGTCATTCCTTCAGTCTCTGCTCCATACTTGTCTCTGTATCTCCTCCCATGGGTATTTTGATCCCCCTTCTAAGAAGGACTGAAGTATCTATACTTTGGTCTTCCTTCTTCTTGAGCTTCATTTGGTCTGTGAATTGTATCTTGGGTATTCCAAGTTCCACTTATCAGTGAGTGTATACCATGTGTGTTCTTAGTTCCATCCATTTGCCTAAGAATTTCATGAATTCATTGTTTTTAACAACTGAGTAGTACTCCATTGTGTAAATATACCACATTTTCTGTATCCATTCCTCTGTTGAGAGACATCTGGGTTCTTTCTAGCTCCTGGCTATTATAAATAAGGCTGCTATGAACATAGTGGAGCATGTGTCCTTATTACATGTTAGAGCATCTTCTGGGTATATATGCCCAGGAGTGGTATAGCTGAGACCTCCCATAGTGCTATGTCCAATTTTCTGAGGAACCACCAAACTGATTTCCAGTGTGATTGTACCAGCTTGCAATCCCACCAGCAGTGGAGGAGTATTCCTCTTTCTCCACATCCTTGCCAGCATCTGCTGTCACCTGAGTTGATCTTAGCCATTCTGACTGGTGTGAGTTTTCTTAGTAACCACTTAGTCCATCAACAAGTGAGCTACTCATGAGAATTTCCGAGTGTGTGACCTTAAATAACACATTTACAGATAAACGGAGGTTTAGAGACTACCCTAGCCCAGAATCTCTCACAGCTAATAAATTTCTCTGAAACACACTTTGTCAAACACAGGTAGGAGGCAGAGAGGGTGGGAGAAAGAGATGGGGGGAAGAGAGAGGTGGAAGGAAAAGGAGAAGGACAGAGGGAGAGAGAGGGAGATGGAGAGATGGGGAAGAAGGAGGAGATACCGATAATGATGTGAAATAGATTGACTTCCTACATGGAGTGTGCCCTGTAACCACTACACTCCCTAAGAAACTCTGGATCATTCTGCAACAGCAATTCATGCAAGCACTTCTGAAGTACCAGGAGCAGGCACGTATGAGTGTGTCTAAGTGTTCTGGGTGGAGTACAAGTGTTAGGAATAACTCCATCTGAATCAATAGCACAGTCACCTTCAAAAAGCTTATTCACCACAGGCTTCCTGGCTGTCATGGTTGGGTTGGTTGTTTTTATTGGTTTGTTCATTTGTCTGTGGTTGTTTTTCTTTGTTTTGTTTCTCAGCCCGACACAAGGTAGAGTCGTCTGGGAACAAGAGCCTCAGGTGGTAAAAGGTCTGCGTCAGAGTTGTTGGCCTGTAGGTCATGTTACTGGTTGATGTTTGAGATAGGAGGGCCCGTGTGGGTAGTTCCATACCTAGGCCAGAGGTCCTGGGTTGTAAAGAAAGCAGGATGAACAAACTATGGGGGCAAGTCAGGAAGCAGCACTCCTCCGTGGCTTCTGCATCTGTTCCTGCCTGGACTTCCTGCCCTGACTTCGCTTCATCACGGACCACAACCCTAAGCTGAATAAACTCCTCCCCAAGCGTGTTGGTCATGGTCACAGCTTTAGAAGCATCCCTGAGACACTGGCTTCCGGTCAGGCATTTGAACTGAATCCTACTTGAGAGCTCTGACCCATAAAACAGAGCTTCCCTAAACATAATGGTGTGACTTTCATTCCAAGAACTGAAGCTTTTAAAATTGGAGTAAATTTTGACCAAAGAGCATTTGACCTTTGGCTCCGCTTTCTGCAGAACTACGACTTGACTTTACTTATTTAGTAACTTTGAAAGAAATGACTTAATAGTTGTCTCTAGTCTCTGCATACATGCCTGCACAAATATCACACATGCATATGTGACACACACACACTGCACACATACACTGACACACATACAAAAAAACAATTGCTTTTGTCATTTAAGGATACTAAAAATATAAAGTCTTTCAGTAAATGCTAATTTCACGTGTGTTTCCTAGCCTGCTCCACGAGGAACATCCTCCTCTTTATCTTCATTTCCTGTGTTCAAGAAAGACAGAAGAGAGTTATTCGTCAATATTCTGACAGGGAAAGAAGATGGGAATGTACAGTGCGTGATATAAACTCCCTTCTCTAAAGACCACAAAACACCAAGTGTTCTATCTGTTTGGGAAGAATATATGAGGAGTCTAAGCTTGGTGACAGGTGCCCGCAAACAGAGCACTCAGGAGACAGACCCAGGGACATTGCTGTAAATTCAAACCAGCTTTACCTGCATAGAGTCTTTCAGGCTATCCAGAGCTGTGTTGCAAAAATCACACCGCAGAAATATGTAAATTTTTTTGTATATGTAAATATGTAAAAACAGTAGTCCCAGTGATTAGCTCACAGTACTGGGTGCTCCAGGTCATGACTCAGAGTGGACTTCTTTGAAGATCAGTAGAGATTCTGTAGTCTAAATACTGTGGGCTCTCTTTAGCTGTCTCTGCTCTTCCCTGTGGCGTCCCTCTCCCTCTGTAAGCTTGCTATCTGAAACACACGAAGACTGTTCATCTCGAGTTTGGTGCATTATAATGAAGTTTTTTCACACGTGTATATTAAACCACCTTTGGACAATAATAGAGTTACATACCAAAAGTATACAAGAAATCAGTTCCAAATTTCATTAAAACCTCACTGTCTCCCTTGGAAACGGAAACTTGAGGCTAATAGCGTTTACAGAGCTTCTCTGGTGGTGTGCGAGCGCCACCCGGTGGCCAGAGGCAGTGGCTTCAGTCTCAGACCTGCAGAGCACTCAGCAGATGGAAGGAGTGCTCATTGCTCGCCACTTTCTCGCTTGCTCACCCTGGTATTCCTATTTATGTCCACCTATTCAGAATTCCTTCAGTGTACTTTTATAGTGCTTTTATACACTTATTATCTAACCGTCCAAACGTACTTATGACGCCTCAAAATGGCATAAAAATAACAAGCTGTCCCCTGGCTTCTGTGAGATTCATAATAAAATGTAACGCATATCTGCCACAATTTCTTAAAACCTTATGTAACTTTTATTTCCATATATTTTCTTATAGGAATATTATTTTACATTAGTTTCTGGCGTTTGGTCATGGCACATCTCCTAGTTTATGTATATTTTGTGTATCTCGTGTCACCTCAACTCTAACGCATTCAGGCAATCTTTGCAGAACCTTCCCCTAATCTTCTATAGTCCATTATCCCAGGCTAGAGAACACCCAGGGCACCAAAGCCATGGGAAATACAAGAGAATGTAGGAATGTAATGTCCCTTGTTAGAGTCCTGTAAAGGAACTTCTTGCTCACTTGCTCGCTCCTGATGTGTAGGAACCGCAAGCTCTCAGCTTCTGCCAATTGGCAATGCTCTCCCTGAGAACAAGTGAGGTGACATCACAGGGACACATTTGAATTTCACCGACAAAGATAAAGAATGCCATTTTTTTAAAAAAAATAAAAGCTAAAATAGAACCTGATGTAACTGATTAGGTTGACAATGAGGAATGCTTCTTCTAATTAATCACACGGTGGCTGGGGTTTGTAAAAAGCAATAACTTTAAAGCTTCAAAACAACTTTCAAAGCACAGATATATCATAGATGTGTGATGCAACATCTGCCTACTGTGTCATTTGCAATTACTTAAACCTATGACTTAAAAGTTTTGGATGACAAATATGAAGGTAAGATGAAAAATGTTGGCTTTCAAATTAAACCGGGTGTACTACAGACCACAAACAGAGAGGCCAGCATGGCACTATAGCATTAAAGTGAATGTTGTCCGAGCTGAGTTCAAGCTGTTGGTTTTAGCAGTCTGGAGAGTTGGTTTCAGTCCATACAGGGTTAGCAGGCCGGATAGTTGGGTCTTGTAGACATCTTAGGTTTTTTATCAGATGTTCACAATCCAAGCTCCAACACCGCTGACACCCTCAGGACTCTGGAGTCCCTCTTGAATAGCCTCACCCTGTTCGAATCCCCCTTTTATAGCCTCACCCTGTTCCATGCATTACTTGTATCTTTGGCTTTCCTTTATTACTTAATGTCATTCTTTTAGAAATCAGACACGCACATCCCAGACTCCACTCTTTCCCCATTCATAGTATCCCCAGTTCTAGACTGCATTTCATAAAACACCGCAGGTGGTGATTTCCTCTTGAAGGATTCATGGCCATAAAGGTGGGCCATTCTGAATGTTCTATCCTCCTTCCTAGAGCCTTACAATCCATGATTCATTGTCTCCCTCCTAAGCTGATTGGACCACATTGTAGTGTCCACCACTGATGCCCAGCAAGCAACTGTTCAGCGTGACTTCAGTGAGTCAGGACCAGAAACCTTATGAGAAAGTTCTAAACAAAATAGAAAACTATTCCCAAGTAGAGCTTATGGGTGTGTGTGTGTGTGTGTGTGTGTGTGTGTGTGTGTGTGTCCCCTACTAGAATTCTGTTTCCTTCACCTGGTACGCCTCAGGCACACACCTTCCCTTACCTTTTCCCTTTTCTTCTGTATATTGTTTTCTCTTTATGCTTATTTATTCGGAACTCCTTCAATGTGCTTTTATACAGGTATGACCTAACATTCCCCCAAAATCTCATGAGAGGATTGCTATTATATTTCAGATACTCTGATATAAAAGAAAATTGAAATTTAGACATGTGATGAAAATTTCCCAAAGTTTCCTAACTAGCTAGATACAGCCTTATTTAGGACCTGGTTTCATCTAGTTGCAGATATATACATGAAATCTGGTGTCAGACCAAACAAAAACTAGAGCTGAGCAGTAATGGAAGGGGCCCATGCTTGTCTGCTTGACAAATACTTTCTCTTGGGTGTTGTAGAATCCTATAGGAAATCACTTAACCATTCTACACAAGCTCCATGCTTTTAATAACAATATTTATCTCTCATTTTCCTTAAGATGGCAACATTTCTGACAAGACGTTCATGGCAAACAGAAGCCCAGCAACAGCATCTTCATATCAGCTCCTGCTTGGGCACCAAAGCCAATGAACTTGATATCTAAGAAGTTTATAAAATTTCTCATTTTATCTTTAAAGAAGTTCTCCTGCCTCACTGTTGCGGGTGCACTGCAGGAGTTAAAGTAAGTGGGAGAAGCTATCATACCTTCTGATATGATAGGGTCATCATTCTTTGTCTAACCTCTCTGCGTTATCTTGATTGACACCAGAAAGACAGCTCTTTCAGCTATGTTTTTCATGTCAAAAAAAGAAAGGAACTGGACTGGGCTTTATTTCGGGTCCTTTGCAGTTTTGTTTTATCAAGGCAGAGTGGGAGTGAGCAGAGGTATGGGACACCCTCCGTTTGCCTGGCTTCTCCAGCCCAGCCCTGTCTCAGCGCCTGGGGTAGTTATAAGTGCAGTTGGAATCTCCTGGGGTCAGGTGGCCATTTCACGGTTCTGATGCTCCTTTTTTCCCCTCACAGACAACCAGAATACAGGAGCGGGATAAGGTCAACGCTGTGAAGGCGAGAGAACGGCTACATACACATGGCCTTTGATAAACAGCCTGGAGGCAGAAAAAGCAGAATAAGTGCTCTCTGGAGCTAATGTCTGCTTAGAGTCCATGACAGGTGATAAGGCGTACTGGCTGTAACATCAAGTATGTGTTCTCCTGTAAACAGACGATGTCTAGGGATAAATGCTACCAATTCAAGTTTCTATAGACACATGATCGGTGCTGGCAGATCCACCTCTCCATAAAACGTCACCATTCAAATTAAGCCGACTATAACCAGCATCCCAAAACACTTAAGTTCAGATTTCCTACACATAGTCCACTGACAAGGTCTCAGAAATTGAAACCTATTCCATATACCTTTAATTTTGAGCTTTGGGGATTTTTAGTACCCATGTGCTGAAAATTGTAAATATTTCATGTTGTAAGTCATAACGATTCTCGATTCTCCGGTTTCAAGGGGGGTATGACGCCAGTGTGTACGCATGACTTGCCATTTCTAAAATGGAGTTACAAATAGGAAGCCAGTGCCAAGAAACATAGAAAAGGATTTTCCAAAAAGATTTATTGCTCTCTCAATAGAGGGGTCAAGGACACCATAAGAAGACCTAGTCAATTAACCTGGGCTCATGAAAGCTCACAGAGATTGAACCACTATCAAAGAACATGCACATATGCATAAATGTGTATAAAGACATGCACACACACACACACACACACACACACACGAAGACAGACATGAATGTCCTCCTTAGGAGAGCTAGTAACCTCCTGCACTTTCCTTCACTACTTCTCCAGAGAAGTAAATGACTCTAGCTAGGGATAATGATGTCCTGAGTTTAATGTGTTGTCATAGCTTCCTCTGTCTTCCAGATTCCTCCACATGTGCACCACCTGCAGTGAGGCACCGAAGACAGGGTTAGAGGGTAGTATGTTCTGAAGCAGGGGAGAGCTGGCTGGTCTTTACACTCCCGCTCCTCTTGGATATGTCCTCAGATGAGTCTGCAGAAGATAAAGAGCAAGGGCAACAGCCTCCATGAGGACCTGACTTAAAGTCACTCTATGTAAGTGTCCTGCATGCCTCCATTGAATGAGGATGGTGATAAATTTACATTAAGTGGTCATCTCATAGGGTAAAATTAAAAAAAAAAAAAAACAACAATTAAGGAAAGAACATAGGGATCTAGAGAAATGGCTCAGCAGTTAAGAGCGCTGACTGCTCTTCCAGAGGTCCTGAATTCAATCCCCAGCAACCATATGGTGGCTCACAACCATCTGTAACGGGATCCGATGTCCTCTTCTGGTGTGTCTGAAGAGATTGACAGTATACTCAAATACGTAAAATAAATTAATATGTTTTTTAAAAAAATTATTTCTGTAGAAAAAATTTAACTTAAAAAAGAAAGGAACGTAAAATGAAGAAAATGGTGAGTTTCATTAACGTGATATTCAAAAATAAAAAGTGAGCTGGGTGGTGGTGGCGCATGCCTTTAATCCTAGCACTTGGGAGTTCGAGGCCAGCCTGGTCTACAGAGTGAGTTCCAGGACAGCCAAAGCTACACAGAGAAACCCTGTCTCGAAAAATCAAAACAAACAAAAAAAAAGTGAATACTAAGAAACACTTAACAGTCTGTTGCAGTTACACAAACAAGCACAAGCAGGCACCAGAAGATCTACTCACGACTCTCTGAAGGTGTTCTTTCCATGGGTGTGTTCAGTGTGCAGAGACCCATTGGGTTATACTCTCATGACATGTTTCCTTTGCCCATGAACATTTATAGTCACTATTTGAAAGTTGAAAGCCGAAGGTCAGCACCTCCAGCTATGGACTGAAGTAGATCCCATCTGATTTGAGACGTGTATGTACTTTATGAATGCAAATACGTCACAAAGAAAATATACAAGTCTAAATCTTGAGAAGGGGTGGGGAGGGGCAAGTCCAAGAGTTCTGCCCCAGTCTTTGGTTGAATGGTGGCAGTTTAAACAAACACTAACCCTACAGTTTTCTTTTTTGCTATTTTGCAGCTGTCCTCATATTTCTGAACTCCTCAGACCCAGGCCAGGTGAGAACGCAATACCTATAAACCTGTAATGCGATCTCCAAAAAGTCATTTTATAAGACATACTTGAAAGATGATCCCATCCTAATGGGCTGGAAGGGTTTGTTTTTCTTCTCAGATTTTACTCTTTTATATCCAATAAACCGAGATGAAACTGTCTCAAAGAACATTTATTTAAGTTGTTCCCATACTGGGAAAATGCTCTCTAGGGACAAAAACCATGTGAAAGCTTTGCATGAATCATTCGAGTCCACGCATGATTAAAAGTACCAGCAACTTTTAATTCACACCTGACATCCACAGCAGAATCCGTGCTTAGCACTGGGTGTTGAGGAGAACCCTCCTCCCATTTTCCTGGAAATTAAAATAAATGATTAATAATTGCTTTACCTCTGGGGTGAATGGTTTTTGTTTTATTTTTACCTTGAGAATCTGGGTGTATTACAAGTAAGAATGCCAAAAATTGAAACAATTATAAAATCCCCCTGGAGACCTGTAGATGCAACTACATGCTCATTAGTGAGTGGATGGGTTTCAATGAATACAAAAATCTCTGCTTCTTCAGTGCCATGATATTGATCATATGTTCCCACACAACTTTTTACAGACTTTGAACTAACACTCAACTACATATGGAAAAACAAAAAACCCAGGATAGCTAAAGCGATCCTGTTTAAAAAGAAATATCTGGAGGTATCATCATCCTTGATTTCAAGCCACACTCCAGACTATAGTAACAAAAACTACAAGGTACTGGGATGAAAACAGGCAGGGTGATCAGTAGAATGGAATCAAAGACCCAGACCTAAATCTACACACTTATGGACACCTGATTTTTGATAAAAAAGCCAGAAATATGAAATGGAAAATAGAAAACATCTTTAACAAATGGTGCTGGTCTAACTGAATACCAGCATGTTAGAAGAACACAAATAGATCTGTATCTATCACCCTACACAAAACTCAAGTCCTCAACATAAAACTAGATACACTGAACCTAATATAAGAGAAAGCGGGAAATAGCCTTGAACACATTGGGTGAATGTTTTTAAAATGCTACATTTCCTCATTGGCACAGCATGAGAAGAAGGCCCTTTGAAGGTGTGCTGAGTCATCAGGCTGACTATCAATCGCTAAAACGGTATCTCTAAGAAGCAACAGAGAACACGACTCTTCTTGCCAGAATGTGGCAATTTCCTCCCATCAGTATGAGTCACTCTGCATCCCAAGCCCATTAGTAATCAGAACACAGAAGGATATAACACACAAAAAAGCTAGAGTTATTGCCAAGCAGGATCAAGTCGGAAAGTACACCATCAAGATAAGAGATTTGAGAGGCACCTGCTTAGGTTCTTTGGGATTTCTTGCTAGTGTCAGGAAAGATAGATAGATAGATAGATAGATAGATAGATAGATAGATAGATAGATAGATAGATAGATAGATAGATACATACATACATACATAGATAGATACATAGATACATAGATAGATGGATGGATAGATAGATAGATAGATAGATAGATAGATAGATAGATAGATAGATAGATAGATAGATAGATAGATAGGGAGACAGAGAGACAGAGAGACAGGGGCAGGATTCAATCTTGTCTGTATTTCAGGTCCTAGAAGGAAGTTCCCCACTAAAGTATATGAGCGCGAAGTAAAGAAGTAACTTTCTGAGCTTTATGAAAAGCCTGACCATAAAAAACTATTGAGACTCAGGCACAGACATTGGTGAAGTGTCAGGGCATAATGTAGGTTCACTAGTATTGTTTTTAAAATATTTGTTGTTAACTCATAAAATCTGAATAGAGAAACATTTTTAATATTCATGATATAAAAAGAGCTATGTTTATCAAGTACAAGGGTAGAAAAAGAAGAGAAACAGAGGCTATTTGTGTTCATAAATAATTTAAATTATAAGTTCTCTGATACTATGTCTATTTAGCTTACATAATCCTAGAACGATGCTAAGGAGGCAACCAAGGCAATCATCTTTAAAATAAGCAAGTAATGACATTAAGCAATGGTTTGTACTGTGTGATTGCAGTTATAGAAAGTACTCAGGGTGGGCCAATCCATAGAGGCAGAGTAAATACAAAGTAGACAACACCGGGGCTAGTAGGAGAGGTGAACAGAGCTGTTTAATGGGCAGAGAGTTTATGTCTGGGAGGAATTGGAAGGATTGGGAAATGGATTTGGTAATGCTTGCACTAAATTATGAACGTTCTCAGTGTCACCCAATTGTCTGGCTAAAATGACAAGTCTTGGACTGTATTGTCTTAGAGTTTTAAAAGCCAACAATGACTATTAAATGAGCATTGTGTGCTTGACTAGACAGAAACAGTGAACTGTGGACCTAAGAGGCTGTGGCTATCTTTTTTGAACAGTTAGCTGCTCCAGTGTCCCAGAATGCGGACAGCCCAGCAAGGGAGTGGTGCAGGCGTGGGCTTAGTGATCTGCAGGTGACAGAGGCCCTTTCCCCAGCCTGAGATGGCCCATTTCCCAGCAGAGTTCTGCCCTGTGTGAAAGACTGTCCCATAACTTTGAAGACAGGAACCCTAAACACCCTTTGGTCTAAAAGAGCCAAGCTAGATTAGATGATAAGGTGATGATGATTAATGATTAATTAGATGATTAGATTAGGTGATGACACTGTATGATTTGTGGCCTGCAGTTCCATGATTCTAAAGCATGCTTTCCTCTGAATAGTTGCAATTTAAGTACAAGGAAGAAAAACTGTGTGTGCATGAGCTCTCTCTCTCTCGGTCTCTCTCTCTCTCTCTCTCTCTCTCTCTCTCTCTCTCTCTCTCTCTCTCTCTCTCTCTCTCTCTCTCTCTCTTCCTCTCTCTCTCTCTCTCTCTCTTCCTCTATCTCTTTCTCTCTCTCTCTCTCTCTCACACACACACACTCTTCTTTAACAATCCATGTTCTTTTGGATTCTCCAGATTTACCCTATTTTTCCCCTCAGAGGATCAAGCCAGTTTCCTAAAAGTGACAGTTAGCAAAAAGTATGGGGAAGACATCACTTTTAACTCTTAGTACCTAGTGTTCAGAAGGCATGGTGGGTCACTCGTATAATCCTAGCATTCAGGAGGCTGAGGCAGAATTTAAAGTCCCAAGCTACCCTGGGCGGCATAAGAATCCCTCCTAAGACCCTGTCTCAAAAAGGGAAAGGGGTGGTGCATTTTTCTTGCTAATTTTTTGCTTTGTTTTTAAAACCAGAAATCCTACCCTTCTGGCCCATATTTTTTAACCACTGGCAGAGTACACCAGCCATTCAGAATCAAGCCATATGATAGTTCTACCTATTTCCTGTCCTAGGTTGGTCTGGTGATTAAAAGCAGTCTGATTGCTCCAGGATAGGAAGAGATGGAAGCAAGCGCACAGAGCATTTTGCCGCTCCCTTTGTTAGAAGCATCGTGGAGCACTCAGAATCCCTTCGCCATCCCTGAAGTGCTACGAAAGCCAAGTTTATTCTACTTAGCCATCCCAGCCTGCCGTTAAGAAGCCTCTTTAAATTCTGTCAGCATTTAAGGACTTCCATGCACTATAACTTCCATCACTTCAGAGAAGTCACATGTGGCCAGATCACAGAATGTTTGTGATAAAATGACTAAGAGATGTTCAGTCTTAAGGCTGAACTTGAGGTTTTCTGTAGAAGTCTTGGGTTTTGCCTGTACGGTGTCATTAATCACTTTGAACAGCACACTGATCTGTACATCGGTCTAATAAGAAATAACATCTACTCATCAAAAAAAAACCTAAAAACTTCAGTATCTGTATGTGTATGTGCGTGCAAGTACTCAGCCATGCATGTGTGTACATGCATGTGTGCTCATGTGTCTTTGTGAAGACCAGATGCCATATAAATATACATATAACATATTATATGTATTTATATTTATATTCAGCCATACACACACATATGTATATATACATATGTATATATGCATATATATGTATATGTATATATATGTATATACATATACATATATACACATTGAACAGGGTCTTTCATTTCTAGAGAACTCTCTAGAAGTCAAGCCAGGCATGCCAGAAGGCCCTGAGGTATGCCTATCCCAACCTCTCTAGCACGTCTCATGAATTACAAGCATAAAACACTAAGCCTACCTTTCATTAGGTGGGTCCTAGAGATCAGCCTATTATCCCTATGCTTGTGAGTCAAACACTTTCTTAATGGAACTATGAACCCAGCCCCAGCCCTTTAGCATTAATGGATGAAATACATTGAGAATAACGTGGAGTTACAATCTACATTGACTTCCCCTGAGTTGGGGTTGTATCTTAATACATGGAGAATAAAGTGGCTTGGAGTTACAGTCTACATTGACTTCCCCTGAGTTGGGGTTGTATTTTAATACATGGAGAATAAAGTGGCTTGGAGTTACAGTCTACATTGACTTCCCCTGAGTTGGGGTTGTATCTTAATACATGAAGAATAAAGTGGCTTGGAGTTACAGTCTACATTGACTTCCCCTGAGTTGGGGTTGTATCTTAATACATGGAGAATAACGTGGAGTTACAGTCTACATTGACTTCCCCTGAGTTGGGGTTGTATCTTAATACATGGAGAATAAAGTAGCTTGGAGTTACAATCTACACTGACTTCCCCTGAGTTGGGGTTGTATCTTAATACATGGAGCATAAAGTAGCTTGGAGTTACAATCTACACTGACTTCCCCTGAGTTGGGGTTGTATCTTAATACATGGAGAATAAAGTGGCTTGGAGTTACAGTCTACATTGACTTCCCCTGAGTTGGGGTTGTATCTTAGGAGTATAGTGCTTGCCTGGCATGTGTAAAGCCCTGGGTTCAAGAGTCAACATAAAAGCAACAACAACAAAATACCTCAAAAAAGGTCAATATTAGAAGAATTAAAAATTTCAAGAATGTATCCCATAATAAGATAGTGTTGCAATAATATGCCGTGCAAAAATGTTTGAAACAAAATGGCCCCCATAGGCTGATAGGGCATGGCGCTATTAAGAGGTGTGGCCTTGTTGGAGTAGGTGGAGCCTTGTTGGAGTAGGTGGAGCCTTCTTGGAGGAAGTCTCAGTTCATTTCTTGTTGCCTGCCCATCCAGATATAGAGCTCTCAATACCATGTCTGCCTGCACACCACCAAGCTTCCTGCCATGATGATAATGGACTAAACCTCAGAACTCTAAGCCAGTTTAAACGTTTGCCTTTAGAAGAGCTGCCTTGGTCATATCGTCTCTTCGCAGCAATAAACTCCTAAGACAATTGAATTTTTCACGAGAATTTACATTTTAGGATTTTTCTTTTAAAAATTTATAGTTAGTTGAGTGGATTCCTAAGACAAACGTCCACTATGTTGTTATCAGGAAACCTAAAAATGTTTCAACACCATAACATACATTCCTTAGGAGATAATAAAATATATTTCAAAGATATCTACAGGCAGTAATACTTTAAACATGTAAAATCGTAAGAGATTATATTCAAAATTAAAAAGACAAAATGATAAAGGTACACAAAATCTTTCATTTAATGACTACATAGTAATCTGATACAGCACTTCCTGGTTCAAAAGGGGATTATAAACAAGCATACAGTATTTTTTTTTTTAATTCAAAGATAAAATTTGCAGATAAAAGCTATGGTTTTTTTATTAGATATTTTCCTTATGTACATTTCAAATGATATCTCCTTTCCTGGTTTCCCCTGCGGGGGGGAGGGGGGACTGTTCCCTTCCCCCTCCCCCTGCTCTCCAACCCACCCTCTCCTGCTTCCTGGCCCTGGCATTCCCCTATGCTGGGGCATAGAACCTTCACAGGGTCAAGGGCCTCTCCTCCCACTGATGACAGAATAGGCCATCCTCTGCTACAAATGCAGCTAGAGCCATGTGTACTCTTTGGTTGGTGGTTTAGTCCCTGGCAGCTCTGAGGGTACTAGTTAGTTCATATTGTTGTTCGTCCTACAGAGCTGCAAACCCTTCAGCTCCTTGGGTCCTTTCTCTAGCTCCTTCATTGGGGACCCTGTGCTCAGTCCAATGGATGGCTGTGAGCCTCTGCTTCTGTATTAGTCGGGTACTGTCAGAGTCTCTCAGGAGACAGCTATAGCAGGCTCCTGTCAGCCAGCACTTGCTGGCATCCAGAATAGTGTCTGGGTTTGGTGACTGAATATGAGAAGGATCCCCAGGTGGGGCAGTCTCTGGATTTTCCTTCCTTCAGTCTCTGCTCCATAGTTTGTCTCTGCAACTCCTTCCATGGGTATTTTGTTCCCCCTTCTAAGAAGGATTGAAGTGCCCACACTTTGGTCTTCCTTCTTCTTGAGTTTCTTGTAGTTTGTGGATTGTGTTTGGGGTATTCCAAGCTTCTGGGCTAATACCCACTCCTCAGTGAGTGCATACCATGAGTGTTCTTTTGTGATTGGGTTATCTCACTCAGGATGACACTCTTTCATTGCTGGTGGGATTGCAAGCTGGTACAACCACTCTGGAAATCAGTTTGATGGTTCCTCAGGAAATTGAACATAGCACTTTGGGAGGACTCAGCTATACTACTCCTGGGCATAACCCAGAAGATGCTCCAACATATAATAAGGACACATGCTCCACCATGTTCATAGCAGTGTTATTTAAAATAGCCAGAAGCTGGAAAGAACCCAGATGTCCTTCAAAAGAGAAATGGATACAGAAAATGTGGTACATTTACACAATGGAGTACTACTCCACTATTAAAAACAATGAATTTATGAAATCCTTAGGGAAATGGATAGATCTGCAGATAAAAGCTATGTACACACGTAGTTTTCTGTCTTTATGACCCTCAGACTTTGCCAGTAAGGAGAGCCACTGAAACACTTTGGACATTTTTATATGAGACAAACAATGTCATACGGTCACATAGTCATTATTACTGACCAAAACAATACATCTGTTTGTGTGGGTCTGTGTACCAGAGACTTTCACGGACATCTCTGGCCCAGCCTGGTTCCAGAATTCCGGCTAAGAGAAGCTAGCACAGGCCGGAAGGAGAAATCGCTTCTGCCACTTCAGCTGCTGCAGTTGGCTTCACCTCCGCCTCCACAGCGCTTTCCAGGTCACTCAGTTGCTCCACGCTGCCCTGCACTGGCTGGGCCAACAAGAGGCCTACTAGCCATTGAGGAGTGCTGCACAGCTTCAGGCCGTGTTTTGGGAGAATAAACCTCTTCCCAAGTGTTACAACTCTTAGAACAAAAGGCACAAACGACAGAATAGACCTCTCGCACACCTTTAATTCCCTGGATAGGATTTATATATAGTTTTGGGGGTGATCCAGATTTCGACAGCAGGTATTTCTCATTGGTTTGGACTGAGAGCTTAGGGAATCTTTATTTGTATGTAAGAAGGCTTGGTACACCTCTCCTGCTGGGGCCTGTTGGAGGCTGTGACTGCAGCAAGAGCCAGGAGACGTGGTCAAACACCTTCCATCCTATGCAGGCAGAAATTACCACCCACCGGGTCTCGGAGTTCCAGACCTCTTGCTCCACCGGGACCAGGTTGCCCGCACAGACTACGGCCCAACATGTTTGGGCATCCTCTTCCATGTGCCATTTCCTTTGTGCTGTTCTCTGAATCCTCTCAACATTACCTCTGCTCCCGAGCACCATTAAGCCTCTCCCTACTCCCAAGCTCTACCCTCAGGTAGGAAAAGGCAATAAGGAAAAGCGTAGTGATGTGGCTCTAAAGGACACCAGCCTCTTCACTATCTGGACCGTCCCTGTTCCTACCTCATCTCTCATCACTCATCCTTCGCTCTAACCATAATGACCTGCTTTCTCATTCTTCCATGTTTGTAATGACTCCTTCAGTCTTCGTTCTAGAATTGCTTTCCTGCTCACGGATTCTCTCTTCCTTTTAATGTTGTGGCTAACTGTTCGTCCTCACTTAGATCGACTCCAGAAAATCTTGGCACCCTCCATCCTTTACCATCTTTGGCTTCCCCAGAGCTGGGTTTACTGTTTCGCTTATGCATGAGTGAATGTGCATATCCATACATAGTTTGTGTGCACACATTTATCACTTATCATAGGGAATCTCACACCTATCTCAGTAGAGTATGTACTCCTTGAGGCAGCAAAAATTTCATTGACTTTGTCTCTCTAATATAAATATTAATATATTTTATATAATTAATTAATTGTTTTACAGTGCCTACTTTACACAGATGAATGAATTAATAAATAACCAAGAGCAAAGGCAAGCTGTCATCGTGTTCCTAAAGCCCTTTTGTAGGCGGCCACCTAACTCTGTTAAAAGCTCTCGCTTTATTCTCCTGCACTAGCTATTAGAGCTAGTCATTCAAACGAAGAGGGAGAAAGAGAGAGAGGGAGAGGGAGAAAGAGAGAGAGGGAAAAGGAGAGAGAGGGGGGAGGGAGGGAGAGAATGAGAGAAAGAGAGAAAGAGAGAGAACAAATTCTTTGTGCCCTTTTTAAAATTGTATTATATATTAGGGTAATAATGTAGGGAGGATGTGAAGGGCAGCTCTGTCTCCTCAGAACTTTATATAGAGCACCTCAGTGAAGGAGTCCACTGATGGTGGTGATTAGCACGTCTGCTGAAATAAGTTACAAACAAAATTAAAGTATGGATAAAACACAGTTATATACATAAACTAATTCTTTATTTAAATAGCTGAAATGGGCACCAGCACCAACCAGCTTCAGAAAGATGATAAGATGTCCATGGACCTTTATATACAGCCAACACTAGCACCAGACACTTTTTCAAACATGGGGGAGACCTTCTAAAATGTACACAGATGGTGAGGTTACCAACAAAATCCAGATACATTCAAAGATAGTGTTTAGTTCATAGTTGTTTTGTCATTAAATATCTTCTATGGTAATAGAAAATAAGTATGCAATTACTGGCATGACTGAATTTTTGAAAATGTTGACATTATCAAAACTTTCTCATGCCAAAAAGTATTGAGAATCTCCAATTTAAGGCCTGGTACTAAACTCCTCAGACATAGTCTAATGAACTTGAATTACAGTGTCTCAAAATGTACACATATAAACCAGTCTCTTTTCTGACTCCCACAGTGATGAATAATTTTATAATAGTTACATATTGATTATGTAACTGTAATACATATGTAAATTTTGCCTTCGTGTACAAAAATGCTTACCCAATACATTTGAAGTAACAAGACACACACACACACACACACACACACACACACATATACATTAAAATATCAATGTATCGGCTCCCCAGACTCCCGAATCTGAAATGCTCCACTAGCAAGCCTTTCCCCAGTCAGATGCACACACCGGGGAGCCTAGGTCTGACTTGCCCTTTAACTCTCTTCACTGTGTAACAAGCCCTATTTTCTTAGCAAGCGGCAACTTTCTTTATCAACAACTGGCAAAGAGCAGTAGATACAAACTCCTTAGTAATTTAAGGCAGGTTGATGGCTTGGTCCTCTGGGAATCTGGGAATCTTCTTAAACTCACTTTGCTTCCTGAAGAAAAGCTGGGCCAAAATGTGGTCTGAGGTGGCCTGGAGATAATCATCCATGTCGAGAGTTTGCACCTAATGATGTAAAACAAAAGGCGTGCCGTGGTCACACTGCTCAGAGTTCTACAGATGCCTCCGGACGGCCAAGGCTTTGGTAATATGGTGGGGTACTTTGCCTATCTACGTTCATACAACTGAAGTTCTACACAAAGTGACTGTGTGTGACGGTCTCCCCGGCCATGGGGAACTCACGGTTCAGTTCTGAGGGGGAAACCCTGATGGGAATATGACCTAAGAGGTCTCCAGCCTTACTTAGAAGGAATCATTGGTCCCTCTGAGGAATGCATCTATCTCCCTGTGAGCAAGACTGAATGACAGACTTCTCATGGTTCTACACCCATGGCCATCTGACGAGACACACCTGACAGCACAGTAAATGCTCTAGGAACTCCATGGCAACTCTGGCTTCTCCCACCAGGGTGATAAATCTCTGCTCCAACATGAGGAGGCCTATCCATTCCTGGGAATCAGCATTAGGAATCGTATTTGCCAACAAATGTGGGATCACATCGTCTAATATCTGCTGTGCTGTAACTGAAATGCCTTTATGTATCTATACACATTGATCCTTTGGTTCAAAGGGTACAGAATTAAGAAGCAATTTAATAAAAAAAAATTGCTTTATTCTTCTTTTTCTTCGTACATTGTCTTCATCTAGCTTCCTCATCCACCCCTTTACTGAACACATTTATTTAGGCCTCCTCTGTCCAGACACATGGCTTAGCAGATTACTGATCTTAGTCTTACCTGATCTCCAGTGCTGAAGGCAAGAACAAAGAGCAAATCCTCATCACATGTGTTCTTGATGTAATGTTGGGTCCCAATAGGAAAAAACACCACATCTCCAATGTGAATATTAAACTCTATGGTTCTCTGAGTATCAGTGATGCCCACCTTAGGGGAAATGACGCTTTAGAACACACATTCACAAACCCATGCAGGATAAGTATTAATTGTGAAGAACAGACACAACATAGCTTGTGGCTACATAAATGCTACTTAATAAGGATATAACAGAGCAACAGAGATGTAAAAATAATATAACCCTTACATAAATATCCTTTAGAGTCTGTGAATGCATTCAATACACATAACATTGTGAATAAAAGACATCAGCTGTCACCTTCTAATGAAGGTCACAAATTATGCACCATATATAATCAGAGAGGATGTGCATTCAGTGTTTTTCCACCTGCATGACTTCATTTCTGCCCTCTTTCATCATAGCCCCTAAAGAGTCTTCTTTTTAAGAGTTAGAGATTAGGGCTGGAGAGATGGCTCAGTGGTTAAGAGTGCTGACTGCTCTTCCAGAGGTCCTGAGTTCAATTCCCAACAACCACATGGTAACTCACAACCATCTGTAATGAGATCTGATGCCCTCTTCTGGTGTGTCTGAAGAGACCTACAGTGTACTCATATACATAAAATAAGTAACTAAATATTTTTTAAAAAAGAAAAAGAGAGAATAAGAGACTAAAACCAGATAATTGAAATGCAATTCATGGAGGGTGGCAATAACCTTTTTTAATTTACTAAAACTTTATATGAGACTTATGGTATGAGTGAATTGCATGTGTTCTTTTTGTCCTTTCCTCCAAGATTGAGAGAAATTCAGACCATCAAAGCCTTTTACTGAAATTAGTTGGCAAA
This sequence comes from Mastomys coucha, assembly GCF_008632895.1. Lineage (NCBI taxonomy): Eukaryota > Metazoa > Chordata > Mammalia > Rodentia > Muridae > Mastomys > Mastomys coucha. The sequence continues at coordinate 66,382,945 of NW_022196895.1, forward strand.
GTTATTGTGGCATTTTAAAATATAATTTATCCTTACTGATTCATTCCCCCTTCTCTCTTTTCCCCATCATCCCCCTCTCCTCCTGTGGCCTTTCACCTTCTATCAACTCCTTTCCAAACAAAGGCTTGTGTACTTCATGAAACTCCAGAGTAATGTCAGATCTTTGTAGTTACATGCTACATAGCTTGGTGTGTGACAGTTTGATCACATAAGTGATCACCCATGACAAATACACGTGGAAGAGTGAAAGGGGGTTGTCCATAGTTTCAGCCAGTATCTCAAATAAACTGGGGTGTATGGCCATCATACAGATGGGGTATAAGACCAGCATACTGATGCTCCAAGCGTTCCCAGGTTCCCTCATCCATCTTTTGCGGAAAGACAAACAGTTATTTCTATTTCCCCATAGCAGAGCACTTTGCATTAGCTAGGTTCCACAACTGAAAAACCCAAGTTTGTTCTCAAGCCTCTACCATAAAGCACAGATGCTTATCACTTCATAAACACTCTTACCCACTTCATAAATGCAGAACCTCTTCAATATTTCTGTCTCCTCAAACATGAAAAGCATCTAACGAGATCTACATGGTATCCTCTGCAGAAAGTGTCCACCAAGCCATTAGGACAGATTTTGTTTGTTCCCAGTGGCTAGATTGACAAGAGAAATGCCTCCTATTGGCCCCTTTCTCCATCAGAGAAAGTTTTAAAGAAATGTTCATTGAAAAATTACCTTTCCACATCCGCTCACTACATATCCCATTTCATTTGCATTGAAATGAAAATGTGGTTGTCTTAATCCATTATTATAAATCCTGAGTGTATTCAGGGCGAGTGCATTTTGATGCTTTCAAAAGAAAAGGAGAAAACACAGTTACTTAGCCAACATACTGCTCAGCAACCCAACAATTTGCAATACCATAAATACCCAATATTTATGCATCTCTGCAACCATCATCCGTGCTCCTCATGGGTTCTACATTCTTTACTCCTTAGAACAAGCTTGCAAAGCTGTGTCCTTCTCCCTACTTCACAGCTGATGAGTGAAATATCTTAGTCAGTTGCCTAGAGTCACACAGCAAAGATGGGGCAGAAATGGAACATGAGCACAGGGAATCTGATAGCACAACTATGCTATGGAACTAGTTTTCCTTAAAAGCAAAAATAGAACTCTTCCGACTCTCCACTCCCTGTGCTAGACAAGTCCTAAGGCCCCTGGGAACCTCAATAAGCAACGCATAACTAAGGCTTTACTTCTCCTTCCAGTAAGAAGAAGAAGAAGCATGAATCAGATCTAAATCTTATATTTCATCTGCCAGGATAGTCATCAATATTTTTTTTCCTCTGTAAAGATTGTATGAGCCAAAGGAACAAGACATTTGCTGTGAGGTTCCCACTTCTAGAAATGTCTAGGAACTGACATCCATGAAGTCTTAGCAACACAGCTGCCTGAACAAGATCGGAACACAGACAACACATGCTAACAAGAAAGGCAGACATCTCTTAGCAAAGAACAAGAGGCAACTAAGAGATGCTGAGTGCCAGAGAAATATCTTCCTCGGGGAAGAGCTCCCAAGTTGGTTATCTAATAGCAAGTGGTCAACCCTGAAATTTTATACATATAAGGTAAGTAAGCACTGAGCAGGTTGTGTGTGTGTGTGTGTATGTGTGTGTGGGTGTGGGTGTGGGGGGGTGTGGGGAGGTGTGTGGGTGTGTGTGGGTGTGGGTGTGTGTGTTTGAGTGTGTGTGTGTGGTGTGTGTGTGTGAGTGTGTGTGGGTGTGAGTGTGTGTGGGTGTAGGGGTGTGGGGGTGGGGTGGGAGTATTTGTATAACAAGATCTAAAACAGCAGTCATGAATTTGAGGGAGAGCAAGGTAGACAGACATGCACAGGAAGGGTTGGAGTGGAGAAAGGGAAAGGAGAAAGCAGTATAATTATACTTTTATTTCGAAACATAAAAAAGAAAAATAAATGACAATTTTACGTTGTTCAATGGTAACAAAAATGGCTTTTTTTCCCTTAACTACCTGATGTAGAAATTCACTGAAAATTTTTTCATTGTTGCTTAGTTCACTTCCATTCTTCCAATACTGTGCTCGTTGGATGACTCCCCCTGGAAACTTATACTCTCTTGAACCTGAATCAGATGAGGTTTAAAACAGTATAATGAACACTTCAAACCTGAGCTTCAGTGGACACCCAGCAAAGCATAAATCTCTTCTACTACATAAAACTTACATAGTGTGAATGCTGATCCCAGGCCATCTGGGCTCCCACCAGGCACATTAGATTCTATCCTCCCTCCCAGACTGCCCTGACAATTCTAACATGGAGAATCCTAGTACTCTTCACTGAATTTAGGGAACCTTGGTAGTTACCCCAAACAAAGCTCCCTGCCCTGTGAAGTCAGTCAACTCTGGAGGTACTCTCTCTTAATTCTTTGCTTCACAACGATTCCCTCCTCATGACAGCCACAGTAGGGGTCTCTATCATCCCCTATTTAACAGGCCCTCTACTCATTGCTTTGCCACCCATAACCATGGCCTATTCTAACCATTCAGTAAAAGCCAGCAAGTTTGGTATTTACTTCAAAAAGCAAAATTCATGGTATCACTCTTATTTAAAATCCTCAGTCACTCTTTTCTTCAGGTAAGAAATAGTATAAACTCCTTAGCATGGCTTCTAATCCTCACATGGTTGGGAATGCCCTCTGCCATCAGTATCTGGTCTTGCAGCATTACCCAGATCTAAAATATTCCTATCGCTCTTGAAGATCCTTTGTTATGTTCACTCTTGACTGGAGGACTGTCCCCACAGTACCTCGTGTATTAAAAACTATGGTATTTTTGTTTGTTCTCAAATTTCTCTTGGCAATCGCCCACCACGGGAAAAAAAATGCATTCTAAGCTAAAAATATATAACCGTATTATATACAAAGCTTGACTTAAATCATGAAATATACCATACCTTTAAGGTCAAAGAAGTACCTCCACACGAGGCTGTCAGGAGACTGTATATAGCTAGCATTCAGAACTAATTCTGCCAAGTTGGGAGGAAGGTTGATCCCCTGGTCCTCTGTTTGCTTCTGGAAATTTCTAATGAAGTTAACTCCACCTTTAGGCTGAAACACAATCATAAATCACACATATGGCTATGAAACACTCAACAGATTTTTAGCGACAGAAAACAAAGTGGCAGAGGGTCTGGTAGCAGTATCACAGACGGGTTTCCATTGACCCATGCAGAACAATACTTATGAATGCATTTCGGTTTGGGTGATCAATATAAATTCCTGCCAAAGCGCACATTATTTTCCATGCTTACCAATATCCTCACTAAGAAACCGCTTCTTCTCCCTCTCTCTCCAGCAGTAGAACACTGGACTGCACCGAAAAGCAACCTCACCAATTAACTGTGCAGATTCCTGCGCTTGCCATTGGACCTTCTCCAGCTGCTAGGTATAGACCATCACCTGTTCTCCCTATCAGCACTGTGAGCATCTATGTCTGACCTTCTGTGACCAACAACATCAGTTATTCCCCTGTGGTAATGTGAATAGGTGCCTGGCAAGATCAAAAGTAGTGATCGGAGTACTACTTTTCAGGAGCAAAAGTTATGCTATGTCATCATACAGCAGGGGATACAAGCAGGTGACAGCAGGGAATAACAATATACTATGTGCTTTCAAAGGTCAGAAGAAAAGAGTTTTCACTATTAAAAAAAATTCATGTTTGAGGAGAAAGATATGTGTTAGCTTGAATAATACTATATCAGGTAAATATGCACACATTAAAACACCTTGGTTATCTCATTAACAATTAGACATTTTTAAAAATTTGTCTTAAAGTTCCAATAATTCAGGAAACAGGATCTTCAGTTGAAAATTAAGAAAATATGATTCTGTCATATGCAGCAAAGTTCTCTCCATGGAAAGAACAAATGATCTTTTGACTCTTCAGGGCTATATGTGCCAGCAATTTTCTAGTAATTCTATCATAATCTACCAATACATGGTAATTTCATGTGGAAGACCTTCATAAAAGAAAATCAAAAGAAATGCATTTTCAACTTTGGCCATTAGTAAGAATGCAAGATCCACTTTTGAGTGTGCTAGTCAATCATAACTGTCACTACTAGTCAAGCTGTGGCTCTACAACAATCACTAGACCTTAGAAACACTGATAGTTCCCCTCTCTGTGCCTAGGTAGTGCATATCTTCATGATTTTACAAATAGTGCAGACCTTAAGCGACCTGGAAGCAATGTCTTCAGGTGTAGAAAAAAACACGTCATCGACATCTAGAGTCTGTAGCTCATCGTGTGTAGAAAAGAAGAGCAAGAAGAAGCAGTCCTCATGGCCCACGTTCTTTATCCAATGCAGCGTATTTTTCGGAAAGAAGATCACTTGGCCAGCTGTGACATTGTATGTGGTAGCCACCTCACCGCCATCGTCAACCACTCCGATCCATGCTGTCCCCTAGAACAGAAGAACATTAACTTCACTTAAAGCACTGTTTTTCAATCAGTTTTTATCATCCTTTTTGTAAGCCTAGTTTGCAAATACTTTTGCCTTTTCCTTCCATAATCTTACAAATTTTTAATATAATAGCTATTACACGCCATGTGCTCTGTGTGTGTGTGTGTGTGTGTGTGTGTGTGTGTGTGTGTGTAGTATCTTTTGCCCCCATAAGAATCCATTTTCCCTGGGGGCAATATGGCTTCCACTAAGATTTCATGTTTTAGAACTGTTTAAATAAGACCAGAACATGTTTTAAAAGACTGAAGCCATAGCCACGTGCAGAGTCTGTGTTGCGCTCAGGTAAATGCACAAGCACATATAATTGTATAAACACTTTGGGAGGTAACACATTGATATAGGTGTGTTCCAAATAAGAAACTGTCTTATACAATTTTAATAGTGGAGATAATATAATAGCATGCACTTAATAATTATTTCTTTTATTAACTCTATAAAAATAGTAGTTCTTGTCCTTATTTTGTAAGTGGGAAAACTGAGCTTGTTGATAATATACATGTTCTTGGGGTTATTTAAGTGAGTCAGTGACAAATATGTGACTTAGACACAGACAAGCAAGCTCCAAAGTCTGTATGTTTCGTTCTATACTACATCATACTTGAAGTCTTCTAATAAGAAAGGAAAATGAACTAATGTGTGAAGATACTATTAAGTATTATAACTGAATCTAGTTAAATACAGGACATTTATATACCTTTTAGTTAAATTTGTTTTGTAGCAGATAATGCCCTGAGGATGTGTAATGTTTTCTTTCATTTTCTCCTCTTCAGTATTTATTCATATTTTTGCTATTATTTATATTTTACTATAATATTTTACTATATATATTTACTATATATACTATAATATTTTATTATATATATTTACTATAATATTACTGATAATATTTATGTTATTTATTACTTATATTATTTATATTTCCCTATGTGACACTCATGGTCACATAGTGAAACAAATAATGGATAAATAAAAAAGAAGTCCTTGTTCTATCAGAACAGGCAATATGTATCTTTGATCTAAATGGGCATTAAAGAAGGAAATGATAAAGCTAGTCTAACTCAGTGGTTCTCAAACCTACCTAATGCTTCTACCCTTTAATACAGTTCCCCATGGAGTGAGCCTCAACCATAAAATTTTCCTTCCTATTTCATAACTGTAATTTTGCCTACTGCTATGAATCATAATGTAAATATCTGAAACGTGGGATATCTAATATGGGATCCTGGAAGGGTGGAGACCCACAGATTGAGGACCACTGCTCTAAAGCATTTTGTCCTCCTCCTCACACACGTGACAACAGAAATATCCATCTATTCTATCAGGGCACCAACCAGGTGGATCAGAGACAGCCCAGTGGTCAATGGGATGCTCTCTGCTGGGCCAGACTCACCAGCCTCCTCATCTACAGGCTACCCTCAGAGATGGTTCCCAGTCCTTCACCAAGTTACTCAGAGGCAGACAGACACAATCTCCACAGACCTGTGTGGTAGTACTTTCCTTCACCCTTTGCTCTAGTGAGTCATAGAAGTCAGGAATCTCACAATTCTTCCAAGATCTAAAGAACACCTGAGTCAATATACTCCATGTTCAGAAACCACGACTTCTGAAATAGACTCCTCAGGCCAAGTGGATCCCAGGGCCTGTTCTCTCTTAAAGCAGCAGACCACTTCCTTACTGGAGTTTGATTGAGGGACTCCTTCCACCCTTCCAGACAGTCTACTCAGCTGCTTTTTCTTCCTTCTACTGCACTGTCTCAGTTTAGCCAAAAGTAGAAAAATAGCTCTTTTAAACATTTTTCTCTTACATATTTCATACATGTGGAAAAACATAAAAAACCCTATATTTTATTCAGCCAACACTACATTATACTTTTAGAGAGATACATTATATCTCTCTAAGCTTTCATAGACATCCTGGCTAGTTTTGTGTCAATTTGTCAAAAGCTAGAGTCACCTGAAAGAAGGGAACCTCAATTGAGGAAATGCTTCCATAAGATCCAGCTGTAGGGCATTTTCTTAATTAGTGATTGATGGAGAAGGCCCCAGATCACTGTGGGTAAAGCCATCCCTGCGCTGGTCCTCGGTTCTATAGGAAAGTAGGCTGAGCAAAGCCATAGAGCAAGCCAGTAAGGAGCACCTCTTCATGACCTTTGCATCAGCTCCTGCATCCAGGCTCCTGTCCAGTTTGAGTTCCTGTCCTGACTTCCTTCAGCCAAGGACTATGGTCTAGAAATATGATCTGGAATTATGAGCCAAATGAACTCTTTCCCCCCCAACTTGCTTTTAATTATGATGTTTATCACAGCAGTAGTATCCCTAACAAAGCTATCTCCCCTATAGTAAAGCCAAATAAATGACAAAGAGGAGTCTTAACAGTAGAAAACACATCATGCAACAGTCTGGCTGTCTACTAACCAGATAATAGGATCAGAGAAAACGACGTAAGTTCTGTAAGGACCCAGTCACGACTGCTTCCTCGTGTTAGGAATACAAGTGACTGATAAGCATCTCTTGGAACTGAGCAATCTAAAACTCAAGTAACTCCACCCATTTCACCTATTTTTTTTCTGTTTAACTTGAATTGAGAATCTTCTGGAGGGTCTAAACCACAATGACCTGATCTTGGAGTCTATACTGAACCCCAGCATCTAGTTCTTTACTTCAGCTGCCATGCGTTCCTAAGAGAAGCCACCATAGCTTTGATCTTTAGATCACAATTGCTAATTTAGCTCTGGCCCAGATGACTCAACGATGATTTTATTCTATCTTTTTGGCTTTAGCAAAATTTACTGTTTATATCATAGTATGATATAGAAGTTAAATTTCATATCGTTAAGCTCTATGTTATAGCTAACACTTATTTTGAGAAATTAGTGTGTTGTTGCACATTCAGCCAGTCATTCAACACTTTCATCCCTTGCTGGATTATTTTTTAATGCATAAATATGTAAACAGTACTAAATAAGAATACATACTTAAATTATAGTCATATAAATTATTCACTTAAAAGTTAAAGAAAAAATTCTTAGATTGGGTTACAAAATTTATAGAGAAATTCAACAGAGATTTTATCTTAACAATAATCTTTTTTTTTTTTTTAATAAGTTCAAACTGAAGAAAGGTGTTCAAAGGTAATGGCAAATTTGCTAAGTTAGCCAATCTAACTGAAAGTCTGAATACTTATGTATCTCTCAATTAGGAGACTTTGTGACAGCTAAAACACCACCCAGAGGATATCTGGTGTTTAAAGGCAGAAAGAGGACAACCGGCTTCTACCTGCACGAGATAGCCATGTTCATTGGCATTGAAGTGCCAGTGAGGAGCCCGGAGGCCCTTGCTTTTTATTCTCAATGTCCCCAGAGTCATCTGAGATCTCAGACTGTTCAAGCTGTTGCCAAAAGCCTCCTCTTCATCACTGAGATAGTCTTTGATGTTGTTCCTGTACCGAGCCCACTGGATTTCACCGCCAGGGAAGTCAAACACCTAAAAGAAATCAAAAGCAAGCAACTCATCAGCATTGAGGCCATCTTCCATGTTTCTGTCCATAAAGAATGTGAGCCCACTATTATCCACAGAGTAAGGAGGAGGCAAATGGGAAATTGAAGGGCAGTGAAAAGGAACAGTACTCCTGTATGAGTCTAGGAATTATAGCAGTGGGATATGCCATGCCATCAGCCTAATCCTGTCACACTCAGACATTCAGACATACACACACACACACACACACACACACACACACACACACCCTACCTTGACAAGAAAGTGGAAAGATTTCCATTTACAACCTGGTATTTCTCTTCTCTACCTAGAGCATGAAATGATCTGCTGAAATTTTCTGCCTGAAGCCAACATCAGACCAACTTTGCAGCCATCTAGTCCCCACCTCCTCATTGGCCCTCCCCATGGAGAACAGTTTAATAACACGCAGCGGAAATGTCACTTTAAAAATCATCATTTAGGGACCAGTTTTCTAGTATGCGTTATTCATACCTTGGACTTGGGTAAGTGATTAAGAAACTGAAATTTTGGATCAACAGCCTTTTGTACTTGGGAAGCCCCTGTTTGTGGAGGTGAGGTTTCCTGTTCAAAGCGAGGCTTGAAGTTAAGGTAAACCAGGGATAGAGTGAGGACTCCTATTGCTGTGGTGATGAAGCAGGCCAGCAGGCACAGTAGGAAGACGCTCACCAGCGACCACTGCCTCTTCTTTTCCTAGAAGAAATTTTGAAGCCATCATTCTCCACTTGTGAAAACATGGAAACATTGTCTTCCTTCTGGATTTCTTTGAAAACGTTTTCTACTAACTTCAATCAGTATACTCTAAAGTTTATGTCTTGTCTATTGGTGTTGAATCAGGAAATGATCAGAACATGAAATATTTAGGGCTTCTTGACATTTTCTTTAAGCCACATCCACACTAAGAAATATATTCCTATACTTAGACATTTATGTCTTACATAATATGTAAAAACATAACACACACCATCATTTACACAAAAATTTCCCATATAGCCAGGCAGTGGTGGCACACGCCTTTAATCCCAGCACTTGGGAGGCAGAGGCAGGCTGATTTCTGAATTCGAGGCCAGCCTGGTCTACAGAATGAGTTCCAGGACAGCCAGGACTATACAGAGAAACCCTGTCTCGAAAAACCAAAAAAAAAAAAAAAAAAAAAATTCCCATATAATTGTTATTGTACTACTCTTAAAATGCTATTCCTACACACTATACGCATATCAATACTAGTGGATGGAATCTGAAGTTTGTCTAGGTCCCTTTAAATAGAAAATATAACAGGTTATTCTACTGCCTGCTCAGATTGGTAGAGAAAATGAACAGTATAAACACCAATAAATAACCCACTGAACAAAAAGGATAAAAATGATTAGAATGTATGGAAATATTGCCTGTGGGAGGAGGAGCAATTTGGCCACTGAAGAGCTACAGGCAGTTGCTGAGAATTCTGTAGAAAAGGCAGCAGCAATGAGAAGAGGGTCTCACTGAGAGCGCTGGTGTAAGGAGGGGTTCTTTCCTAAGCTCTACACAAGTCAGGGCACAGTACCCCAGCATGCAAGTCTCCACCTTACCAAGTTGGAGAGGGGGTGGATCTTTCCCATAGAGGAAGCTGTCTGTGTTCCATCTTCTTGCATTTCAAAGGCTGAATTGTCCATGGGCAAAAAGAATCTAACAATCCAATGGAAAAGAACGAAGGGAGGCCCAGCTTGTGCAAATGGAGATTCCCAAAGAGGGAGAACTGAAACTTCTTAAGAAAGGAAGTACTTATATAGAGCTGATGGCTAAGGGAAATAAGGAAGCTGGCTCCCAAATTACGATATTGCTTTAAAAAAAAAATTACTCTTGAAAGAGTAATTTAAAACAGGGAATCAGAAAAGAACCTGCAATAGTCCCCAAGTCCTTGGCAAGTGATGACACATGCTCAGACAGTCACAGTCACAGACACCCTTGACTTCCTCCTGGCCCTCTGCGTCAGAAGCTGACTATTTCACAAGTAGAGTATGACTTCATTCTTACAATAATACTGTCGCTTTCTCTAATTATTTCTCATTTTTCAAATTGGGAAATTAGGCCACAGAGAGATGCTACCCAAATTCCGAGCCAATTTCAGCACTGGAACTAAGCACCTAAGATTCTCCCCCCACACCCCCCCACACCCCCCCCGTGACATCACTTCCCTAGGGTTTTGATGATAGACATGTAATTTCGTAAAATCTTTTCATATGCAAATCAGCTGCACCTCTGAATCGGGAGAGCTGTTCTCCTAATGCTTACGAAATCATCTTGTAGCTTGACAGTTGATTTTTTTTCTGTTTCTATTAGCATATATTAATTATATAAATAATAGCTTTCACGGTGACATTTTCATATACACAATATACTTGTTAAGTCTTATAAAATCCACTTTGAATCATTTTTCTTGGCTATGAGTGGAACGTGACTGCTCTGAAACAGTGCCTGTGATCCAAAAAAGCAAACCGAGGCCCCTGTTCACACTCAGCCTCCCATCCTTATTCTTCCTATACACGTGACCAAATGTTTACTTCATTTCAGGCAATATACCACTAATAAGTTTAGGGCAGGAAGAAGGCCTTAGTAGCTGTCAATCTACCTTAAAAAAAATAAAATTTTTACAAAAGAAGAAGCTGTTAAGTTTTATGCTCTGAGAGTTAGAGTCTGTGCATGGTCCTTGGTGACGTAACAAAGAATGGCTGTCTGAGAAGGCGTGTGTTCCCTGAAATGCCACCTGGAGCTGAGCTCTCAAGTCCCAGTACAGATTCACTGAGAGCCGCATCCTGTCAATCCCAGTAGATCCTGCAGTCCTGGCTTACCCACAAGCCGATCTAGCATAGACCAGGTGGGAAGAATGCCAACTCTGCCTGGACCCACCAGGTGCATATAAATCTACACTGCTGAAGAGCTGACCTCGCAGCTTTCCTACTATACTTACGGAATCTAAGGTGCGTGGTTTACCAATCTGACAACGCTGTTAAAGGGAGATGTTTAAGATGAGTGATCCTTTAGGTTCTCTGAAACATAGTATAGATACTTTATATTACCATTTATCACACAATCACAATATTAAGATCATCAGAGCACATTTGACATGGTCTGTGTGTTCCTCTTCTCTCTTGAGTATAGGAAAAAACACTGCCCTCTGGCATCCGCATTATGTAGAGTCTATGCTTAGCATTATCGAAGCAGCTGAACAAGTAGATCATCAACCAGCGTATACTAAACTTCACTAATAAACTCAACCACTTATCACTGCAGCTAGATAAGGTCCCTTTGATCTCTACAGGTTAGAAAGAAAACGGTTCAAATAGGCCAAGTTGGGTTTTTTCCACGCTAACAGAGTAGGTCACTAGCAACACAAAACCAAAAGTGCAGCTCCCCACTGCTAACCTGACTCCTTCCCATTGCTCTTTGCTCCTTCGCATACATTAAATAGTTGACCATAAACCTGGATAACATAGGGACACAGTCCACAACTAGCCTTCCACACATAGCAAGTTCCAGGCTAGGCAGGGATACAGAATGGCAACTTTTCTCAAAGCAGAACAACAACAACAACAAATAAAATAAATGAATCCATACCACCAAGCGATACAAAGAACAGAGAACTTGGGACTCCATTTCTATTCCTTTGTTAAACACCAAATGTCAGGTGTAACAACCATGCTTACATGCTATAGCCAAAAACAATCAGGAACTCAAAATTAGAGAGAATAATTAATAAAGTATTTCTATTTGCACTTTGTTGTTTAATCACCTGGTCATGTACCTCCCCTGATCACATCCTCAAATACTCATTTTCTTGTTTCTGCATAATCAGTTGGAAAGAGACTCTTCTAGAACACGCTGAAGCTTACCCCTAACAGGGGCCCAGGCCTCTCTGCTGATAGCGCTTCACTGAAGTCATGGCCTTTCCCCAGATCTGAACACACTCATCCCTTCACCTGGTGCTTTCATCGCTGCTTCATGCCCCGGTCCTGCCTTTCCATAGGGCACTCCTGCCCCTGACCTGTGTTGTGCAATAGAGGTTTCTGGCATTCTGGTTGTCCTCCAAATACTCATTTTGTTAGAGCTATGTCTCCAACTATAATTATAAGCGCCAAGCATATTTACTGAATTCACTACCACTGTCAGATATAAAACTCACTCAATTCAAGCATAACTAGAAAATCCCGCATATTCATACCTATAAGTAGAAATTAAACACTGGTAATATAAGCATATATATTCCCTTGGTTACTAGAACGTCAGAAGCCAGGGAGCAAGCACTTAATGGGAAGCTATTTGTAGCTAGATAAGAAGGTAATTTAGGATATTCTATAAGATAGCTATAACTGACAACAAATGTCTGGATATTTCAAATTACATAGTAGGATTTAATGTATTTTTCTCAGAACAAGGAAATGATGGCTCAAGGTGTTTACATATACCAATTACCTTAATTGGTACTCGCTGTCCATAGGAAACAAAATGCAAACACTGTCTCATAAATATGCCCAACTGTCCTATGCCAACTGAACAGATAAAATGGGATTTTTAAGTCAGATGATGGACTGTACAATGTTACCATGTGACTCTCTAAAGGAGAAGTGTGGGAATAAGACAAGTTAGAATTCCACAAAGAGCAAACGAGGGAGAGCCTAAGAAACTCATAAAGTTAGTGTCAGGATATCTGCAATGTTCAGAGAAAGGGAAGGACTGGGCACCAAACAGAGGTAAGCTGAGCCAAACGGCCCCAGAAGCACAGTGCCTTCTGTGTTGCGGGAGCAGAAGTCTCTCAGAGCAATGTGTTTTCTCCTCTGTGGATAGCACTGGGGATGGAGCCAGCAAGAGTCGTCTGTACCCCAGCAGGTCCCAATGAAACAGGAAGACATGTCCCAGACCGCAGATGCCCAAATGACAACACGGAAACACAAGAAGCATGAAAGCACCAACCACATGACTCTTTCAGAAGATGGTAACTTCTAACTACAAATTCAAGGTGGATAAAACATGATCTCGAACGCTGACTAGATACATGGCCCCAAAACAGGATACAAAAACCAAATGAATTCAATTCTAGGTCCAGAGAGGACTCAGCGTCACAGGGGATGTGCTCCATAGCCGCTTGTCAAGTTAACACACAGACTAGAGTTATCTGAAAGGAGGGACCTTACTCGAGAAAATGCTTCCATAAGATCTGGTTGTAAGGCATGCTCTTAATGAATGAGTGGGAAGGAATGCTCAGCCCATTGTGGGTGGTACCATCTCTGGGCTGGTGGTCCTTGGTTCTATAAGAAAGCAGGCTAAGCAGGCTATGAGAAACAAATCAGTGAGCAGAGACCTCCACTGCCTCTACATCACTTCTCTCTCCAGGTCCTTTGCCCTGTTTGAGCTCTTGTCATGACTTTCTTCAGTGATAGACTAGAGTGTAGGTGCAAACCCTTTCTCCCACACAAGCTTCATGGTTACAATGTTTCCTCTCAGCAATAGAAACCCTAGTTAAGACAGATGGAACCCAGCAATACAAGAAGAATGAGAAAAATCAGCAATATGAAAGAAAAAAATCAGCAAAATTTTTGTAATTAAAAAAAAAAAAGCAATAATGTAGGAAATGTAAAACCCAATGAATTGAGTTTAAACGACAGTAAAAAGCACCACCAGTTGGCTCAACAGAGCCGAAGAAGACTATCAATGATGGAGGACACAAACGCACACAAAATCTTTGGGAAACAGTTAAGTGGCAAAATCCATGGGACAGAAGAAATTAGAATTAAAACTAAAGACATAGAGAAGCTATTTAAAAAAAGTGATAGGAGAAATTTTCCAAAACCTAATGAAATATAAATGAACACCAAAACAAACAAAGAAACAAACAAACAAAAAAAACCTATTTAGTAGGCTGGAGAGCCAACTCCAGCAGGGAGGAGCACCGGCTGCTGCAGAAGACACAGGTTCGGTTCTCAGCACCCACACGGTTCACATACAGGCCAGAAGGCAAGCTACTCACATAAAAATACTCACACACATATATTTTTATATATTTTAATATATATGTTATATATATTTAAAAAGAAGACATGATCAGAAAAGTCCCTTTATGATGTCAAAAATATGGAGCAAAAAATAAAACAAAACAAACAAAAACCCTCAAGACAAGAACTATAGTATTAAAAGCAACCAGGGAACACACCAACATGACAGCAGAGGCAAACACAATATTCCAAAATCTCTCATTGGTAATCTCAAAACCACAAAGTCATGAACGACATTCCAAAATCTCTCATTGGTAACCTGAAAACCACAAAGTCATGAACGACATTCCAAAATCTCTCATTGGTAACCTGAAAATCACAAAGTCATGAACGACATTCCAAAATCTCTCATTGGTAACCTGAAAATCACAAAGTCATGAATGACATATTCAAACTCCATATTGAACTCTCAAAGAAACTATTCCCATTAAGGCTATCTTTTAATTTTTTTTTCTAGACTGGTGGTACAAGCCTGTTATTGCAGCTGTTGGGCTAAATAGAGCTGGAGGACCACAAGTTCAAGGCCTGCCTCCAGTACACAGTGGGTTCATGGTCGGCCGGAAAAACTTAACAAGCCCCTGACTCAAAAGCAAAACAAACAAAAGAAAAAATGATGTGGTATGTCTGCAGGATGGAAGTTTATTCGGCTATAAAGACAAGTTAAGTGATATTTGCATCTCTGTGTGTGCATGTGTGTTTTATGTGCTTATGTGTGTCTTTGTGAGACAGAGACAAACTGACATACACACAACACACAGAGAAACAGAGAGACAGACAGACAAAATAGAAATGTAGAGAGACTATGCAAGAAAAAAGACCCTAAGGGAGAATGGATGGAGGGAAGGAACAATAATGAAATATACATGACACAAAAGCAGAATGTTGACACATTACAGTGGTCGACAGGGGAAAGTTAGAATAAAGCATGAAAATACCACAATGACATGTATTACTTTAGATAAGAACTTCAAAATTATATTTTACCTTGAAAAATACATTTTAAAGGTGGCAAAGTCTTTTTTTTTTTAGATATTTTCTTTATTTACATGTAAATTTCTCCATTCCCAGTTTCCCCTCCAAAAACAAAGAAACAAACAAAAACAACAAAAACAAACCCCTGTTGCCTCCCCCTTCCCCATGCCTGCCACCCCGCCCTCTCCCACTTTCTGGCCCTGGCATTCCCCTACACTGGGGCACAGAACCTTCACAGGGCAGAGGTCCTCTCATCCTATTAATGATCGAATTTGCAATCCTCTACTATACACATGGCAAAGTCTTAACTGTCACTCTTACAAAAGGAGGTGACGATGAGGAAACATATGCTGTTAAATGAAAAGGCTCCTCTAAGGGACAAACATTAGAACAAGAAAAAGCAGTGAAACTGGGAAAGGACTCCACAGTTCAGTTAACAGGGTCCGTGCAGAACAACTGAAAGTTAACCTATGGCTATGCAGATGTTATAGAAGGAGCTGAGAGATGCTCAGGACTTATCTTTGCAAGTCTTTGGTCTCCAATCATTCCCAAAAGGAGATAAAATCGGGGAAGAAGAGAAGGGAAAGTACATGAAAAGAAAAATTATTTAAAAGTCTATCCTTCCCCACCTTAGGAAAACTACTATATATTACCCAATGTTTCTTACAGATGGCACCTTTGGATTACATTGAATAGAGTATTAGCAAAAATATTGTGGGCCACGTACAAGCTAAAACATTTTTTGGTTTGTTTTGTTTTGTTTTGTTTTTTTCTTTTTTGTTTTTAGAGACAGGGTTTCTCTGTGTAGCCCTGGCTGTCCTGGAACTCACTCTGTAGACCAGGCTGGCTTCAAACTCAGAAGTCCACCTGCCTCTGCCTCCCAAGTGCTGAGATTAAAGGCATACACCACCACTGCCTGGCCAACTAAGACTTTTTTGTTGTTGTTGCTGTTATTTTTGTTTTGTTTTGCTTTTGCTGTTCTTATTGTCGTCGTTTTGAGAACCAAGCTACCTTACTCCTTTGCCAGCTAGATGCAGTGATGCCTGGGTAGCATCTCTGGGAGGAGAATGCAACCTGGATCTGTGTAAACACATACATCAGTAAACAAACTCCACCTCAGCTCCCACAGCTGTAAGCCGTGCGGCTCCCCTGTATCCCACTGTCTCACACTTGCCCAGTCTAATTTTTAACCATCAACCAAAAATACATTTCCAACTTTCCTGTCCTGAATTCCTACTGGGATATGCGGTAAGTTTTATTCTTTGGGGTCTTTATCTCAAGGGGTAGGGTGTACTAATCATAAATATGGCAAATGTAAGAGCTGCTAACTGCATTATCTGGCAAACGGATACTCTGGAGAGATATCATTAACTCATTACATGAGTCTTGAGTATGCACATGCAGGACAAGATCCGAGAAGGGGGACCATGAAGGAGAGGAAGAGATCACGGGCTGGGTTTACAAGAAGCCAGTTTATTTTCCAAGAGCATGCCAAGTCACAAGAGAACAATGTTTGCCTTTGAAAATCTGCGCCAAGTAGATCCTTTGATACGCCATCCTGACGGAGGAGAAAGGGCTGTGGTTCTGAGGTCATATACTCCTACTTTATCCGGTCACCTGCCTGGATAAACCCAACAGGAAGTACTTTTCCTACTTGCAGCCTGACTTTTCCCCCAAATACTTAACAATGTAAAGGATACAGGCCCTGACCAATCAGAAGTAGGCAACTGAATGACTTTAGCCTGCCAAGTTTATACTGAAGTGCTTGAGAATCTGAACTCTGGAGCAATTCGTCACAGCAGCCAAATGAGTGTAGAGTCATTGACACGGAAATGGCAGGCATGGGATATCTACCAGTAACAAGATTCATTAATGTCCTCATTATGCAAATAGTTCTTATCTATTGCTTAGCAATAAATGGATCTAGTGGCTGTGAGAAATATATGAAATGATACTGTGTACCAGACAATAATAAAAGTTACGAGGTCAAGAAGCAAAACCTCAAATATAGTGTGCAATGCAATGATTCACTCCAGCTAATAAATGCACAAGGAAAAGTAAACATTTAAAAAATATGTTTTATAGTATCCTGATAACAAAACAGAGAAGGTACCTTGGTGGAAAACCAGTGACAGACATTGGATTTACCTGTTTATGGGAAAAGAACAATACCTAGTCTCAATATTTCCACACCCACCAATAACCATTAGAGAAATGCCCTTGCTCACATGAAGAGCTAGCAAGCATTAAACAGGAATCAACTCCTAAAATAAGTATTAAGAACATCAGAAAATCCTTGACCTTGTAAAGTTAATTTAAAAAAAAAATTACTGATTTAGCTGTTAAGTATCCTCGCTAAGACATTTCCCTCATGTATATAAATTGTTAAAGCTAAAATAAATGGCTTCGCTGTGTTGTGAATATAGATTATCAAGTGAACATTCATGTGAAAGACATGTGCTTTCCAGTGTGGGATGGTGAAGTGGCAGAACTCTTACGGGGATGTGCTTAATGAAAAAGTAGTTATCTCACAGGGCATATCCCCTCACAAATGGATTGGTGTTGCTTAAAGCACCGTGTCAGCTCCCCTATGAGCAAATTTTATTCTGCTGAGAATGATTTATAAGAAAACAAGTCCAGCTATCTTGGATCTATGTTTTGCACTGAGCCCCCCTTTACACATGAAATAACCCCCTTTCCACCTTTCTACCATGCTGTTTTGACTTTCCAGTCACCAGAGCCATAAGCCAATTAAACTTGCTTCCTTCATAAATTTCCCAGCCTCAGTTACTTTGTTATAGCAAATGACGCAGTCTACAATAGACTCATAGTTCTACAACTTTAGTGGTAGTATTTTGAGAAGTAAACTGCTAACTTCCCAAGATTTTCATCCTTTCAATAGTCCTTGGATTATTTAGAAATTTTACTTGTTTCCTTCCCTTTGGAGAAAAATCCATTTAGATTTTTCACACTTCTGATAATGCTTCCATATCATGCTTTCTCCAAGTCTTCACCTACTTTATCTACCTTGACTCCATTCAAGAAGTGTTAAGATCTCTCCTAGAGCTGAGCAGTGGTGGCACACGCCTTTAATCCCAGCACTTGGGAGGTAGAGGCTGGTGGATTTCTTGAGGCCAGCTTGGTCTACAGAGTGAGTTCCAGAACAGCCAGGGCTACACAGAGAAACCCTGTCTCAAAAGAAAAGAAAACAAAACAAAACAAAGAGCTCTCCTAGAGTCAATTCCTTCCAGTCATAAGTTGGAGATTTTAGGTAGACCTACTCACAGATGCCCTCTCCACTAGAAGTCATTTTCCAGATGCAGGATATTGCATTTACACTTCATATAGTTCCACACACACGTGCAACAATCTTCCTTTGATGTCTCTCAATGACTGCCAATCACCATGATGCTACAAAGTCTCATTTCAATGAGTGTATTCTGTAAATGTATATAAGGTTTTGTGGGATTTTGGTGCTTGTAAATTTTGCAAAAAAAAAAAAGAAATTAAAAATTATGTTTCGTTTTGGATTTTTGTTTTATTTTTCTATCTTTTCTTTCATGTGTTTGTGTATGTGAGAGAGAGGAGAGAAGGCGAGAGGAGAGAGAAGAGGAAGTTGGAGAGGGAGAGGGAGCTATTGAGAGTCATATGTAGCCCAGACTTAGCTCAAACTTCCTGCTATGCCGTCAAGGATGATGCTGAACTTTGGATCCTACTGCTTCAACTCCAAAATGCTGGGATTAGCAGCATGTGTCACCAGGCCAGGTTTTATGAGGTGCTGGGGATGAAACCAGGAGTTCTGTGCATACCAGACAAGCATCCTACTGTCTGAGCTGTACCCTCAACCCAAGAAATTATTGTTTAAAGAGCAAGGGTTAGCGCTGGAGAGATAGCTCTGTGCTTAAGAGCACCGGCTGCTCTTCCAGAGGTCCTGAGTTCAATTTCCAGAAACCACATGGTGGCTCACAACCATCTGTAATGGGATCTGATGACCTCTTCTGGTGTGTCTGTACTCGTATACAATAAATAAATAAATAAATATTTATATAAAGAAAAAGAACAAGTCTTCAGTGGCTGTGGTCAAGTGTCTTATGGGGGTCCCTTGATACCCCCAATATAGCAAGTCCTTTCTCAATTAGGCTTCCTGTTCTTTATCACCTACCCGCCAAATGGCCCAGATGCCATTTTTCTGCTTCTATCTTTCAATGTAGCAATCTACAATATTGCTACATTGTATTGAGACAGATTAAGTGTCCCTACAACTCATCTGGAGTACACTCTGCCGGCTTCACTTGAAGTACTCATTTCAGTTGACTATTTGTTTAAAACAAAAAAACAAAAACAAACAAACAAAAAACCACCTTACATGTCTCCATTGTTAGGCCAGATTACACAGAGGTAATGCCATAGTGATGTCACTCAGTAGGATTCAGCGAATAAATGATTGGCTCTTACATAATCTTTACAATTCCATACTAACATATCTAGCTTCCATCACTCTCCGTGTGTCCTTACAGAGAACTTCCATAAGCCAGATTTTGACAATTGAAGCTCTGAATATTGCTTACTTTGTAACTAAGTTGAATAAATTGAAAACATTAAAAGATCATAAATTCAAAAAAACCATAATACACAAGATGTTGATACCTGCAGCGGTAACATAAAAAGTAGAATATATGCCACATTAAAACAAAGAGTAATTAATGCACAGGGCTTCTGTTAATGATGAATCTAAATTAGAGATTTTTGTGTGAGCACAATAAGCATGTGGGAGAGAACTGTGAATGACCTGAGTCATCCTAAAGAGATGATACTCTGCCCACCTAGGAAGGACGAATTGTCTGAGTCATCACACACACCTGGGAAGAGAACTGAAAATTTATCATCATAGGAGTTAGACACAGCCATGTCATTCGCCATCTCCAGCAGCAGTTCAGAGTCAACAACATCATATATGGCTTCTGTCACAACTATGTGGAACTGGAAAGGCAGCACTAAATCATCCAGAGAAAATAGGTATGAAGTCGATGGCCTCTTTTATTATTACAATGTATGTGCATAAATACAAAGTCCATTTTTGTTGTTCGTGGGTATTTTGTTTCAGAGCTGACCACTCTGTGTTAAATATCCAACTAAGGGCATCATCCCTGGGAGAAACTAACTCTTCTTCTCTCGGTTATCAGAAGTTGCCCAGAAGAGCCTTTACGTACGGTGAACCCCATGAGATTTCCAGCAGCATGACTCTTGATACTGCCACTGTTCAGGTATCGTTTAGGCAGCCATTTCTAGGAGACACAGTCTCACAGCACACGTCTGGTACTCTGGTTCTCACAAACTTTCTGCTCCCTCTTCCTCTTTCCTGAACCATGGGTGCTGGAGCTGTGTTGTCGATGTATTTGTTTGGGCCGGACTACACACAATGATCCATTCATTGATCTCTGCATTATGTCTGGTTGTGGTTTTCTGTAATGGTCTCCGTTTGTTGTAAAGAGAAGCTTCTTTGACAAGGGGTGGCAGCTAAGCTTACCTGTGGCGTAAGGATAAGAAGGTTTAGACAGTAGTTAGGAACCACACTGATCTAACAAAGAGGCAGTAGTAGGTTTTCTTCTAAAATCCATGACCTCACTTGCCCTGGAAAATTGGTTGGCTTCCTAGTACAAGGCATGATTTCCCTCCTGTTGAGCAGGCTTAAGTGGGTAGTGCCAACGTTTGGATTGCATTGATCACTATTTGTAAAGATCACTATTTTGTCTTTCGGGGTGTCTTGTCATGATGGCCCTGTATTGTGGTTTGTAGGCATCACAGCTGAATAGGACAACTGATTGTTTCTTCATTGGCAGCTTGCATAGTATGTTCTGGTACTATGGAATTAGATCACGAGGAGGCAGCTTTAAGGTTATATCCAGCCCACCTGTGTCCTCAGCGTGCAGGTGCAGCGTCTTCAGCAATAGGTCTTGCCTTCAAACTTTGGGAGACAATCTAGAACAGCAGCAATTGTCGCCTATACGCTTTGAGAGACCCTTAGACTTCCCAGACCACCTACTCAAATGCAGGTGTCCCCATATCTGGTATTGGAACTGTTGTGAGGTTAGCCCGAGTGAGAAACAGTCGTGTGTGTGTGTGTGTGTGTGTGTGTGTGTGTGTGTGTTGTGTTTGTGTGTGTGTGTGAGAGAGAGAGACAGACAGACAGACAGACAGACAGACAGACAGACAGACAGACACTATATAATTTTAGGGAAGTATGAACTGACTCCCTGAGGATTTATCTAACCACCTTGATGTTATTAGCCCCCTCCCTCCTCCTTCTGTATTGACTTCGTTCCCTACCACCCCAGTTGGAGTTTTTTCCTTGTTACTGTTTTCTACTTAGTTAAAATATACTATCCTTTTCCTCCTTCGCTTTGCTCCCTCGAGCCCCTCCCGAGTTCTGTATCCTGATGTTCCTCTCTCAAGCCCCCCCCCAGCCCGGTCTCTTTACAAGTAAGGAGTAGAGGACAAACTATGACATAAGGCTGTTTGGACATGGTTGGGCCTTAGCAGACGTCTCATAGCAAACACAGAGTATTGGACATAAGTCTGTCTGGATGGACAATACAAAGGTTTGGAGGAGAGAGCATATTTGTAGTTATTTAAGAGTTAAGACCAAGCTGTTAAGTCACAGAACAAATGGAAAGTAGGAGCATGTTCAGTTGGGGGAGTTGAGGAAGCAGAGTTGTTGTCTCAAAGAAGTGTGACTCTAAGTTAAGAACTTCTATTTTCCTGTGATAGGAAGGCAGTAATCCCTGAGAAGAGATGCACTGTCATCTACTGTGGTTAATGAATGTGCTCTTGGAGTATGCAGCAGGAGGCCCAAGAGCAGAAGCTGCCTTGCCTCAAAGCTCCCCGCCTCCCTTAACTAATGTGTACAACACCACAGCAGCTGGAGTTCACTGAGATCACAGGGGCCAGCTGGACCTTTTCCCCTTTAACCCTTACAGCTACAGAAGTGCAGAAGTCAGGTATTGGAATAGCTCAGCTGTACATACAGAAACTGCGAAACCACAAATGAGCCCCTGGATTTATCCTTCCCGTCATCATCAAAAGAAAAAGACCAAGAAAGGTCAGATTCCCTTGTGTATAATTAAGAGATTTTAAACGACATATCATAACAGAAAGCTACCTTTATTGCAAAGTCCAGAATCTTTCCCATATAACTCAGAGCATACCTTTCTTACTACTGTATTCGTATCACACTTTGTTCATATCTTTGCAGATGTTACCTTTATCAAGAATAAATGCCCTTTAACCCAGTTCCTTCATGGAAACCTGAGGTTTCAGTTACCTAGATCAACTCACATATCTCATCCTGGATGAAATTTTTCCCAGCCGATTTATTTGCTCTTGCATCTTCTTTACCTGCTAAAGACAGAGCCTGGCTATGTAGCCTAGTTAGCCCTGAACTCATGCACCTTCTTTTTTGTCGTCACGCCTGACCCTATTCTTCCCTCACTTCTCAGACATCTCCCATCTGGCACAGCAACAAATTAGTTAAGAGTCAAAATCAGAGTCTACTCCTTCTCAAGAAGATGTTTTAGGAAATGTTGTAGGGAAAACCCCCCTACTTATTACCATTTTTCTATGCATAAACTGGGCATGCATATGATTAAAATCAAATGCATTATAAGAAGGGACATACATTGTACAGAAATGATTCTATAACCTAATCCAAATAGAGAACCTAGCAAACTGTGCCTCTTAGTAATCAACTCTTCCTCTTGAGCTGACAAGAGAGAGCCCTGACTAGTATCTGGGGCTCTTGAGCATTCATTCATTCATTCATTCACTCATTCATGGATTGCTGTGCATTTTTACAGTGTGTCCCTCTTTAGTCTGTACTCTCACTTACTCCCAAAGAAAATTATCTTGCTCCTTTTGCAACTCTCAGGGAGCCCGTATTTTCAATTATTTGAATAAAAGGAAAAGAACATGGAAATCCACACTCCAGGCCACAAATCACCAACAACTCCAGGATTCTTATGATAGGTCCAGATTTCTATCTCATGAATTACTTTCTTCTATGAAGTGATCAGATTCGTTGGAGTTTGAGAACACTGGCTCAAACTCTGTCCCTGTATTTCAGTGTTTCCCAGTAAGCTGATGGCCTATTATTACCTATGCTTGGATGTTAGGATATGCTGCAAAACAAGGAAGGCAAAAGTGGACAGCTGAGACGTTATGTTTCCTCTCAGCAAAGCCCCACGGGAACTGTACTAGTGGGCATTTTTAAAGGTCTCCAGGGATAATTGATTCTGAAGGGCTTTTCCTATTGATTTCTGCCAACTGACTAGAGGTTAAGGAAGTGGGATATAAAGATGTCCAGAAGCTTTCTGTCCCAATCTCTCTCCCAGATTAAAGATGTCCAGCTTTCTGTCCCAATCTCTCTCCCAGAACACGCTGTCCTTACCAGCTTCCAGTGATGGCTAGGAGTTTCACTCAGAAACTTTGAGCCAAGCTCCTGTTCACTCTCCATGTTTCTCGGCATGCCCACTCACTGTGATGGCTAGTTAGTGTGATCAACTCAATGGGATCTAGAATCTGAGAAGTGGATTTCTGAGCATGCCTCTGAGATTTATCTTAATTGATGTACAAAGACCATCTTTAAGCAGAGGATCTGGACTGAATTAAAGAAAACTAAGCAGCGGCAGCGGACACTGATGGCTCTCGGAGTCTTGATTGTGGGATGAAATGGGACTAGCCGCTTTAGCTTCCTGCTGCCTTGACTTTCCGGTCATGATGGAATGTTACCTTGAACTCTGAACTAATATAACCCTTCCTCCATCACACTGCCTTATTACAACAACAGAAGAAGAAAAAAAAACCACCAAGGCAATCATAAACAACTTCCTGCACCTTAGAGATGGCTCAAGATGAGATCTGGCACGGCCAAGATAGTTACCTCCACCTGCCATCTAGTGGACTCTAGACACCTCTTCAGTAAGATCTGAATTCAGGCTTGGGCCCATCTTTCCCAAGACTTTTCCAAATCTTCAGATCTAGCTTACTAAGTAAAGCTTTACAAATTAAAGTAACTCTGGTCTCAATTACTATGCAAATTTAGTGATACATTAGACCCCACTGATAGTTGCCATCACGCCAAGCTCAAAGCAGCATGATACAAAAGCAGTGTTTTGGTTTACTTGAGTTCCCTCCAATCTATGCACCACAGACAGATACCTAGCTCAACAGCATTAGGGCACAGGACTTCAGTTTCAGTATTTTAAGTCATAAGGATTTGCCCTCGTGAATGGATGGACTAATGTCCTTTTAAAAGGGCCCGCTTGACAGGCAATGTGGCTCCCTTTGCTTTCTATCCTTTTGCTATGTGCAGAAACAGTCTTGTGGAGAACAAAACAAGGCACCATCTCAGAAGCAGAGCAGCCCTCAAAAGAGACAAGAGGTGGAGACATTTTGAGATGACCTCTCATCCTCCAGAACAAGAAAATGGACTTTATTAGCTAGCTAGTCTCGGATAACCCGTCACAGCAGCACAAAGCCACCAAGATAGTCAGATACTGAAAATGGGCCTTGATTTAGTTCTACATCTGTAAAATGGGTTGAGTATCTGGTAAAATGCAAAATATCAAAAAATATTTAAATCCCTAGTGTTCGGGGCACAAGTAATCAGAAAGCTTATGGTTCTGTCCAGGTGCAACACTTATAAGACTTCTGATCCTGCTTGAGAAGAGCAGCAGAAATATCAAGAAAGGAAGTAAGTTTCGAGTAGGTATGATTTACCTCATTTTAAGATGGCTTTGCCCGGGTAGAGGAGGCACAGCGGATTTTACAGAGAAAGCACCATTAGTGCTTAGACTATGGTGGCTCTGTATCATGCAATTGTCCACACTCAGAATTACAACAGAGTCAACCCTGTGCTCCTTGGCACTTCCACTAAACAGGTTTGAAATATAGTGTGAAGAATAAAATCAAAAAAATAAAATAAATCGATTTAAAGAAAATCCATTTATTCAAACTACAGGAGAAATAATTTTCCCTTCAGAATATTTTAGATTAGTATTTTTATTTAAGTGTGTTTGACAGCATGAGTAAATGCCGCCTGTGCAGGTGTCCTCTCTCAGAGACGAAAACAGCGCACTGGATTCTTCAGCACTGGAATTACAGATGGATGTGAGCCGTCCAACTTGGGTGCCGGGAACCAACTGAGGTCCTTTGGAAGAGCAGTGTTTGCTCTTAACTGCTGAGTCATTGTTCTAATACTTGAGAGTTTTATTTTATAATGGTATATAAGATATTAGCCTAATCTATTAAATACAAAATAACAAAATATTAAGTACAAGAAAATCCCAGCTTATAAATGTTGGCAATAAATAACCTAACTACAGAAATATATATCACAGCGAGTTCTAGGGGACAGTCCCTCAGTTTGGTGAGGAATCTCTACGATGTTCAGTGGAGAATTCACCTTGACTATACAGACAGTAGTACAGTTCAGTCTCGGCTCATTTGTTCACGTCTTTAATTCCTGATCTCAGCATTAAATCATGTGGCGTGTGAGTGCATGCAGATGGAAATGAGGGGACCACCTTGGGTGTCATGTCTCGGGAACGCTTGTCTGCCTTCTTTTTTGAGAAAGTGTGTGTGACGTGGACCTTGCTCCTTGGACTATACAAGCTGGCCAGCAAGCTGTAGGAAACTCTTTTCTCTGCCATTCTGAGGCTGGAATCATAGCATGTGCTACTTACTCTGCTTGGCTTGGTTGGTTGTTTGGTTGGTTGGTTGTTTGGTTGGTTGTTTGGTTGTTTGGCTTTCTGTTTTTGTTTTAACATGAATTAAGCATGAGAAGCAAGCATGTTATTCATAGACCCATCTCTCCATGTCCTTTGCTTTTTTATTTTTTTGTTCTGAGAGACAGGGTTTCACTAGGTAGTCTAGGTGTCCTGAAACTCCCTCTGTAGACCAGGCTGGCCTCAAACTCAGTGCTCCTCCTGCCTTTGGCACCTGAGTGTGGGAATTAAAGATGTGTACCACCTTGCCATACCAAGTCCTTTGATTAAAATATTTTTATACTCAAAAACCTGAAGCCTCTTCCTTTTTCTGATTTAACATCTTCCCAATATACCTTAAAAAATAAGAGCAATATATCTTTAAAATCTAATTTTCTCGTTATCTACTTAAATTCTCAATTCAGTAATCACCATATTGACATTTTCCTCAAAACCCTATAAAGAAAAAACTTTAAAATATTAAAAATACATGGAAATAAACTATTTCTTTGTAGAACTTTATGAACATTTACATTTGCTTTTCAATCGTCACTCATATATACATATATGTGTGTGTATATATATAGATAGATATAAAAGTTGGGATTAATAACTTATTAAATGAATTTATTTAGGTAAAATTTCTAAATTTCTCCATGTACAAAAGAAAAAATTATGCTCATTTGGTAATTTAAACTGCTTTAAAGTATAGGTTATAACAACTTTAGAATAAGCTGGTTGTACTTACTATTGGAGATATGCTCTTGCAAAAGGAAGCACTACCCAAAGGACTGTCTGTCAGTCATCACAGCACCACGTCTTCTGATCCTTTTCAGGAATAGTATATATTATGTGTGACAAGCATATTGGCATTTATAACCTAGATCTCTCTTTAGAAATTGTCTATAGTATGTTTTATTAGGTAAAATGACTCTCCCAGACCTACCTAATACTAACTGCTATAATCTTCCATTCTAACACCAGGCAGGAGAACCTATCACAAGGCAGAATGTCAGCAGCAAAGAGATCTTCTTTGTGTTAGCAAAGGGCTTCTGGTCTAGCCAGAGAAATCCAGTGGAACCTCACTGGCTAGAGAACGCAAAAGGCAGGGCCTACTCGCTTGTATCTGATGCTAATAGTGCCTTCATAGCATGAAAAAAAAATGGCCACATGTACTTAGAAATTCCATATAACAAATTTATTCATCAAAAATTTGGGTAAAATGTTAATTTGTAGTACTTGACCATACACTAATTTCATCAGGCTTTTGAAGGTATTCTTTATGCTTTATTACATAATTTTCATTCTTTTTGTTTATTTGTTTGTTTTTGTTTTTTGAGACAGGGATAATTTTCATTCTTGATGAAGATGTTTTCTACTTATTGTAAATATTAGTATTTGCTTAGTAGGAATTACAAAATACAACTCTGTTCTGTTCTATCTAGAGATAAATTTGGAAGACTATAGTAAATAGCTTTAAATTGTAATTGTTTCTGAATTTTTTACACTCATCTTTTGTTCAGTTTCAGATTTGTCATAATATCACAGCTTTTAAAAGATTGAGGTTAACCCAAATCTAAATTCTGGGGAACTACATATCAAGTATTAAATTCACAAAAATATACTCTAAAATGATTTATCAACTGTTAAGTATTATAAAGATTATCTTACAAAGAATCAATTAAGTAAAAAAATTATATGATGTCATAATACAAGAACATTCCATTAACACTGAGTCACAAACTATTTAACTGTCATTTACATCTTAAATATCCAATGTATAAAACTTTAGAAGTAACAAAATGACCCCCTATGATACAACAATGTAGGCACGCTACAGCTGCTTGAAAACATTCAGTACACACACACAAAATACAAAATTTAGACGGTGTGGGAAGAAGTTAAAAGATTTTACAACGAAGAATTAAATGACAAATAATGAGAATATAGATAAAAACTGAATCCAGATAAATGGCAAGAAAGGAAATTATCCACTTCTGAATGTTAAAAATATTCTGTTCTGAAGATCCACGTACTACTTCAGGATATATCTTAGTGTCTTCCACTTTTGTTTTCATATAAAATTGGGCCTATAAATATTTCCAAGTTCAGATTCTTAGAAATAAATATACTTGAACCGGTCACAGGATAGCGCATGGCTAATATTCACTTTCTCAGTGAAAAGTACTAGTGAGGGGTATATAACTCGTGTGGTGAGTGTTTATTGCGGGGAAGGTTTATTTTCCTCTTCACATCTTTGGTGACTGTCTCCCACTGGTATCATCAACCAGGTCTCTCAGGCGAGATAAATGTTGTAAGGCCCTTCATTAAAAAATTAAAAATATATTATAAACCAATATTGAGAAGTGAATAGCCAATATAGAAAGCAAAAAATGATCACATTATTTAAACTTCAAAGTTACTGTAAGAAATTAAGTTACAGAAAAACATAAAACTCTGAGAACTTTTTTTATAAACTGATATCTGAATAAGTCATAACTAAAATAAGTTAGTGTTCTGTAAACATTTGCTTTAAATATAATATCCAATTTTTAGTTAATCTGCCAGAGCCTAATAAAAAACAGTATTACAGGTATATTTAATAAGACATTTTTCATAAACTTTTCCTAATAGCTCTGCAAAAATAATTGTTTTCTTTTGTTTTTGTCATACTATATGTATCATCTAGAAATAAGGCATGTAATTCATTTAATATTTACAGTAAAGATAGTTTAAATTTTAAAGATATAGCTTAAAGTCAGTAAAAATTCTCAGTGAAACTCATTTTTTTAAAGAATTTATTTATTTTATTTATTTAAGTACACAATTGCTGTCTTCAGACACCCCAGAAGAGGAATTAAAAGATCCCATTACAGATGGTTGTGAGCCACCATGTGGTTGCTAGGAATTGAACTCAGGACCTCTGCATCTCTCCAGCCCAGTAAAACTCATTTTTGTTGAGAAGAAAAACAAGCAACTTCTCTAGTAAGGATGAATATGCATACACTTTTCAGAATACGCATTAAATAAAAGCTGCATCGTCAGCTCCAAACTCTATTACCTACATGTAAAAGAACAGAACTCAGCCCTCATGTCTTAGTCTTCACCAAACAACTGCAAATGCATCGAGGACCTTAGGCCCGATACAGGCACAATCGCCTGAGTCTGACCCAGGGCAGTTAGGAAATGTGCTTACACTCATAGGCACAGGAAGAACCTTCCTGAACAAGAAAACCAGTAGCACAGGCATTAAGTCTGAAGTCAAGAGCCAACCTACCAAGAGGAAAGAGCCATACCATCTACAGATAGACACAGACTTAGTGTCAGAATGTATGAAGATCTCTAAAACACCTAAAAACCAAACCAAAACAACAACAACAAAAAAATAAAACAGGGAAAGAAGGAAGGAAGGAAGAAAGGAAGGAAGGAAGGAAGAAAGGAAGGAAGGAAGGAAGGAAGGAAAAACAGAGAGGGATGGAGGGGAGGAGGGAGGAAGGGAAGGAGGGAGGGAGAGAGGGAGGGAGAAAAAAACCTAGCAAGCAAACTAAAATTGGGGCAGGAGCACTGGGGAGAGGGCTCAGTGGCTAAGGAGCACCTATAACTCAAAGACTTGGTGGGCCAATTTCCCAGTACACAAATGGTGGCTCACAACCACTCATAACTCAGGGAATCCAGTGCCCTCTCCTGACCTCTACAAGGGACCAGGCATACATATGGTACATATACACACATGCAGGCAAAAATTCATACATATAAAATAAAAATTAGTCCAAAAAAAAAAGCTTCAGTTGAAGCAGGCAATTAAACAGTTTAGGTAAACAGTTTATTTGAAGCAGGTACAAGGAAGAACACTAAAGACCCTGAAAACCTGTGTGGAAATCTAGAACTGTAGAATTCTAAAGTATATGCATACACATATTAAAAATTTAACTGGAATTACCCTATTACAGTGGGACAATGCCACAGGCTATCAAGTAGAAAGCTCACTGTCAGATACAAGTTATCTCTTCCCAAAATGTTTGCCAGTGTAGTCCCACAATCTCCCCTAAATATTATAGGCTATGACCACTGTTCTTGGCCACCCTCCAATATTTGATGGTAAAACCCTCCTGCTGCTGAAAACACCACACACTTAAATCATAGCACACAGAGAAGTCAAGCTGGTACCAGCAGGAGAGCTTCATCTCTACTGCCTAGTGTTCACAGCACTGAAAGATACTAGGCATGTTACTGAACGAGAAAATTAGTTATCAATTCTACCTAGTTATGGACTCTATGAGCTATAATAACTAGCGGTCTGATAAGATGTGCCTCTGGTATGACAGTGGCATGAATGTTTTGGGAGTAACCAACCACTTTCTGCTTGGATTTAAGGTCAGCTGCATAAGATATAACTCCTATTTTGCCCATTATGGCTAAGACCTCCTGGCTAGGTGGCCCTGGCCCTCAGGGAGAACCTACTACTATTGTTCTTCTAAATGTGCATGGTGTTACAGCAGCTCCTAATGACCCATCTCACAATCCCCATCACAAGATTCTTTCTGTAGTAGATGGGGATTAACACAGAGGGCCACATCTGGACAACATAAAGAAAATAAAAGACTGGAGGCTTTTCTATCACACCCATTGCTCCCAAGGCTCAGAGATCATATCACCTCATATCTTTATAACCAAATGCAAACATAAAGAACCTTATTGCCTGACAATAGAAACAACTTGTAGTATTCACTACATTTGTATTTAGGATAACATGACTAAGGAAGATAAACGTATACCTTTCTATAAAAGTGCACACACACACGGCATTTGTGTAGAAGTCAGAGAACAGCTTGTAGGGACTGATTTTGCCCTTCCACTACATAGGTTCCAAGAAGTGAAATCAGATCATCAGGTTTGGTAGTAAGAGCTCTTACCCATCAAACCATCTTGCCAGCTTCAGATATGTTAAATAATGATGCATTTATCACTAGATGAGCTCATTACATGGCATATTATTGTTATAGGATATCCACATCAGTACTAAATATCTTAAATGTCTGCTTTATTCTGAAATAAAGAATCAGACCCAGTCATATCCATTATATTTTGTATATCAAGTATATCTTTTTAGCCCTTAGGACTATTTAAATAGGAAGCGGCTCAGGTTTAAGCAATATTCTTAAAAAATAATGCATTCCATGACTAAGGAACTCAATGTTGACCTCTGGCCTCTACATGCAAAAAAAACCACACACAAACAATACATAAATACACACACCACATTTTAAAATATAATATGTGCCACAAGAACTTTAAGTATGCCTACCATACACTTACTCTGGAAACAACTAAATTCCATCCTAATTTCTGTCAAAGGAATGACTAAAATGGCTTTGTGTCCACATTAGTAAACAATACTTACTTGTGAAGAGACCTGGTAATAGGAATCATATTTTCCTTCATCTGTGGTTTAGAGAAATCATCCTCTGATACCTTTTATTAAACCCAAAAGAAACAAAAACATTTGAAATACTCAATTCATTGTATCAAACTATTTTTTTGAAGAGCAATTAATACTTTCATTTATCCTTCATTTGAAAATTACAACTACTTTGACTTACTGTTCAATGCTCCTAAAATATGCTTCTAAGCACATGCTCATTAAAGAATCACACTGGCGTGAAATGACATCTTAACAGACAAGGTTAAATGTCACTGATGTTTAATCGAGTAAGTGAAGAACTGATGTCACTATATCTTAAAGCTATGACTGGAGTGTCAGAGGAGAAATGACAGACTGTGTGATGCTCAGGCTGATTCACTCACACGGAATGCTCACTGACTTGTAATACTCTACTGAATGGTAGCAAAAATGATCAGGAAAATAAGCCAGGCACAGAAAATCAAACAATGAAAGATCTCATTTACATATGGAATCTGGAAAGCACCACTTTCAAAGCCCTGGAGCGGGAGTCACAGACAGTTGGGAGCCATCCTACATGGGTGCTAGGAAGCATGCTAGGGCCTTCTGTAAGAAAATGCCATCTTAACCACTGAGCTATTTCTACAGTTATTGGATCACAGAGTAAACTTAGAGGCTGGCTGAGAGATGACAAATGAAATGCTAATAAGCATATGACATCACACACAGAAGGGGGTAAGTTCAAGATAGCTATTTTATAACAGATTTTAAATATTCTTACCATAAAAAAAATTATATAAGGTGGATATACACCAATACCCATTCAATAATCTATACCTATTTAATATATCATATTACACCAAAAATATCAAATTTTGTCACTTGTGATAAGTGGTAGTTAGAATTCACAAGTATATATAAGAGAATTTAAATTCTATGGTTCTGTGTTTTGAAAATTCATCTGCTACATGAAGCAGAAACACTTTTTTCAAAATTTCTAGAAATACACAATTTTTTAAAAATGTATTATACTCACAAATGCCAATAAATATATAAAAACAAAAATAAATCTGCTCTTCTGAAATACACAGGTGGAGAAGTCTAACATTAAGACCATCTTCTAGGTTTCATGGAAACTAAGAAGTGCCTGAGTCTGTCAGAAGCCATACAGATTAACTCTGTAGGATGTGGAAGATGGTGTTGATGCCTTCTATACTCTGACTGTAGCAGCAGCATCGCTAAGATGTTGGGCATAAGCATGCAATAAATAGAAAAGATAGCTTGGAAGCAGAAAAATAAAGCTTTAGGATGTAATTGTAATAATACTAGGTGTGAGTGGAATAATTCCTAAAAAGTATATAATTAGACTGCAACTCTCCAGCATGCACTGTATTGGTATGCTCATTTACACACAACTACAGGCAGGTCTAAAACAGATTCTGGTGAAGTCTGATCAAAGTTGGAATGTAGAATGACCCTACAGCTTGAGTGTTTGTTTGTCCTCCAATGGTGGAACTCTTTTGGAAGGCTGCAGAAATGGAGTGGAGGAAGTTGATCACAAGAGGAAGGTCACACTGGTCTCCAAGCCGTCCTCACTCTTTATTCTCAGTAGGCTCCCGAGATACACAGCCTCTCCTCATTCTGCTCCCAGACACCACTGCTCCTGCTGTCTTCATGTTCTGCCTCACCGTGGGCCCAGAACCAGAGAAACCAAAGACTATGGACTGAAACCTTTGAAACCACAGCCAAGATGAGCCATGTTTCTGTTCCGCATCCCGCCACTAGCATGAATAAGACAACTTTAGATAACCGCGTACATTTATCTCAATCCCAAGTTTGTGCTTACTTGCTTAATCTCTTCTTCTGGCTCTGTATTTTTATTCTTATTAAAACTTTCTTGTACTGTTTGAAGGTTAAATAACATTTGTTTCAAAGCTTCAACAGGACCATGATGTTTGCCTCCAGATAGAGTAGAGCTCTAAGGTTAAATGAAATGAGAAAATGAACCATTCAAGTATAAAAGGAAAACAGTATATTGCATAATATCCTTCAAAATAAATTAATGCAAAAGTCAAGACAATGTATTAAAATTTGTGTTTTAAAAAATAAAATCTTCTATATCTGTGGTCTTACCTAGCATCAGACCCTGCAAGCTGCGATACCAACGTGCCAGAAAAAATGTACCTCCTGGTGTAGCAGTCTCATGACTGAATTTGAGGAATGTTCCATAGAAGGGAATTTCATGATGCCTGGCCAACAGCCTACAGCTAGAGGAGGTCGCAGGTCTAGGACACTGCTTTACCACTGTTACTCTGCTGTCCAGCTGCTTTCTAAACATTTACAGTTGTAACCATAGACCCGGGCTGCTCTCAGGAAGCTTCTTTTTGTAGTGGACATTGACAGCAGTTAATGGAGAGATGCATAACTGGGCTAAAGCGATGGAAAACAAGGTACACTCAGCCATAATCCAGACATCTATACTAGGAACATCAAAGGTTCAGTGAACATCAATGAACAGGAAACAGAAGAAAGAGGTGGAGGACAGGGAGAAGTGCTGTGGTGTCCTCTGGAGCTCACAACAGCTCTGGTTACCTGGACAAGACTTAGAGAAGACAGACCAACCAACAGTCCAGCACAGATGGGGTAGATGCTCTCGCGGCCCCATCCATTACTGAGGAGTGACTACAAGTTGACAGTTGCTGGGAAAGAGATGTGGCCACTGGTTTCCCTGCTCCAGTGGATGATACAGCAAGCATCACAAATAGGAAACACTAACTGGATTAAGTGTGTTACAAAAACAAACAAAATAACAATAACAACAAAAGGAAACAAGACTTGAAGCTGAGAGAGGAGCATGCTGGGAGCATATGGGAGAAGAGGGTGAAAATGGAGGCAGATAAGAACATATATCGTTGTATATATGTACAAAATTCTCAAAGAAAAAGTGTGTGGGAAGGTGTGGGTGCATGCATGCACACGCATGCTGATTAACTACCCTAGGCATGGGGCCTGACTTGGAGTACTGTTGATATACCCAGTATTACTCCACTGGAGGAAATTTTTAAAAAACCAAACTACTAACTCATCACTTCTCCACACTCTGTCTTCAGGTAAAATTACTTAAAAATAATTAACAGTTTAACATATTCCTCCTAATTCTTGATTCTTTAAAATGAATATTATACATTTACATAATGCCTCTAAATCCACAGCTTTTGATGTTCTTTTCTAATATCTAAAGAAAGTTATTCATCAACAGAGTGAGAACTAGATTTCAAGCAAATTTCAATTAAATTTCAAGTATGCTTTCACGGTTGGGACAAGGGACCAAGAAAGCCTTAGTCACTGGCTTGTGAAAATGTCAAATTGTACAGTCACTGTGGAAATGAAATGATTTGCCCTCACAAACTGAAAAAAGAAGTAGCATTTAACTGGGCTATACAACTCTTGTCATATACCCAAAGAACTGCATCAGCACGCCGCCACAGAAACACCTGCAGATTCATGTTCACTGCTGCACTGTACTTAGTGGCCAGGAAACAGAACCAACTTCATGTCCAGCAATAGCTGAATATATAAAGAAGATATGGTATATAAACACAACAAAGTTTATGCAGACATAAAGAAAAGTAAAATCATTACATTTGCCAAGAAAATGGATGAGACTGGAAATCATGTTAAATAAGCTAAACTCCAAAATACTATCTTTCCTCTGATAGATGCTAGATTTAAAACTATGTTTTAAGTCATATGCGTGCTTGTATGTTTTCACATAGAGATGCTGTCTTTTTACCTCTTTAGAGCCTTCCACTTAAAGACCTAACAACCATCATACTAACTTTCCATGTATTGAAAAAGGTAACAGTACTTAACTATACAACAGAGTGATGAACACTGTTTGCAGAATCTACAGAATTTTTAATTTATTTGTCTACTTGGGAATTTATACTTCACACTAGCCTGGACCTTCTTTTTTTTTGTTTGTTTTGTTTGTTTTGTTTATTTGTTGTTTTTTTATGATTTTTTATTAGATATTTTCTTTCTTTACATGTCATATCATTTCTTTCCCAGTTTCCCCTCCAAAAAACAACCAACCAACCAACCAAACAAAAACAACAAGAACAAACCCCTGTTGCCTTCCCCCTCCCCATGCTTGCCACCCCACCCTCCCCCACTTATTGGCCCTGGAATTCTCCTACACTGGGGCACAGAATCTTCACAGGGCCAAGGGCCTCTCCTCACATTGATGATTGACTTTGCAATCCTCTACTATACACATGCTGCCAGAACAATCAGTCCCACCATGTATAGTCAGTCCTTGGTTGGTGGTTGAGACCCTGGGAGCTCTGAGGGTACTAGTTAGTTCATATTGTTGTTCGTCCTAAGGGGCTGCAAACCCCTCAGCTCCTTTGGTCCTTTCTCTAGCTCCTTCATTGGGGACCCTTAGCCTGGACCTTCTAATCCTACTTCGACCTTCTGAGCTCCACGGGCTCATGACATTTCTTATGAAGTTCCTAAAGTGGCTACTTCATAGTTACAAAACTCAAGATACTTGTTTCCCAGGAGGTGGGGGAGAAGATTGGGAAGCCAGTGCTTCAACGGCACTATGGTTAGCTTGGGAAGATGAGAGGCCCGGGAGAGGGTGGTGATCTTTAAATTAATATCACGCTACCAAGATGCCACTGAAACATATGCTTAAATAAATCAACATGCAAATTTATGGTCTGTATTCTTTACTACAATAAAGTAAAAGCTCAAAGAAAAAGGCACCAGTGTAGGGATCCAGGTAGGCTTAAAATCTGTACTTATCATTCACTATTCTGAGACTTATTACTGAAACTTAATAGTGAATGTTTGGGGAAATCATTTTGTTCATGATTCAGTAATGTTTCATACATACAAAACCTATTTAAACCTCTAACAGACTAAAAGCTGCCTCCATGTGAGCTGGTTATGGAGAAGTATCAGGGCTAGAAATCGACCCTTTTTCAAAGAGAAGAACCAAGACTGGCCTGTGGGAACTGAGCAGTGCAGAGAAACAGAAGGGAAGCTCAGTGCTAAAGGAAGTAAGCCAAACCAAACAGCCTCGGGCAGGAGTAGGGACACAAGCTTCATCGCTCCTAGTGAGAACAGAAGAGGTCTTAACCACAGGACAAGACTAGCTCTCTCAAACATCAAAACTGTTGAAAGTCTGCTAGCTTCTTTTGTGACTTCTCCTTCAAGCCTCCTGCACTGGCATCGTGACAGAGGACTGTACTACTCTTGGTTACTTTTCCATTACTGTGATAAAACACCACGACTGAGGCAACTTATAAAAGAAAGCACTTATTTGGGCTTACAATTTCAGACAGTGAGAGCCCATAACAGTAGCAGGATCAGCTGAGAACTCACATCATAATCTACAAGTAGGAGGCAGAGAGGAAACATACTAAGGCTTTTGGAATCTCAAAGCCCAGCCCGCAGGAATGAAGATAACACACCTCCTCCAACAAGGCCACATGTCCTAATTCTTCCCAAACTGTTCAACCAACTGAGCACCAAGTATCCAAACATATGAGAATATAGGGGCCATTCTTATTCAAGCTACCAGAGTACCTATTTGCTTAAATTAGGATACCCTGGGAGCCTGAGAACAGGAAACCATCATAAGTAAGGGACCCTGAATTCAACCCACTGCTGAAACAAGATGCCAAAATTTTATGGAGAATAAGAGGTCCAATATGCTGATAATTTTATATATATTTATATCAGACATCAGTTGGTTTATCCCAGGTAGTAAATGGTTCAGGGAGGAAGAAGGAGACTTCCCTTAGTAGCTTCATCAACCAAAAAAAGCCTTGGAGTCTGATAGTCCAGAGTCTGAGGTCAGCAATTAAATAAAACTCTGAAGTGATGAGATTTACTGCTGTACACACTGAGAACTTTGAAGCTCCAGCAAACTATTTAATATCCACAGTCATATCTCGCCATGGCTATTTTGTTCCCCCTTTTAAGAAGGAATGAAGTGTCCACATTTTGGTCTTCCTCCTTCTTCAGTTTCTGGTGGTATGTGGATTGTACTTCGTGTATTCTGAACTTCTGGGCTAATAACCACTTATCAGAGAGTGCATACCATGTGTGTTCTTTTGTGATTGGGTTACCTCACTCAGGATGATATTCTCCAGATCCATCCATTTCCCTAAGAATTTCATAAATTCATTGTTCTTAATAGCTGAGTAGTACTCCATTGTGTAGATGTACCACAATTTTTGTATCCATTCCTCAGTTGAGGGACATTTGGGTTGTTTCCAGTTTCTGGCTATTATAAATAAGGCTGCTATGAACATGGTGGAGCATGTGCCCTAATTACATGTTGGAGCATCTTCTGGGTATATGCCCAGGAGTTGTATAGCTGGGTCCTCTGGCAGAATTATGTCCAATTTCTGGAGAAACTGCCAAACTGATTTCCAGGGTGTTGTACCAGCTTGTAATCACACCAGCAATGAAGGAGTGTTCCTATTTCTCTACAACCTCTCCAGCATCTGCTGTCACCTGAGTATTTTATCCTAGCCATTCTAACTGGTGTGAGGTGGAATCCAGGGTTGCCTTGATTCGCATTTCCCTGATGACTAAGGATGTTGAACATTTCTTTAGGTGCTTCTCAGCCATTCGGTATTTGTCAGTTGAGAATTCTTTGTTTAGCTCTGTACCCCATTTTTTGTTTGTTTGTTTGTTTGTTTGTTTTCAAGACAGGGTTTCTCTGTGTAGCCTTGGCTGTCCTGGAACTCACTCTGTAGACCAGGCTGGCCTCGAACTCAGAAATCTGCCTGCCTTTGCCTCCCAAGTGCTGGGATTAAAGGTGTGTGCCACCACCGCCCTGCTTTGTACCCCATTTTTAATAGGGTTATTTGGTTCTCTGGAGTCTAAGTTCTTGAGTTCTTTGTATAAATTGGATATTAGCCCTCTATCAGATATAGGATTGGTAAAGATCTTTTCCCAATTTGTTGGTTGCTGTTTTGTCCTATTGACAGTGTCTTTTGCCTTACAGAAGCTTTGCAACTTTATGAGGTCTCATTTGTCAATTCTTGATCTTAGAGCAGAAGCTATTGGCGTTCTCTTCAGGAAATTGTTCCCTGTGCCTATGTGCTTAAGGCTCTTCCCCACTTTCTTTTCTATTAGTTTCAATGTATCTGGTTTAATGTGGAGGTTCTTGATCCACTTGGACTTGAGCTTTGTACAAGGAGATAGGAATGGATCAATTTGCATTCTTCTAAATGCTAACCGCCAGTTGAACCAGCACCATTTCTTGAAAATGTTGTCTTTTTTCAACTTTCTGGTTTTAGCTCCTTTGTCAAAGATCAAGTGACCATAGGTATGTGGGTTCATTTCTGGGTCTTCAATTCTGTTCCACTGATCTACCTGCCTGTGACTGTACCAATATCATGCAGTTTTTATCACAATTGCTCTGTAGTATACCTGAAGGTCCTGGATGGTGATTCCACCAGAGATTCCTTTATTGTTGAGAATAGCTTTGGCTATCCTGGGTTTTTTGTTAAACCAGATGAATTTGCAAATTGCTCTTTCTAAGTCTGTAAAGAATTTCTAAGTCTGTAAAGAATGTTGATGGGGATTGCACTGAATCTTTAGATTACCTTCTGCAAGATGGCCATTTTTACTATATTAATCCTGCCAATCCATGAGCATCTTCTGAGATCTTCTTCAATTTCCTTCTTCAGAGACTTGGAAGTTCTTGTCAAAGAGATCTTTTAATTGCTTAGTCACACCAAGGTATTTTATATTATTTGTTACTATTGTGAAGGGTGTTGTTTCCCTAATTTCTTTCTCCACCTGTTTATCCTTTGTGTAGAGGAAGATCACTGATTTGCTTGAGTTAATTTTATATCCAGCTACTTTGCTGAAATTTTTTATCAAGTTTAGGAGCTCTCTCATGGAATATTTGGGATCACTTAAGTATACTATCATATCAGCAAACTGATAATTTGACTTCTTCCTTTCCAATTCGTATCCCTTTGATCTCCTTTTGTTGTCTAACTGCTCTAGCTAGGACTTCAAGTATAATACTGAATAAGTAGGGAGAGAGTGGGCAGCCTTGTCTAGTCCCTGATTTTAGTGGGATTGCTTCAAGTTTCTCTCCATGTGTTTGATGTTGACTGCTGGTTTTCTGTATGTAGCTTTTACTATGTTTAAAAATGGGCCTTGAATTCCTGATCTTTCCAAGACTTTTAGCATGAAAGGATGTTGATTTTGTCAAATGCTTTCTCAGCATCTAATGAGATGATCACATGGTTTTTTTCTTTGAGTTTGTTTATGTAGTGAATTACGTTGATGAATTTCCATATATTGAACCATCCCTGCATCCCTGGGATGAAGTCTACTTGATCATAGTGAATGATCGTTTTGATGTGTTCTTTGATTCGGTTTGCAAGAATTTTATTGAGTATTTTTGCTTCGATATTCATAAGGGAAATTGGTCTGAAATTTTCTTTCTTTGTGTGGTTTAGGTATCAGAGTAATTGTGGCTTCTTAGAACGAATTGGGTAGAGTACCTTCTGTTTCTATTTTGTGGAATAGTTTGAGGAGTATTGGTATTAAGTCTTCTTTGAAGGTTTGATAAAACTATGCACTAAACCCATCTGATCCTGGGCTTTTTTTGGTTGGGAGACTATTAATGTCTCTTTCT
Organism: Mastomys coucha; assembly: GCF_008632895.1. Taxonomy (NCBI): domain Eukaryota; kingdom Metazoa; phylum Chordata; class Mammalia; order Rodentia; family Muridae; genus Mastomys; species Mastomys coucha. Next base: position 66,422,831 of record NW_022196895.1, read on the forward strand.
ATTTCACTAGGAGATATGGGACTGTTTAGATCACTGATCTGATTTTGATTTAACTTTGGTACCTGGTATCTGTCTAGAAAATTGTTTCATCCAGGTTTTCCAGTTTTGTTGAGTATAGGCTTTTGAATTAGGATCTCATGATTTTTTGGATTTCCTCAGTGTCTGTTGTTATGTCTCCCTTTTCATTTCTGTTAATTAGGATATTGTCTCTGTGCCCTCTAGTTAGTCTGGCTAAGGGTTTATCTATTTTGTTGATTTTCTCAAAGAACCAGCTCCTGGTTTGGATGATTCTTTGTATAGTTCTTTTTGTTTCTATTTGGTTGATTTCAGCCCTGAGTTTATTTCATGCCTTTGACTCCTCTTGGGTGAATTTGCTTCTTTTTGTTCTAGAGATTTCAGATGTCCTGTCAAATTGCTGGTGTATACTCTCTCCAGTTTCTTTTTGGAAGCACCTAAAGCTATTAGTTTTCCTCTTAGGACTGCTTTCATTGTGTCCCATAAGTTTGGGTATGTTGTGGCTTCATTTTCATTAAACTCAAGAAAGTCTTTCTTTATTCTTCCTTGACCAAGTTATCATTGAGTGTTGTTAAGCTTCCATGTGTATGTGGGCATTCTATTGTTTATGTTGTTATTGATGAGCAGCCTTAGTCCATGGTGAACTGATAGGATACAAGGAATTATTTCAGTCTTCTTGTA
>NW_022196895.1:66424993-66467183 GCF_008632895.1 Mastomys coucha
TCTACTTCCATTTTTAGGTCCTGGATGGTTTTGCTCAATTCCTTCACCTGTTTGTTTGTGCTTTCCTGCAATTCCTTAATGGATTTTTGTGTTTCCTCTTTAAGGGCTTCTCCTTGTTTACTTGTGATCTCCTGTAATTCTTTAAGGGATTTGTTTGTTTGTTTGTTTCCTCTTTAAGGGCTTGTACCTCTTTACCTGTGTTCTCCTGTATTTCTTTAAGGGAGTTATTCATGTTCTTCTTAAATTCCTCTAGCAGCATCGTGAAATATGATTTTAGATCCAAATATTGCTTTTCCAGTGTTTTGGGATATCCAGGACTTGCTGTGGTGGGAGTACTAGGTTCTGATGAAGCCAAGTAGTCTTAGTTTCTGTTGGTAAGATTCTTGTGTTTGCCTTTCGCCATCTGTTGATCTCTGGTGTTAGATGTTCTTGCTGTCTCTGACTAGAGCTTGTTCCTCCTGTGGGTCTGTAAGCCTGTGTCAGCACTTCTGGGAGATCAGCTCTCCTCCAGTAAAACCCAGGTGCAGATGACTGTGGATTAGTTGTTCATCTTGAGTCCTGGGGTCAGGATCTCCACTTGCAGGAAAGGTGCAGAGAGAGCTGTGGATCTGTTGTCACTCCTAGGTGTAGAAGGAGGTTGAGAGGATCCTGTCCTGGCTGCTCTGCCACTTGTAAGGCCTGTGTGCCTCCTGGCTGATCCTGCCTTAGAAAGTCACCAGAGAGAAAATGGCGGATTTCACCTGAGTCCTAGGGTTAGAGCACTCCCTAAAGGCAGGCTCTCTGCTTGCAGGAAAGGGGCAGAGAGGGCTGCAGATCCACCACTGTCACTCCTAGGAGGTTGAGAGGATCCTGTCCTGGTTGCTCTGCCACTTATGAGGCCTGTGCCTCACGGCTGGTCCCGCCTTAGAAAGTCACTGGAGAGAGAATGGCAAATCTCACCCGAGTCCCTCAACTTTGTCTTATTTAAGAATAGCCTTTAAAGTTTTTGTTTTGTCTAATTTTACTTATGAATTTTTTGTTATTTGGAAATTATTTTCATTTTTCTTCCATTTTATTATTTGTTAGTTTCTGGGTCTTTTCTCTTTCCTTCTACAACCCCCCTCAGCACACCCCTTCTTTTTCCTGCCTTTGTTTTACCTCTCTTCGACATCCCCAACACCACTCTTCTGCTGCCTCTATACTTATCTATGAGTAATTTTTGACCTGCTAGCCCATTCTACATACTGTGGTTACTGGTGACATACTAATGGGCTTCAGTCAATCTATTCTCTATTTCTCTATCTCTGATGGCTTAATATTGTTGATGTTATAATGGTGTGTCCTCTCTTCTCACTGTTTTTGCTGAAGGATGGAGGTTTCCTTGAAATTGAAACATTTCACCAGAACAAAGAGTTAGACTCATGAGTCTCAAGTTTAAATGGAAAGGCCATGCATGTAGAAAGACAGAACTGGATGCAAGTCCAAGATAAATGGGATTACATGAGCATCTCTACGGCAAAAGAAAGATAAAACAAGAGTAGAGAGGCAGAGTACGGACAGTGAGTCCTATCTAGGCCCTATGCCAGACCTTAAAATTTCTCCTAAAATGTGTTCCTCTCCCAATGTTCCTTTACTAATGCCATCCCCTAGCTACTTGGCTAAAACATCTTGGGCACATCTCACGTCTGACAATTGCTGAGCACCTCCGATGTGCCTATCCTAACCAAATTCACTGCTCCACTATTCTGGAGACTGCAGCAATCTCCCAAATGACATCACTGCTCCTTCTCTAGGGTCTCCTAATGTGCTCCTCACATGGCATTTTCTGCTTCGCAGATCTCCTGGCCATGTTGCCACCTTCTTACCATTCTACTGTTTGCTTCCTCTGACAGAGCTAATCTAAGTCAGTCTGATAATCCTTGAACATATCAGGCATACTTGTACTTTTAGCTTAAATCATATATCATTTCTTCAATGCATGTATATAATTTATACTTGTAAGACATATAAACTGACTTTGCAACATAGGGTAATAATTTAAATTATGATATATATTACTACTGGAGAAACACAAGCCTCAATGATCAACTGACCTACAAAGAAAGATCATTTCCCCCACAATGGTCTCCTTTACGTTTTCCAGAAAAAAAAATAATGACAATTCAAGCTACATGTATAAATCAACTCCAGTTTCTTATACTTTACAATACTAAAGTCCTCAAAATACTAAATTCTTGTACTTTAAAATACTAAATTCTGAGCAGTGGTGGTGCACACCATTAATCCCAGCACTTGGGAGGCAAAGACAGGAGGATTTCTGAGTTCAAGACCAGCCTGGTCTACAGAGTGAGTTCCAGGGCAGCCAGAGTTACACAGAGAAACCCTGTCTTTAAAAAAAACAATAAATAAATAAATAAATAAATAAATACTAAATATCCTGAAAGTAGTTGAAATTTGGTGGATATATTGGGGAAAATTTAATTTGAGAACTTCTTGTTGTTTTAGACTATTAAGTAAGAGAATACGTATGCATAATTTAACTACAGACTTTCTTTTAATATAAACATTAACTTTACTCACCTGATTATCATCATTTAAAAACTCCTCAAGGAACTTATTATCATTAACACATTGCGTCCTGGAACTTCGTTGAGGACTGTCATCAGCTTTAACAGGGACAGGAGATTTGCTACACAGGATTTAAAGGATACAAACAGTAATTTTAAAAGTAGGCATTCTATAATTCAAAAGTGTTCCCTTAAAAACAAGAGAGGCTGGAGAGCTAGCTTAGGCAAGAGTACTTGTGCTATTGCACAGAACCCCATCCTTCTCCAGCATCCACATCTTGTAGCTCATAGCCACTTGCAACTCCAGCTCCAGGAGATACAACCATCTCTTCTGGTTTCCTCAACACTGCAAAAACACACACGCACAACCCATGTACACACAACCCACACGTGCATACACACACATGTATTTCACAGGTGCGTACTTCAAAATATTTTAGTAGTGACCAAACAATAAATGTCATGGATATAACTCATATTAAAGCTGTATATTAAGTCCTCCACCTTGTCCCTAAACTGATACCACAATTCAGCCCTTCTGTATCCTTTGCTTGTCCTTTCCAGCTTTAAAGACAATACTTACATAAAGTAAACCATTATTCCTTGACTGGATCCCCCAATTATGGAATAACTCCAGCGTTAAAGACAATACTTATATAAAGTAAACTTCTATTCCTCGACTGGATCCCCCAATTATGGAATAACTTCAGCTTTAAAGACAATACTTATATAAAGTAAACTATTATTCTTCAACTGGATCCCCTAACCATGGAATAACTTCAAAAGTTCTTTTGTTTGACATAGTATCTTCTCCCAAATAAATACAGTGAAAGCTGGGAGTGTAGCTCAGTAGTAGAGTCCCAGCCAAGCACGCAGGGGACTCTGGGTTAATTCCTCCGTGCCATGCATACATACCAAACAAATTATTTATCTAATGGTAACAGAAAGCTTAAAACTCAAGAGACTTTACTTAAGTAGTAGTTTCATGTTCTCCCACGAGACAACAGGACAAACCCATCTCAGAACTATTATTAATGGTGGAAAACTGAGGAAACATTTAATTTTTAAAATCTGAACTCCAAAATGAAAATTCTGATCCCAGTCCCAACTCTATATAACCTTCAGTAATTTATCTACCTAACCCTGAGAATCTACATTTATTGTTCTTATTTCAGAGATATTATAAAATAATTCTCTATACACCTTACATAATTAGTAGTCATTCAATAATTACTTCTTCCCTTATATTCTTAGTAAGAAATACTCATGTCAAAAAATAAGAATTTTCTGAATTAAACTGCATTTATCACAAAAATGAAATTATCCTAGTTCTTTACATATCATTTATAACATATAACTTAAAAGCACAATATCTAGTAAACTTTATAAAACACTTAAACATTGCATGCTAATTATTTCAAGAAGCACTTGTTAGTTGACATATTTTACTTCTTACTTGCCATGAGCTATTTCTTAGTCTACATAGTCTTTTCCCTCCCAACTCAACAATATGCTTTTCTATAGCCATGCTGCAGACAGATGCAGGCCAAACATGCTCATTACCCTAGCCTATTTTTATTTTTAACATTTTCACAACAAAAACTTGTTTAAAGAATGTCTTCTTGACTTTTCTTAAGTGCTACATTTTAGTGTGTGTGTGTGTGTGTGTATGTGTGTGTGTTGTATGCATGTATATCTGGGGGGCATGTGTGAAGTGTGTATGGCACGTGTATGTTTGTATGGAGGAGGTGTGCGTGTGGTATATGTGGGGGGCATGTTTGTGCATGGCATGTGTGTGTGGCGTGTGTGGTGGTGATATGTACATGTCTGGGCCACAGTCAATGTCACGTGTCTTCCTCTATTGTTACCTAATTTCTGAAAGTTTCACTGAACTTTGGCTTTCCAATTTAGCAAGACTAATTTGCTAAAAAAAAAAAAAAAAAAAAAAAAAAAACAGAGGTTCTCTTGTGTCTCCCTTCCCAAGCACTGGGATTTTAGGAGCACACCACCACAGCGTGCAAGCCCGTTAGCCATGGAGGCAGCTGCTCAGCATTGCCATTCCTCCTTTCCGTCACTAACTTTATGGCCTCCTATTTTATTCTGTTTGATCCTGCAATGCCTTGCCAGTATCAGCTAAGATCTATTTACTCTTCTCAGCAAAGCATCTTTTCTTTTTCTACAAGCACAATACTTATGAGTTGATGCCCCAAAAAGGAAGTGTTAGGTCCGAGTTACTGGGTCCAATCATTGCTATTACTCATCTAAAATGCAAGTCTTATAGTCTAATTGCAAGCATATGCAGTAATTGCATTGGAAGGCGCGCTCTGCCTCAGTCCCACAAAGCTTGTCTTCTCATTTGGTCACGACTGTAAAGCAAGTATTGCAGTTATTCTTTTACTCACGCAAAGACTAGCTGGTTAGGAAATAAAAATATTTTTAAAAGGGCATTAAATAAATGAGCTAGTTATAAATCATTTTTAAAAACATATTGAAGTAGCATGGGAAATAAAACTAAAACAAGAAAATCAAGTTTTATGAGCAATCACCAACACTACAGGATTCACAGACAATTTGCCCCATTCACAAACTAGCCTCAGTACTTCCATTTTCAAATCGAATCCTCTCAACAACTCTATGTAACTATTATTTCTGTCTTTAAAATTTAGAGAACTTACATAGCTATCAAAGCAAGAAAGTCAGAAGTGGGGATGACAGTCAGTGTTGGCATTCAAAGTATCCTACTGAGAAACAAGCAAAGGAATCCACTACCTGATAGGCTGACACAGGAGGACTGAGAGTAGAAGGCCAGCCTAGGCTACAGAGCATGACACTGTCTCAAGAAAGAAACCATGATACAGGAATCATGAAATATAATCAACTATTACAGCCTGAGGCATAGATGCCACTTACCAAAACTGCATTTCTGCTAAGTGCCAGTGCGGTATCAATAATGATAAAAACCTCTTTTTATGTAAGCTCCAGTCAGTACAATACTCATCTAAGGTGAATAGGCACTTTTTGAATTATTCTGAGAAACAATACCATAGGAAGGTTGAGTATATAAGTGAAAAGAACCCTAGGAACTACACCAGACAACATCTCAAAATGTACTGCCACCTCAGGAAAGCAGTAAAGAGAAAATCAAAATGTAAACAAGACATGAATAACAGGAGTTGGGTAAGCACCATTTAAAAAGTAAGGAATTCAATAGCACTATTCCATTTGCAAAATAAATGTTTATGCAAGTTCCATTTTATATATATGCATATAGTTTCACATATATTCATTACAGATAACTTAGCACCAAAGCAAAATGAACATGCAGCATGTATTTTATGGAAGCACATGAAACATTGTATCATCTTATAGTAACTTGAAAACTGCATCTTAAGCAATATGAAAGCTAGACCATACCACTATTAATGATTAAGATATGCGGAAAGTACATCCAATGTTGACAGAATACTTTTTCTTTTGGCACACTAAACAGTATGACTTACTTACAAAGTGACAGGGACATTCTCCCATGTTCGTTCTGCTTCAAGTTTATCTAAGGAGCAAGGACTGCCATCCTTTTCCACAGGCTTTGGTAAGTCTTCAGTGGATTGTTTGAGATTCTTCTTAGCCTTCAGGATAAGCAATTCAATTTTGTCACCTAATTTTAAAAACACTCTTTAAGAAAAAAAATAGAAATATCTCACACTCTTTAAGAAAAAAAATAGAAAATATCTCACAGTCAACAGGAAGTAAAACATTGGGAATGTACATGTCGATAACATCAAATTAGGACTGTGTGGTAATTTAAGCAAGGAAAACAGAGATAAAGACTTTAATAGCTTTAAAATACTAAAGATCATATGTATTCTAAAAGTGTTATTACATCATAAAACTTCTACAGAGTATGTGACATTTTAACACATCATTTGCTTTAAAATAAAAAACTAAAAACAAAATATTACCACAGAATGGCTTTTGGGATTGTCCTGGGAGAAGTGGGTTGTCACACTGACATTTAAAGTCATTACCTAATCCTTTATACTCACTGAAGGAATCTGTAAAGTTTGAAGGTTTAAAAGAGTATTCAAAACAATCTACTTTACTTAAAAGCTGACTAGCTCTTTGTGTTTGGTAACTATGTGTAGGGCAATATTCATCTTCATTAAATAATTTATAAACCCTTGAAGTATCTGCATCAGGTAGCAAGTCTTCATTGTGGAGCCAAATTGGATACTTAAAATCAGGGATACTAGTTACCCCAGAGACGCTAAGGTCACATTTCTGGCTAGTGAGCCATCTGGGATAGTTCTTTTCAAGACCGTGCTCTGAACTGTCCTTGAAAGATGATTCTTTAGGAATAGATAAAGATGATTCTGAAACATATTTATTTTTTCTATTAATAGGTTTTGGGGTTCTGGGCCTGCCACATTTCTTTCCATTTATCTTTGTGTACACATAAGGAGGAACTATATCATCCCTGCTCTTAGGAGTAGTTTCTACATAAGAACTTGGACAATGTTTAATGTCCGACGAATCCTGCCTTCCAATGTATTTCTTGGTTTTCTTGTTTTGTCGGTGATGAGGTGTAACATCAGTGAAGGAAAAGCACCCGTCCGCTGGAAGTCTTAACAAGTCATCAGTTGTTAGGCTAATGGAGTCCATGTCACGAATAGCCTCTCTTCTATAGTACAAGGGATTAAAGTGCTGTTTGTGATCAAGATTTTCAAAAGCTGAAAAACAAAACATAGTTCTGTTTGTTTTTTATCATATACAATAGTCAACAGTCATGAGAATTAAAAATTTAGGAATCGTTTTGGTGCTTCCCCTTTACCATTAGTTTTGAATACAAATCTTAAACATATAAACTGGTAAATATAACACGTGCTTTTTCATACCTCTCCAGTATTTAATTTCTATATGTAGCCATCAATCAGCTAAATCTGTGTGTTCCTGTTACTGTGTTACTGTTTCTTCAACTTTCTCCACCCAGATATACCTTTTACATTAATACAATCATATAAGCAGCAGAGAATAGTATACTCAAAGTGGATAGAAAGACAATTTGCTTTCTCTGCTACCAACCCTGCAATGGCATAGCCTCAGAGAATGCTATCTAGTTCTCTTCACAAATCAATCACCCATACTCTTCCCATGCTACACTCTTCTGCTAGTGCTCAGTAGAATTTATGAATTCATTTTTCCAGACCTGTCTTCATGAAGGCTTTATTAAGGACAAATTCTTAGTATATTATGACTATTATTCCATAGAATACAGATGATAAAAAATAATATTCCTACTTGACCAGCTGAAATTGAGCAAATATAAACTCAGAAAGATCAGGATTATGTAATAGCTTGTTAAGACTACAGCATCAATACTCTTTCTATCATGCCACAGAAAAATGGCTGCAGAGTTTAGGATCAGCCCCTTTCTACTGTTAATTCTATTTACCTGGGTTCTCTCCAAGGACAAAAGATCTGAGCAAAAACCTCCTGAGATTATGACAAGCAGACAATCCATTTTACAAATCAAGACTTCAGGAATATAAGTTTTTTTTTTTTCAAAATAACAAAAAGGTCGAACTTTCTAAGGCATCTCTCTCAAATATGTTAAATCACTGGACATCAGAGTTCAAGCAAGCACAAAGAATAAAGCGTACCACTGTGTGGTGTAGGCACGTAGCTGGAAAATTGTGGCACATTACCGACCTCACCATCAATGTTTACTTTGACAGTGCCTGCAGCAGGATGTTCTCTGCTTAGTTCGAAATCCTCAATATAGGCCTGCAGAGCCTCAGAAGCAGAGCTGTACAGTTGGTCCTTATACAGAAACGAGCTGTCAGAGCTGGACGAACTGGAGCCCCTGAGGCTGCAGCTTGCCAGGAGAGACGTTACCGAAGAATCTCGAGAACAAACTCTGTGCTTTGTGTCCAATTTTTCCATGGCTTTCTCAAAAGGAATTACTTCCGTTAAATACTACAATATAGAAACAAAGTGGGACAGTGCCAATGAGTGGTGATGATAGGCAATAAAAATTATTAAATACATAAACAAAGTTTTTCAGGATTAAAGTTACTTATTGATAATAGATAATCCTATGTGAACACTGAAAGTTTCCTATTATCTTTACTGTTAGTCATTTCATGAATGATTTAGGAAAAAAATTGAGAACCTACTATGGGCTTGGAAATATACAGATAAAAATTATCTGCCAATATACATGGAATACCAAGGAAATGGTACTTTTTTTTAAAGTCCCAAAAACTACTATAGACAGTCTTTATTATGATGATATATTTTATGACATCACAATACCTAACATTTTCTAATAGGTTCTATTTTTGAGTTTTATAAGTCTATTGCCATGCATTACAGACAGCTGGCAATCAATTTTTAACCCTTTAAAGCATTAGAAATAAGATCAATATGAAACTTTAGCAAAAAATAACTTTATAAAACAAAATAATATTTACAAAAAAATTAAGCTAAAGTTTTTATTTCAGAATGGGTTAGCTGTAAGCCTTTTTTGTTTGTTTTTTGTTTTTGTTTTTTTTGTTTTTGTTTTTCCAAGACAGGGTTTCTCTGTACAGCCCTGGCTGTCCTGGAACTTACTCTGTAGACCAGGCTGGCCTCGAACTCAGAAATCCACCTGCCTCTGCCTCCCAAGTGCTGGGATTATAGGCGTGCACCACCACCACCCAGCAGCTATAAGCCTTTTATAAAAAATGTTAAGAATCGCCTCACCTTCATTTTTCATATCCCCAGTACATTTTATTTTTTTTTAAATCTTATGCATATGGGTATTGAACCTACATCATGTCTATGTATTTTATGTATGCCTGTCTCCCAGGGAGGTCAGAAAAGGGATGCATATTTCATGGAACTGCTGTTACAGACAATTATGAGTCAACATGTGGGTGCCAGGAATTGAACCTGGGTCCTCTGAAAAAGCAGCCAGTGCTCTTAACCACTGTGTTTCTCTGGCTCCTGTAGTTTTAATTCTTTTTAATTCTTAAAATGTTTAATCTTCTTAAGAAAGCTTAACTGGTTTGGAAATTCATTCAATATAATCAGCTTTATGTTTTCCTAGTAAAATTGAGAGAGCTTTTAGCACAGTAGTAATATCTACTTTTTTAAACAAGAAATAGTGGGATAGACATGTATTAATTCAGGACATAATAGTCATTGAGAATTGAAGGATTCTCTGTACTAAAAACCTTCACACATAGGTTGTGATGCTCGCTACAATGTTGCAATGTCAATTCTAGCTGTAATTTTGTAAATTTCTTGTTTGATGTGGTATTAGCAACGTCAAATTTGACTTTAAAATATAACAGATGTTCTAATTAAGGGGACAGAGCTGTAGTAGTTCCAGCCTATCCTAGCGCTCTGAGCCTAAGGGAGAAGGTCGCATTGGGTAGTGACAGCAGGATGTAAGACAAAGCTCTTCTCCATTCCTGAAGGCTCTGCTGTTTGTTTTTCTCTCAAGAATAACTGGACAAAGTCAATTTTATGCTTTCTGTATCCTTCTTAGAAATCTTTAAATTAGCTCAACTAAATCCTCTTGGATGTTTGTCACAAATCAGGATGCCAATTTTACTTCACAAAACCTTAAGAACAGGCAGCGTCTTCGAATGGGAGAGCTGTTGGTTCTTAGAGATTTAGTTCTTAAGAGAGCGGCTGAGAGTTATCTCCATTTACATGACAAGAGAGAAAACCTGCAATTCTCACGGAAAGTTTCCAGTCCAGACAGAAGTAAAATAGTTTAAGAAACCCCTGAACACCTACAGCTCTGCTTCTAACAATCAACAAATATTTTAACTGTTTATGACACCCTCCCACCCAGGTCGGTCACGGGCCGGTTCCCAATTACATATATTTAAATAAATATCTTACCATTCCCTTTAAGTAAATACCTTACCATTCCCTTCGCAAGCGCTGGTTTCAATCTCCCGAATTAAATCCATCGCGGTGAACGATTAAAAAAAAAAAAAGTTAGGGCAAGAAATTTCAAAGACCTCGATTCAAAACGCAGACGACCGTGTCAAAAGAGTGCCAGAGAGATGAACGCTCTGGAAGTGGAGCACCACTCTTGGAAACCAGCTGCTCTGGTTTTGATCCTGCAAGGGGGAGCGTCGACCGGTCTGGAACACTTGATTTTGGCAGGCCTTGGGCTGCAAAGAGTTGGGTCATCCGAGTGCCCCGAGTGTGGCTGCCGGGCTGGCTCCGGGGTGGCAGCGTCCCTTTGCCTGCGGACACGGACGAGGCCCTGGGTGAGGACCTTCATCCCTCGTGAGCACCCGGGGCCGCAGCGGATGCTGAGTTGACAACGGCCCCCGAACCTCAAGCCCCCTGCACCCGCGAGCTCCGTCGGGACCCCTCGGGTCACCGCACCCCGCGACGCCCCTACTCTTCTTCCACACAGTGCCCTCCCTCCCTTGGAAGGATCTTTCCCCGCTCCGTCCCGCCGCCCAGCACCCGCGTCTCCCTCCTGCTGCGGGAGGATGCGGCGCTCCCCGCAGATGGCTTACCCGGACACTTTTTTTTTTTTTTAAAGCGCGCACTTCCAGACTCTCGGCGGGGAGCCCAAGTCCTTCCCAGACCGGACGATGCGACAAAGCATCCCCCCCGCCCCCGGAGCGCGACACCGCCCTCCTCGGGACCGCTATTTCCTCCGCCACCGCAGGAAGGCCAGACGCCCGCGCTCGCGTTCAAACCGACCCATCATGGCGCCGGGCCGCAGGGCGCATGTGTAGTACCGGGCGCCCGGGGAGGGAGGGGGGCGGGGGAGGGTCTCGAGAGCCCCGCGAAGAGTTCAGAGGTCAAAGGGCGCTGAGGGGCGTTAGGTCGCCGTCCTCGGGAGAGGTGGGCTTGCTTTCTTGTCTTTTCTAGACTCTGTCCGTGACCCATGCTGTCCTCATCTGGGCCGCTGCTCTTCCTGGCGCAATTGGCAGCCTGGGCTTCCCGGGCTGGGGGAGAGAACTGTGCGATAGGAGAGTTGGAGACGCTCTCAGATGCGGGACCCTTCTCTGAGAGTCCCAGCCACGGCCCAGGTCTTTCCCAGTGAGCTTTGCGCGGCTTCAGAGCAACACTCCCATCCCCCCACCCCCCCCACCCCCCATCCAAGATAGGTACCAATTCAGCCAGGGTCACTCTGCTCACTTCTGGATCATCCCCGTAAGGCCCCAGAACCCTGACCCTCCTGGGCTTCCACCCATCTCAAACACGCTGCAGATTTGGGACTTGGGAAGGAAGTCCGACTGACCTGTGATGGGATTTAACAAAGTCTTTGGGAACTTTGATTCCCAGGAGAGAATGGCAGTGAGCCCAACGTGCATTAGCGAACCCAGTCAGGCAGCACAGAAAGCAGGAACACAAAGTACAAACACAAAGATCACTAACTTGTATGATCCTGTCTACCAGGCTGGGACAGGATATGAAGTGGGAAGAATCAAGTTGCAACCAAGTGCTATGTCAAAAAAAGATGCTATCTCACCAATGGTCTGTTTTCCACTGACCCTATGGCTGAAGACACCCTTGATTTTCATCTGAATACATACATTCTAGTTCATCCAATGTTACATCATCAGGTAATAGAACCATAACTTTGCTCAGTCCTGTATCTTTATACTCTCTCCAGCCTTCTGAACTCTACCTTTCTGTTGCTCTTAGCAAAATTGGCAGATGCTATAAAACAACCAGTCAGTAGTTCATTAAACACACATCTATTATGGAAGGCGAGATGATTCTAAAATAATAATACAACCACGCAGAAACTTACAGCTAGTGATAAATGCCAGTAAGTGTAAAATTCCTAGATCAATATTAGGTAAGTCAGTGATAAAGTAAAACCCTGTGTTTTAGGCTAAGAGAGGACCATGTTGGAGACCAGCCAAACAAGGTTTATAGCATGACCTTAAAAACAAAACAAAACAAACAAACAAACAAACAAAAAACCCTAGATTAAAAAAAAAAAAAAAGCTCCATCTAGGTATTGTTTTAACCTATACTTTTAAAGGTTCTTCAACAGTTCTTGGCTTTAGGATGTAGCTCAGTGGTAGAACACTTGCTTAAGATGATAAATTCAGTACTGGAAATTATTCCTCATACTGGAAATAAAAAAGCTTTTTAAACCACCCAGTAATGGTTTGAAGAGGAATGGCCCCGTAGGCTCAGGTGTTTGAATACTTGATCTCCAGCTGGTGGAACTATTTGGGAAGAATTAAGGGGTGTGGTCATGATGGAAGAGGTGTGTCACTGAAGAGTAGGTTTTGAGGCATGAAAACGCTTGTGACATTTCCTGTGTGTGTGTGTGTGTGTCCAACTTGCAAATCAAGATGTAAGCTCTCAGTTGTTGTTGCTACCATGCCTTTCCACTGTCATGACAGACTCTAATCTTCTGAAACCATAAACCCCAAATTAAATGGTTTCTTTGATAAGTAGCCTTGGTCATGGTGAATTATCAGAGCAATAGAACAGTAAGACGTACCTGTTACTTCCACCTTGGAAGTGTGTTTTTTAATTAAGTTATAAAGTGTTAGTGGAGGTAATGTAAAAGAATTGATAAAATATGTTGCCCTAAGTCATGGATCAAAATACTTCAACTTCCACTTTATTTCCTTACAGGTTAACAGGTATGGAGATCTCCAGGATCTGGAGAATAGTATCAATGGGCACTAAAATTCTGGAGTAGATCCGAGAAAGGTAAAGATGCCAGGACTTTTACAGGAAAGAGGAGTTTATAATGTTGTACTGTGGTTTTTTCCAGTATAAAAGGTATCACCTAGTTATTGTGCCCTTTCTTGGAAGCCAAGGAAGAGAATATAAATTGATGACCCATCCTGAAGTGTCAGGAGAGAGCAAAGGATGTCTAAATGTTATGATATTTATGTGTTAAGATATGTTAAAATGCTTAGGGGGCAGCTATTTGAAGAACTTTTTAGTGATGGTTATAACAGTTAATTATAAGGAACTAACCTTATTGACTACCTTGAACAAAACCACTCGCTATTTCAAGCATTTTTGCATATAATAACTCTTGTAAATTTTATGGACCACCCCCCCATGAGTAACCTATAAATGTAGGAAGTTGAAGTTCAGAGTCTAAACACTCACCAACTTGTAGTATCAGAGTCTGGATTTGAATCCAGATGTTACCGCAGTCTTTGTAGCATCTATTCAGTTTCCCATAACTGAAAAGTGGGTGATGGGCTGAAGAACCATGATGCCCAGCCATCCTCTGAACTTAGTCATAACACACACAGGCTTTTTTTTTTTTTTTATGCTATACTTACTACAGTACTCAGTCCCCTTGGAGTACTACTACATATTGCCATGGACTAGATGGTTTATAAAGAGCAATAGTTTATTTTTCACACTTGTGGAGGCTATAAGTCTGACCCGCATGCCTTAATGTTTGGTTTCTGGCCAGGGCACTTTTCTGGAATGTAGACTGCTTTTATGGCTGTGTTCTCAGAGCAGAGAGGACCAATAAACTGCCTGCGGTTTCTTAAATAAAGGTACCAATCTTATCCATGAGGTCTCTGCCCTCATGACTGAATCACGACCTAATCAGTTTCAGTCTATGAATGTGGAGGAAAGAAAACAGTCATTTGCAGTACTTAGCAGCAAGAAAAGATATAGTAAATGTCTTGAAACTGAATTGCTTTGAATATGATCTTGTATGAAAGGTTGACATTTAAGCAAACGATCCAGTGGAGCATAATCTATCATGGATTTTCCCAAAGAAAAGAACAGTAAGGACGAAGACCTTGAGACAGGGTAGTTCGTGATTGTACTTGAGGAAAAACCAGGAGACTGATATGCTTGTGCCTAAATGGACAAGAAGAGAGCTGACAGGAACATACTTGAAGAGGAAACCACATATGGCCTCAGCGTCTCAAGGTTAATACCAGGAGCACATGACAAAAGAGTGTGACACATCACAAGGAAAAAGAACTTGTTAGAAATAATGGCTTTTGGAAAACTCGAACCTGCCATGCTCTGGGACCTTAGTCAACCCATTTAAGGCTTTACTTAACACTTTGACTCCACGGGGTATTAGGCATAGTCTAGTTTTACATCAAGAAGAAAACAGAAATATTACATATCAGGCTTCACACATGACAGGGATCAGACTTCACTCAGGTCCCTGATTTCAAACTCTGGCTTTTTACATGCTTGCATGTTTTCCCATTCGAAGAAAAGAGGTTTGTGAATGCACGTGATCAGAGAATTATTATGCATCGCTAAATGACAGATATTTGTAAAAACAATAGCATTAAAGTGTATAGATTGCATACCTATTGTACCAAACACTTGACAGACTGGGACAGAAGGATGGCTTCAGTTCATGAATTCAAGACCAACTATGCAATCTGGAAATTTTTTTGTTTATAAAATTATATTTTACAATCCTTGTTGAATTTTCACAGGTAGATGGACTATAAGGCAATTGCCCAACAAACTGCTGAACAAGTTTTAGCTTACAATCAAGATCTATCTGGCTGGAAAGTCGTTAAATCTTCAGTAAGAAAAGTATTTTTCAAGAGTTTATTTTTCAATGAAAGTTTACTGTAAAGATGTTTTAAAATAATATGTTCTTTTTATTTTTTAGCCAGAAAAACATAGTTTTACTTTTGTTTTGTTTTTGTTTTGTTTTGTTTTCTGTGTCTGACAGTTAATTTATTTCCAAATTTTATTTCTCCCTTAAGAAAAAGATAACTGTTTCCAGCAAGACCTCTAAACTATTCCTGGGAAACCTGTGAGTACATTTTCTCATTTTCAGTCATTGTTTTAAATCAGTTCCATTACCAAATCTGAAAGTTAACACCACTTCATTAAGTAAAACAAACTATTTAATACTAACCAGGAAATGATGCATGAAATCATGTGCTTTCATAAAGTAGAGTAATTGTGTGTTGTGCAACAATTTCCAGACATTAAGTACGGTCAGAAAGTAAATCCCTCTACAGATTTGCATTTAATGTAGAACACTTCACTTCAGTGCACAAGACCCTGGATCCATCATCACTAACACCAGAAAATTATGTATATGTACACAAAAAGTGCCCTTCTAATTCACTAGGATAGAAAAGTTCTGCAAAAGCAAATGGACATTTCTTGCCCACAGTACCATTTTTATGATAGTTGGAATCCCTCACTTCTCCCTCATACCACTGAAAAGATTTTCCCCATCCATTTTTTTCTCTTACTCATGAATGCAGATTTTTTTCCTATAAATAGCTTTAAGTGTGGTTTTGAGGATTAGACTGTTTCAAACACAGCCAACTAAAGTGTTCTTGTAAAGTGAATATCCTAATATATTTTAAGCTTTTTTGTCTTTTCTTATCCTGTTTTGGTTTTAGGCATTCATTTATAGCCCCTGGCATCACATCTGTTCCCTCAGGTCATTGGATTATGGAGAAAACCATGACCAAATTTGTAGAAACTGCTCCTTAGAAATCCTCGACTGTGCACATCTGGCTGTTGATATGGCTTTTCTGGTTGTTGTTTTTGTTGGTTTTTCATCTTACTGAATTTACCTGTGTTTGTATCCCAACTTTTGTAAGCTTGTTGTTGTTTCTTTTTGGAGATAGGTTTTCCTGCTTTAGCCTCCTGCATGCCATTTAAAAAAAAGAAATGAACACATAAGGATAGAATTTCTCTTATTTTAATATGTACCAAGAAAGAAATTCTTTCTTTTGTTGTCTAAGCAGTAGATGATCCTAACAGAGGCACTTCAAACAATAAATAAACATGTGTATGCAGAGGTGTATTTAAGCCCAGGCATACCAGAGAAATAAAACCTATTAGTCACAAACTAGGATCTAGGAAGAGAGTCTTAGTGAAGAGTTGGTCTGTAGGAATGTCAGCGGGGGTTGTCCCGATTACTTGATACAGAGAGACCCAGGCTGCTGTGGGAAGCACCTTTCCTGTAGCCTGCTTTTGTCATAGAAAGTTTTTCTTTCACATGTAATAATGACAGTTTTATTTGTCATTATTATCTGCAGCACAAGTCACTATCCAGTTGTTAGACCACTCTGAAAACAGACTAGGAAAACAACCCTTGTTAAATAGATTAATTTGTAGTGTCTAGGGACCCTGATGATACTATGTATACTAACATGTTAACATCAGTGGGAAGGGAAAGAAAAAGAAGTAATCACAAGGAGACTGGTGATAGGTAGTAGGTTGATAGCTGGGTTGTTAGATGGCTGCACACAGGAGTGGGAATAATTAAAATAAAGGAAAAAATGGTGTCGAGTGTGGGGCTATGTACCCAGATATCATAACCCATGTCAGCCTCTGCACTTTAGAAGTCACAATAAGAAGAATGAGGACAGAAAAAAAAGGAACCAAAGAGAAAGAGGGAGGGATAGAAAAAGGTTCAAGCAGTAGGTGGCAGTATTGTCCTGCTACAAGGCCTACTGAACCGACATAGCCAAGGACCAAAGTAGTGGGGAATGGGGGCTGGGTGGGGTTCCACGGTGTGATCTGAAACGGCTAGTGCACAACGAATACCCTCGTGCTCACACGGTTAGGAGCCGCTGGTGGCTGTGTGGTCCCAGAGCACTGCTTCTTTCCACAGCTCACCTTGTCTATCGTCTATTTGTGTTTCTTCCTGGGAAGGATGTCCGCTGAGTCAGTTGGCGTGTTTATGGATTGGCAGGGAAGGTTTTGGCGTTTAATTTTGGCAGTTCCTTTTAGAGCCTGGGTATTAACAGTTTGACGTATACCTGGGCAAGATTCTCTCACTCCGCGGGCCGTGTGCACACAGTTGCTTTCCATCGCTGTGGCGGAAGCTTTTCCATTGCATGCAAACTCTTATGGCTATTCGCTCTGCTGCTAGGGCTCCATTCAGAAGTTCGTTTCCTCCGCGTGTGTCCTGCCGTGTTTTCCTTGACCACTTGCAGGGCTTGGTGTCTTACATTAAGTTTTTGATCTAGTTTGAATTGATTTGTAGGCAAGGTGAGAGATACAGACCCGATTTCATTCTTCTGCAGGCTTATATTTTGCTTACATCCAGCACCATTTATTTAAAGAGCTGTCTTGTTTCAAGTATATGTTTTGATTAATTTTATTAATTTAGATGTTATTACTCTTTGGTTAGTTTGGCTAAGAGTTGGTCAATGTTATTCTTTTCAAACAACCAACTTGTACGATTAATTCTCTGCATTGTTTTTTTGGAGCATTGACCCCGGGGCTGCCTGAGTCATTGACATTTGCTAGTGAATCACAGGGGGTAATTCCTAGTCTCCTCTTGCACTTGGTGTTCACATGGTGCCTGGGTTTGATCACTGTCTACTCTGGACTCTAGCCGGGGAGGAGGATTGTGAGCCTCCACTTCAGAGCTTACTTCCCTGAGTGAGCTCACTTCCCTGAGCTCTGCTGGTTCAGCCTGCCATGGATGCCCAGCCAAGCGCAGCACTGCCCAGTGAGCACTGCAGTACTTCCTGGCCTTCCCTCTGCAGTCACAAGGACCCAGCTGGCTCACTGACTTTGTTTTTAGTAAGACTGTATTTTTAGAACAGATTAGAGAAGGGTCTTTGGTCTCAAGCTTGGATCCCTGTGTGACCAAACACGCACAGAGACGGTGGTCGGTGTTTACCAGCTCCTTGCTGTACCCTGCTGTCGCCAGCATCTCTCAGTGGACTATGGGAATGACTCCTGCCCTCTGTTCCTGTTCAGCTACATGGCGGCACTGTTCACCCAGTGCCCAAAGTAAAGTCTTAGCTATGACTCCGCCGTTGCCACTCCCACATCTAAAATAAGAACATTTTATCCTGTCCTCCAGGTCACTCCTGGGCCCTCATCGCTATCACATCGTGCTCTTCCTCCCCGTGCCATATCCACAAGCGGTCTGTTGTCATACATCCTGCACTGAACACTGAACCTGCAGAGCCTTTATAATCTTTTTTTTTTTTTTTTTTTTTTTTGCTTGGCGTCCTTTCCCACATCTCTCCAAAGCTAATGTCAGCTCTGATTATCAGGTTCACAGCTTCAGTGTGGCCTCCTCACAATGACCTTCCTGCCCACCAAGCTAAAAGTCTCCCACGCACACACTCAGTCCCTCTCTAACTATTCTGCTCCTGTAACCTTCACAGGTTACACTATGTGGAATTTATTTTTTAATTCATTATATGTATCTCATTAGACTAGGAAGTGGTATGAACAGGAACTTGATAGGAATGAGACTAGAAATAAATCATCCTTGTGTTTTGTGGTATGCCTACACCAGAACACTGCCTATCACATACACACATGGTAAATATTTATTTAGTGAATATATGAGCTTTAGCTATAAAAATGTAACTGCAATATAAAAAAGTAATCTATATATTTTGCTAGGATTTGTGCTTTTGTTACTAATTTGCTGCCCATAAAGGACCTTCGGTGGTTAGTCTGAGGACTTGGTTTTATGCATCAGAAGGCACATTTGTGCTTGGAACCCCTTTCCTCCCTTCCCTCAACAATGCATTCCTCTATCTGATGCCAGGCATTA
Organism: Mastomys coucha; assembly: GCF_008632895.1. Classification (NCBI taxonomy): domain Eukaryota; kingdom Metazoa; phylum Chordata; class Mammalia; order Rodentia; family Muridae; genus Mastomys; species Mastomys coucha. The sequence continues at coordinate 66,444,041 of NW_022196895.1, forward strand.
CATCATACAAAATGTAATCCACTCCCCATATACACTATACAATTACTTACAATTATATACAGTATAAATAGCACTTCCCCTTCCCGTTTCAGGTGAGTACAGGCCTACATAGCTGATGATCTCCAAGGTACCTACATTGTAATACTGAAATGAAAACTTTCAGATGCCAGGACTTTGCATGAAAGGCTATTTGTATTATCTTAATCATTATTTCTTCTGAATTCTAAAACTATCCACTGTGTGAGCTGAATAATTGAAGCACATTATTCCAGAGAAAGCTTCTACCAGAGTCTACCTTTTCTGATTTAACATCTCATGCTTCCTTACCACACTATTTTCTTTCCCTATCAGTTATTCCCATTCTATGTATTTTTATTGATGATCACTATCAGCACATTTAATCCTTTCTTAAACCTCTAATGAAGACAAATGAGATATTAATACATTTTACAACTAACAGTATTCAGAGTTTAAAATTATACAACAAAAGTAATGGATAAAGTTACTGTGACCCAAATGAAAAGCCCTAATTTAGTATAGAATTTATCCTGGTTTAGTATCTCACAACCCATAAGCCCTAAAAGGCTCCCTATCAGAATCATTCACGGGGCTGGAGAGATGGCCACAGTCATTAAGGGCACTTGCTGCTCTTCCAGAGGACCAACACACACTAAGCACTCACACGTAGGCAGCTCGGAAGTGCCTTTCTGTCCCATTTCTAAGAAATCCCATGTCTTCCCATTTGCATGGTGCACATAAAGTCATACAGGCACACACACATAACTAGAAACAATAAAGGACCATTCACATAGTATTCAGAAGACAGTTTGAAAACTATCATTTAAGCTCTGCTGCCTTTCCACCTTATGAGTAATTTATGGAGTACAAGCTAAGTTATTCAGTGGTAAGTTATATAGCACTCTTTCAGAACTTGAGTTTAAACTAGGACATTTCACAGATTTTTTTTTCTATCTCTAATTGACAAGTAAAAGTATATCAATAATGCTAGCAGTTCAATATTATCTCATAGTATTATCATAAATAATTATGAAACAGACTTCCAAATCTCCCCCAAGGAGTTTTGACACATGTTCCTCCTCTTTATCCTCCATATCCCTGTGCTTTGTACTGTGCCCACATTCACCACTCCTTCCAGTGAGGCTTGGATTCTATGTCTTGCTGTCCACCAGGATGAAGTACAACAAGAGTAGAAAATTAGATCCTGTGAAGTAAATAGTTTACGTTTGGTGTCACTTGGCAAGACTGATAAAAGACTGTGTTAGTCACCATCAGTAATTTCAGAAAAGCTGCCTTACGGAACGCATGATTAGGTATTATTGGGTATAGGTTAGAAATAGAAAACGTTAAGTCTCTGTCGTCAGAGTTTACGACCCTGCCATGGAGAGACATCAGATAATTAAAGGACAGTGTGGGGCAGAGTGTGCAAACTTGTGAACAAACATTCTACACTTCAGTCTTAACCGTCTGTGGGATGACCTTGCTGCATTTTGATGCATCACATGGTGATCATTTTGGTTTATTTTTCCCCAGGCTTAAAACTGAGATATAGTCTCAGTCAGTCAGTCTCAACCCTCCCTCCCTCCCTCCCTCTCCCATCCTCCCTTCCTCCCTCCTGCCCCCCACCCCTCGAAATGTTTTTCACAATGAAGGAAGTTAACCTCCCATTAAGGAATCTCAGACTATCTCATAAAGGAAATTGGGACCAACTAAGCTTCTAAAGAAAACTTAATATATATACAAGGAAGTTGTCTGAAGAATTCCTTATCGGACCAAGTCCTGGAAGCCAGTCAGGTGCCAGGGCCCATGCCTGTACTTGTAGCTTGAGCATTTGGGAGGCTGAGGAAGGGCGTGCTTACATTTGAGACCATCCTGAGCTTTATAAAAAGTCGCACAGTCTGGGCTACATAGTTTGACCCTGTTGCGGGAAATATTAAAAAAAAGACTACCCCTCATAATCTCCTGCCCTGCTGGACAACGTTCTAATCAAGTGCCGGTATACTGGCCGGCCACAACACTATACCTGGCGGGGTCCTGCTATTCTTTTCTCATCTCGCTTACATGCAATGCCCCACACCCCACAGTCAGTTATCTAGTGTCTAGTACCCGGTAGAAACATGACTTTTAAGGCTTAATTATCCAACCAGGTTTATATATCAATAAGATCACAATTTACAAGATGCCAATACAATAATTTCAGAGCCAAATGATAAAGATAATGCTTTAACCCAATTATTCTAACCTTGGGGAAACCTTAGCTACCTGTGGCTGTTTAAAACCACGCCGGGTCTGGATCGTCTTCCTGTTCATCTGCTTCCATGTTGCTTCTCCAGCTTCTCCTCTGACCTCTGACCTCCTCACTCCTAAACTCGTAGCTCTGCCTCCCTACTCCTGTCCAATCACAGACCTGTCACTGCCCTAACGTGATTAGACAGAGAAAATGCTGCAACGTGACCCCCGTCTCAATAAATAGAAAGCACAGTGGAGGTAATCATTCTCCACACACGTGATTACTCCTTTCTCTATGTAATAACGACATTTTAGTTCTAATCATATTTTCCGAAGAAATTTGAATTTTTTAGAGACTTAAAAGTTTTAAGCCAAAACATCTATTTTCTTTCTTTGAAAAAAAATCCAGAGTAAAAGTGTGGCCATACTATTCTAATTGCTCATTCAGCTGGCAAATGGCTAAGATTGGATTTGGATCCATTTTTCTCCTGATACCTTAATTTCTTAGTAGATAACAACACACAAAATTTAAAACTTATTGTTTATAAAAATGTAATCACAACCCAGACACACCAGGGCCTAACATATGCTGGGAAAGTTTTCCACCACTGAGCTATATCTCAAAAATATCTTTATACTTTTTGAGATAGAATTTCACTAAATTGCCCAGTCTGGTCTGGAACTTAGCTTCTGACCTAGTCAGAAATTAAATATCATGATTCTCCTGACTGCTCAGTCCCCAAGTAGCTGAGATCACAGGTCTGTGCCACGAGGCCTGACTATAGAGGTAAACTTTGAAATAATGACTGTAATGTTTATTTAAATAAGCTATGATAGTTCCCACTCAATATAGTGTATTGAATAAAATTGTAAAATGTTGTATAAAATTCCCATTATGATACATATATAAAGATTTTGAAATACAAATGAATTTTGTGCTTAGGTCTCATAACCAAGGTCTGTCATTATATATATGCAAATACTCAAAAAGAATCCAAAATAAAAAGCGTTTTTGGTCCCAAGTGTTTTAGATATGGGATATTCAATTGCTTTACTGTTCTTTGCAATTTTTAATTTCAATACCAGTATACTTTCTGCTTAAGCTAAATTTTTAAATTCTCTTTACTTTGACAACCATAGATACCGTATCGAAGGAATAATTCCAGAACCAGCATGTCATCTCTCTGATTTCCTCTTCAAATCTGATAACAGAGTTTCTTGGGATAAATCATTGAAAAAGTTCAATGTGATACACAGGATTGATTCGGTAATTTTCTATTTAAATAGTAAATAGTTGTTTACTGTGTTACTATATTTTGATGTCTTAGCTTATTAAAAACTGTTTAGTAGTCTTTTTTTAATGATAGGGTTGGGGATTAAACCAAGGACCACTCCCATTCTAAGCAAACACTGTATCACTGAATGCCCCCACACACCCTCACAATATACCACTACTTTCATTAAAATTTAGTTTGAGCCATATCTCACCTAGTTGGCCAGGCTGCTATCAACCTTTGTTTTCTGAGTGATAGAATTTTAAGCATGGACCACTACACCTAGCTAAAATGTTATAAAAGCCTTAAAATATCAATAGTCAAGAGTTTAATGCCGATTAGCTTTGTTCTATTTGTAAATAAGTATCATATTCCTAATTTGGTAGTCTCCTGTTGATATGGTCTTATGCCCTGAGGGAATTAAACGTAGCTATCCACGTGTATTATATGGAAACAAATTTAAGCACGCCTTGTTGAAAGGAGTCCAGAATATCTTGGGAGAATGGTATGCACACAAGTGCAGCTACTTACAGAGACCAGAGACCTAGAAGGCCCATGGAGCTGTGGGCTATCTGAGAAGCAAGTGTTCTGGGACCAGAACTTGGGTCCCCTGCAGGAGCAGTATGTGCTATTACTCACTGAACTGTCTCTCCAGCCATGGCTTTGGGGAACTTGTTGGTGCTATTTTGGTTTTTAAGAAGTCCGCATGGTCCCAGTGCTCACTCCACTGCCCATACTGGCCTGGAACTGAAGATTCTCCTGCCTCCTTGATGCTGTGACTTCAAGTATCCTGGCAGAGTTTAGGCAATAGAAAGCATATACATGTTGCTATGGACCATAGGACATCAGAAGAAACAGCAGGTACTGCTAAACATTAAAGACAAGGATTGGAGAGTTAGCATCATGGATAACGGCCATACAATTATAAGGACCTGAGTAAGAATTCCAAGAACCCATGTTACAGAGGGGGGGGGGCAAAGTAACAGCTGTAACCCCTGCACTCCCACAGGGAAGATGAAAAGTGAGAACAGGAGAAGACCCAGAACTCAAGGGCCAGCTAGCCTGTGTATACAGTAACACACAACAAAGAGGTCGATCTTTCCTCAATCAAAGTGGATTTCAAGAGTCAACAGCCAAAGTTGTCCTTTAACCTTCACACGTCCTTGTAAACACCACACACACACACACACACACACACACACACACACAAAGCAAATCAAAACATTTTTGAAAGATTCTGGACAAAGTATGAACTAATGAAAGATTTTATAGCAGCACACATACTAAAATCCACACAGAGGACATTTTTGTGACTTCTATTCAAGCATGACATGCAAGCTCATTAAGTATTCCACATTTTAAAATATGTACAATTTTAACGTAAATAGGCAAGCAAAATAAAAAACAAAATCACATGTCTTATCTAAAGATCACCCAATAGTTCCAGTAATGGTTCCAAATGCAAACAACAGAAACAAAATTTGAAAAAACTGTAAGAGAATTATAGTGCATTCAAAGCATTCAATAAGGATAGAAAGGCCAGAAAGGATTTAAAGACAGAAACAACTCTCCAATGAAGCTCAAGAAAACAAAACAAACATCTGATTAAGACAAAGAAGTCAATTCATGGTATTAAAATTTTTCAAAAAAGATACAGAAACATTAAAGCAAAACCATGAAGATATGAGACTAAAAGTGAAGACTCAAAGTCAAATGACACTCAATTAAAAACCTAGACTGTATCATTCAGAAGGCAGGACAGCAGAGCCTGAGGATAAGGTAGAAAAGTTGAATCACTCAGCTGAAAAATAATATTTAAGTGTAAATGGAAAGTTTGAGGTCTCCTTCAAATTATGGGCACAGTAGAAGAATTCCATGTCAAAGGCCTAGAAAGTACTTTCAGTGAAATCATAGAAGAAAACTTCCCAAGTCTTAAGTAAAGAGATGGCCATCAAATTCAAGAGGCAGACAGAACACTAAGTAGAACCAGAAAAGAAGCGCTCCCTTATGGTAGTGTAATTAAAGCATCAAATACACGGGGGCCGGGGAAGAAGTGTTTTCAACACAGTGAGAAAACTCAACTTACATGCAAAGGTATTTCTATAACAGAATAACAGCTGACATTTCAATGGAAACATTAAAATCCAGAGAAGCAGAATCTGAAAGACCACAGATGCTAAATTAGATTAGAATGCCTAACAAAATTCCCAGTCACAATTGAAAAGGAAAAAAGGATGAAATTGGTGAGAATGGTTATGGAGCTATGAGAGCAATCTAAATGACTCTTGGGTGGTTTGCACTAGGGCAAGCATGAGGAGTCACAGAACTGAAAACACAGTCTAGAGACGGAGACAACAGGCCGGACTATGGATGAAGAAAGAACCAAAAATGAGTTCTACCAAGATTTTGGTGAAGGTTAGACAACTAAACATATTTTAGAAAACTGAATAACTACATATTTTAAATGGGTGAATTTACCATATGTAAACTAAAAAAACAAACTAAGTAGTCCAAACTAACCAACACTGAGTCCTCTGGAAGGCTGAAGACTTGCCCTGGTGGCCAGCCTGAGGTTCATGGTGCGTCTAGGCCAGTCTAAGTTACGTATGACGACTTTTCCTGAAATGAGCTCTAGGACAGTGGGTAGATGTAGTAGCTCAGAGCACAGCTCTTGCCTGTCAGGCATCAGGCCCAGGCACTGCAAAACAAAGAGGAAAAATACTTATGCTAGGGTTCCAGCTAATGTTAACATAAAAAACAGTAGTAGACAGCAATGGAGAAGTATGACTAATTTTCATGATTTGATAACTGAGAATTTATAAACTTCTAGATCACTGGATCTTTGGTCTTCGAGTCTTCAAAATAAGCCAAAAAAAAAAAAAATGCCTTACATGCATGTTTCGCACATTACATAATTAGCCCTCTGTAATTTTACCTGTTTTTATTAAACTTATCTTAAAGTCTAGAGAGAAAAAAGAGATTGTAGGGAATCCCTGAAAGATAAATCCATTTTATCTGTAGGGAGAGCTTATGTTCCTATCCTCAAAATATAAAATAAGAGTAAATTATACCATGGTCTTTTCTACATTTGAGCCGTCAGTTTGAGAAACAATGTGCCTCACTAATCAAAACACAGTTGTTAAGCTTTCTCTATCACCGTTGTGTAGCACCGACCAAAAGGTCCATTGGCACTTCAGAATTGCCTGCTCTTCTTGTAAGTCGGTAAAAAGGAATGCTACATTTGACTCTAACAGACTTATAAGCAGACTGGGCTCCTGTAACTTGCCCAAGACTCCTAGGGCAAATATGTGACAAGAACTACGATTTGTTTCCAGTTCCTGCCCCTTCTAGTCAGTGCTCCATTGTACCTCTGAAGGGCATCATTTCACCTTCCTGTTCATATTCGTAGTATGTCACCTTCAGAGGGGTTATTTGCCTGTTGTGCAGCCCATGGATGAAGGAAGAAGTGTATTCTTAGAGACATATGTATAATACAGTGGGCAAATGAGGTAAACAGTGGTATATCATCATGAATCATGGACTAGGAGAAGAGGGCAGAGTACCCAGAATAACATGAGAATAGATTAGGCAGAGGCTGTGGAAGGAAGGCAGGCTTGTGATGCTATAGCAGTTTTCTCCTCCATCTTGGAGGGAAAATTCTTGAGACACAGGATGTAAAGGGAAGTGATATTTTATGACAAGATCTTTACAAGGAAGTAAAACAACTTCTAGAGGGAAGTGAAACAGTCCATATTTTAGGTAAGCTCTATTAGGAAAGGACTTAAGCAACTCAGAATAGTTCCAGGAAGTCCCTGAAACTCAGCAGATTCACTAGGCTCCTCCTTCCTCCTAAGTATGTGACTAGGAAAGACTGCTGGGAGTCACTCCTACAAGCAGGCAGAGAACTGCCCAACTACTTTGAGGAAACAAGGACCAGCTGAGCTGCCTGGAAGAGGCTCAGATAAACTGAGCCACCTGTTCACTGTCACCTGACACTCTCAAACTCTGAGCTCTCTGCAGGCTGTGCAGTGAGCTCCAGGTTTACAGCTTTTATGAGCTCTTACCCATGCTGGGGTGGCTTTGGCACTACAGCTAGCTGTCTTTGAGTCATTTCTGCTCCGGTAAGTAAGTAGCCTCTTGCCCATATTCCTGGAAGGAACCCTAATAAAACCATTGGTTCATCAAATTGGACTTTTGCTGTATCCTTGCATTGGACTGCCATGGGTTCTCTTTCTGGGATGAGCAGACTGGTATTGATGTCTCCCCAGGAAAAGCCTGTCTTGCAACATAGGCCAACAGAGAGCTGACATCCCTGAAAGGGTTAAGTAGTATCTGGGTCCTTTTAGTGAGTATGGCTGGGGGACTCCTAGAGAGCATGCCTGAAGGCAGAGGGTTGGAAGAGTTTGCAGTTAAGCCATTCTAAATCCAGTTTCATCAAATGGTGTTAATACTGGTCTTTAATTTTAGGCCTTATGCTATAAAGTGCCAAATCAATGTATTTTTCAGATTTATTTTACCTGCCTAATACAGACAAGCTAGGGCTGTATGGAAATCCGAAAACCTGTGTTCTAACTACTTTCTGGCTGTGCATATGATTTCATCTCATGGGCCTTGTCTTCTCCATCTACGAAGAGAGTAAATGGTCTTTTTACTCCTTGCTGAATGTTGTGCACTCATGATTTTGACTCTAATGTTCTTTACCACTGAAAATGCAGGCTGATTTGGTGATACTGGCTTAACACTTTTTTAAAACCTTATTTTTATTTTCTAAATACAGGCTAAACATACATGATAAAGTTCTTTGGGGAACAGTCAATCATTCACATTGAGTAATTCTTGCAATCTTTATGGTTTGCTTTGTTACAGGACACACTTATATGCCACACCATTACACAAAGTTTTGCCATGGGTTCAATTTCCCCTAGAGACTTTATCGACTTAGTACACATCAAGCACTATGAAGGGAATATGGACATTATCTGTAGTAAGTTGAAACATTTTGCCCATGTTTTAGAATTACTATGTATCATTAAAATTTTTGCCTTTAATAATTAGTGTTAATAGTTTAGAAGAAACTATATTTCAATTCATTTTTTGTTTGTTTGTTTGTTTGTTTGTTTATTCGGTGCAACCAAAAAGCTTGTGTCTAAATATACAGGCCAGGTATTTTACCTACCCTATGAGGTGCTGTTTAGAAAAGTTCCTCCTGCACTTTTGCAGTATGAACTGTGAATGAAATAGAAGTAGATGACTGTGAGCTAAAATTTCAGTGAGTACATGTGTAAGTCTATGAAACAAAACTGACTTTTATATATAACTTTATACTTGGCTTGTTTAAAATAGGCATATATATTAATTCTTACACTACTGAGTATAAAATATGAAAATACTGAATGAAGAGTGCTGGGCGGGTCACTCCTTACGTGTGCTTATATCTCTTCTATGGAATGCAAGTTTTGATATAACCCTACCCTGCTCTGCAATAATGTGACTCTGTGAAATGCAAATGCACCAGCATTTGCTAACTTGTGTTACTGACTCAAAACTTTAAACCATAAGAGTTTGGACTCTGAAAGCTTAAGATCATGTTAAAAGTACTTTGGCAGGGTAGTGGTGAAGATCCCAGTTTTCCCCGTGACTTCGATTTCATCTTATAATTTCCATCAGAATGTTTCCTCTCCTGTAAAACTACTCAGGGATAGACAGTGAAGCTGTGGTAGTACTTCGCATGCGATGTAATACCTTACTACAGGATGATGCCAGTATTCTAACTCAAAGCCAGGTCTTTGGTTCTCACTAAAGATGAAGTTTCTCAGTGTATACAGATTTTAACCATTGTTTCCAGAGTTACAGTATATAGAATGCTTTCAGAGCCTACTGTACACATCTTTGCCTTTCCAGAATTGTAGAGCTATAATTTTCCATATTTTGAAAGCAAGCCACTTGAGACTTTTACTAATAGTCAGAAAAGGGGTAAAATAGCAGCTGCAGATTTTGCTCAGTGACAGTTCTGTCATAGTCACATGAGGCTCTAGGCTCTATCCCAGCATAGCAAAATAACTAAATAAATGAGAATATGTCAGGTCGGGCATGATTGAGCATGCCTTTGATCCCAGCACTTAGGAAGCAGAGGCAGGTGGATCTCTATGAACTTGAGGCCAGCATTGTCTACATTAATGAGTTCCAAGCCAACCCAAAAATTAATAAAGCTTAAACTTGCAACTAGAAATAACCATTCATTTTTTGAAGCAACAAAGCTAACTTTTCAGTAAAGTATTTCCAGTGAATAGATTTTCAGTGAATAGCCAGGTTTCTTAGTGTTTTTAAAGCGCCCTCTGCACCTTTCTTTGAGCTAGATACTTCGTGTGTGGTCTCACTGAGGATAAAGCTGACATTCCAGGAATTAAGCTGTGAAAACACTGATTGACAGATCTAATAAGCTACTGGATTTTAAAGTTCTGTCTTTCTGGTTTTCAAAGTCATGCCTCACTAAAGAGTCATACTTTTTGGTAAACTGTTAATATTTTTAAAAGGAAATAGAATTATAATCACATTTTAAGAGGAAAGGAAAGCAACCTCATTAGCACCCCAGGCAATGCCATCATGCCAGTATACAAGCCTCTATTTGGAAAGAGGTTCAAATGGAATACTTGTCCAACCACATCACCCTCGCACCTGGGCTGCACTATGCCTTTCGCCTAGACTTTGTTATCATCTTTTAGGACAATCTATATCTTCTGGTCTGACATATTCTCTCAAACTATTTTTAGAAAATATATAATTATCATCACCATGATCACACTCACCTCCTCTTTCACTGCAGCACATATCTCTTGTAGCACAGTTAGTTACGGAGACAAATTCTCCTAAGTTTTAATTACCCTTTAAAATTAGCACGTTGAATTAAGAGAAGAGGGCATTTAATGTGTCTCAGTAGTCAGCTATTTTGTGGAGAATAAAAGTATTAACTACAGCCAGTGAACCCCTGACTCAATAATACAATCTCTCTATACTTGGCTCTTTTGTTTCAAACCTCAGAAAGTAATGAAATGATACTTTTAAAGACTTTTCCCTGTATAAGAATATACAAGCATCTTTAGGAATACAAGTACAGATTTATGTACACTGTGAAACCAGTATTAACATTGAAACCAAATGCTATCATATATCTTAAAATTATGCTTCTAGAAATAATATTTTTTTGTCTTTGTGATTGGGTCTCACCTCAACTTTTTAAATCACAGTTAAAAGTGTGGAATTCCCAGGGTTTGCGCCAACTTCACATTATATCCGTGGCTTTAATCATCCCTCTGGCTATATATGTTCACCTCTGAAGGAGTAAGTATTATTGCTGTTGATTTTAACAAGATTTTTAACTTCAACATACGATTTACTTCACTCACCAGTAGAAATATGTACCAATATATTTTGTTAGAAGAGAAAAACTGTCCCTAAGAACAACTTTAAAAATAACCTTTTTTATATTTTTGCCCTAAATATAAGAATAAAAATATATTCAAAGTTTCTGGGCATAATGAAACACACAAATGTTTTCCCATAGTGAAACTTCCCATGATGTTTATATTTCCCCACTGTAAAGGAGTTTTTAAACATGCATATATGAGATGCCCTAAGTGTACTTAGGCAAAATGTGTTCGTGCATGTAATAATTAAAGAAGAGGTCATGAGTTTGAGAAACAGTGGGAGTGAGGAGAACAGCTGAGGAGCTAGAGAGGGGAGAAATAGAAATGGTGGAGACACAGTTATAAAACAAAATAAAAAATTATAATTAAAAAGGTAAGATAAAATTCCCTGAAAATATAGCACGAGTTTATAAACCATGAGTATTTTATCCTGAGTGAATCATTCCCATGGGATTACCTGCTTTAAAGAGGTGTCTACAGAATGAGGTATCCAAGAGGAATATTTAGATAAAAACTGGCAAAACCAGAGTTGAGATGCTGCCAACAGGTAGTCAAGAAATAAGATGATAATCTAAATAGACTCAGGAAAAGTACACATTGCATTGAATTGGAGTATATGCATAAGTGCATATATATCACCTCACATATTTGTTCATTTTAATTTATATTAAGTTATTTAAATCAATATTGATACATAAAGTGAACATAAAATTTGGGATGGTAAAATATAAACTTGTAAGAGAAATAAATGTGTTTATAGTTTTAGTCCTGTGTTTCTACTTTCTCTCCTGTGTAACTGCTTTCTTTACTGAAGCGGAGAACTTAAGACATTTTACACATTAGTGGACAGTCATTGCTCCACATGGTTGCTGTCTTTCCAGTTATTTGTCAGTTTTCAATCTGTGGCCAAGATCTTAGGATCCCTACCAGAACAAAGCCAAATGAATGAGGAGAATGAGCTCTTGGCAGGAACTCACAAGGTCTTGTTAGCTTGTGGGAGCAGGTTCTGCCTCCCGGCCTGCCAGGATAATGCTACGGCCCCGTTTTCACAGACTGAAAAAAGATGCTCACAGAAACCATGGTTCCTGCTCTTGTCTTCCCTGCAGTCTTAACGTTCTAGACAGCAGCCATTTATTTGTAACTGAGACACGCAAACACTTGTATAACACAGAGTCCTACTGAAGTCCTCTCCGCAAGCAGCAGAAAGCTTTCTGATGTGAGTGACCCTAGGAAACTGAAGCAGACTTTAGGACTACACATGTAGCCTAAGCTCTGCATAGGGAAGGGCAGAAATGGTGACTCCCACAATCAGCTACTGAACCTTAAAATCATTCAGTGAAACTCTACCTACCCCGAGATTTTCAAGTTGACATAGAATTTTTCATCCACTACAGGTGAACTTTCTAGAATCCAGCATCACAGTGCTCATTTCAGAAGGCATAAAGCCGTGCCCACTACTGGGCTGAGCCTTAGAGTCAGTCCTTTCTTCCTTGAATTTGCATTTAAAATTTTCCTTTCACATGACAGTTAGCAATGGCATAGATTTACAGCTTTGAATTTTTTAAAATAACCTTATAATTGTCTATAAAAGATAATATAACTTAAAAGTTTTGAAATGTGTTTTCTATGACCATAGTATCTAAGGATTAAAACTGCATGTGTGTAGCTGGATGTGGTAGTATAATTTGTAACTTAGAACCTGGGACGTGAAGGCAGGAGGATTGCTATGATGAGTTCAAACACAGCCTAAGTTGCATAGTGAGTTCCAGGACAGTCTGAGATGCATTCTAAAACTCAGTCTCAGAGAAGAGGGCAATTAATAAAAGTAGTTATATAAATATAATACTGGCTTGGCTTGTCCAGTTTCAATAGAACGGTTTTCATTTTCTTAGTGTGTTTTGTTTTGTTATGTGTTGTCCCCTAGAAGCCTGTACTTTCCTAATGAGAAACATAAAAGGGAATAGATCCAAATGAGAGAGGAGATGGGGGTGGGGGCCGGGAGGACTAGAGGGAGGGGAAAATATAATCGGGATTTATTGTATGAAAAAAAGAATCTATGTTTATAATAAAAGGAAAAAGCATAAGTATATTTCACAAAAAACTGCATATATTCAGGAACATATATAACTTTTATTTCCCTGTTTATTTATTTTAATAGAGACATATTATATTTCTTGTTAAGTAGATAATTTGCACATAGAAAAGTACTGCATAAAGTTTATAAATGCTACATAAACATGACCAGAGCAGGTATCCAGAGAAAAGAGAAGGTCTGTGTTCTGAGGGTTGTGTATCTGCTCAAAGAACCAAATATCAAAAGGAGGAGGTACTTAAACTAAAATTTCAATGTATGTTATGACTATTATATATATAATGTATATTGTATAAGGATGTAAAATTTCAGTCTGTACTCTGACCACTTGATGCTTTATGAGGATTTGACCTCCGTTGTCCTCCTTGAGTTAAACTGTCTTGCCATATGCACTGTAGAAAGCACCAAAGAGAAGTGATTTAAGAATCTTGCCCTCTGCAAACTTGCTATCTCATAATATCAAATTAAGACTGCTTTATCTTATGTAACTCTTCATTCACTTACAGAAACCCAGCATATTCCAAGCTAGTGATGTTTGTCCAAACAGAAATGAAAGGAAAATTGCCTACATCGGTAATTGAAAAGTCTATGCCTCCCAACTTAGTAAGCTTCTTTCTCAATGTGAAAGATGCCATAAAGACATGCAAAGCTCCACCAATACGTGCACATCATGGTACGCACTCATCTGTACACAAAAGGAAAGACAGCCATTCTGCCATTAAACCATAGAGATTTCAGACGGCACAAACTACTAGTAAGTGTAGTTTATTACTGCAGATTACTCCCAAGTCAGTATGAATAAATCTGTTAAACATCTCTACGCATTAACCTTGTGGTGTGAGAGTCCCTGGGAAGAAGATGGAAAGACGGGTGGGAAAACATCTGCAAGACATATCTGACAATGAACTCTTACCTAAAATATACAAGAAGCTTTCAAAGTGTACAATATAAAAACAATCCAGTTAAGAAGTGGCCAAAGCCAATGCACTGAAAGGGAATCTGTCATTAAAAACAAACTCAAGCTGGGTGTGGTGGCGCATGCCTTTAATCCCAGCACTTGCGAGGCAGAGGCAGGCGGATTTCTGAATTCGAGGACAGCCTGGTCTACAGAGTGAGCTCCAGGACAGCCAGGGCTATACAGAAAAACCCTGTCGTGAAAAACAAAAACAAAAACAAAAACAAAAAAAAACTCAAAACAAAAGTTAATGCAACATTAGCCATTAGGTAAATTCAAGTAACATTCAAGTTGAGGAGTCCGCACAGTTATCAGAATGGCTGCAAGTTTTAAAACAGTGAGAGGGTGGAGCGTTGTCACACAGAGAAACTGTCACATTTCAAGTAGAAGGGAAAACCAGACTGCCGTCCCGCAGCCCTCAGCCTTCATCAGCTCAAGGCTGCTCCACTGAAGAAGTGGCCACTGGCAGCTCTCAGCCTCCAACCAGGTGTATCAGGCTGAGTCTTCAGACTAAAAGGAAAGACAAACATCTCAACAGAGATCAATAAACCACTCCTCCATTATTTGGGAAACGAGAGGATAAGAGAATGCTAAATACTACAACGTCAACAAAGTGAGAGGAAATAATACACGCTTTTCAATAATAACTCTAAATATCATTGGTCCCAATTGTGCAGTGAAAAGGCACTAGTGTATTGGGTTAAATGCAGGACCTTGTCTTTATTCTAAGAGACACACCTCAACATAAAACAGAGATGCAACCTCTCGTTATTTTCTATCATTTTGAAAATACCATGGCCAAAGCACCATATAGAAAGGAAGGGTTATTTTGGGCTTCCAGTTCTGAGAGCATCACTACCACAGTGGGGAAGCAGTGAGGCAGGCAGAACATGGTTGTCTGGAGCTGCGGCAGTGAGCTCACATCCTGAACCAACATCAGGCAGGGGCTCTCTAGGAAAGGGACAAGGTTTTAAACCCAAGTCCCAGCCCCAGTGACACTTCTTCCTTCAGGGATACAGTGTCCCCAACAGGGAACTGAATATTCAGAGGCCTGGGATTATGTAGGGGTGACATCTCAAACTATCCCACCAGGAGTGAAAGGATGGGAAAACATCTTCCAAGCGACTTAGAACTAGGAAATAACCACTGCTCTGATGGCTGACCAGAGTGGCTTTAATCAGAGAAGACTGTCACTTCATAATGACGTGGCAAAGAGCCCATGGGAAGAGGCAGGCACAGAGCATAGGCACACCCAATCTTAGAAACCAAATACTCTTAGAGACGAGATTAATCCAGCACAGCACTAGTTTGTGACTACAATACTCCACTCTCATCCAGGCAAGAAAACGGGCTCGGGGTTCCTGAATGAAATGTTGTAATAGACCAAATGAACGGTTCATACAAATACTTGAGAATACTTGCATGTTTTTCTCAACATCTCATGAAACTAACTCTTTCTCTCTCTCTCTCTCTCTCTCTCTCTCTCTCTCTCTCTCTCTCACACACACACACACACACACACACACACACACACAAATATTCAGAAACTCGTGATTAAATAGCACATTGCTGAGGGAGGAATCAGGAACTGGCATTACAGCGTGCTCCTGTTGTCTTTAGTAGATGAGCCCTTGCATTCCACACAAGCCACACAGTCAGAGGTGCTTTTCAGGGTAGACTGTGAGTTCTCTTGTGATTACACACCCAGAAACTTCTTACTATTGCCAAATTAGTACCTCCACACAACTTCAGTCATGTGACCCACATTTCCATGTGGGTGGAACTTGGAGTTTAAGGATGAGTGGGGAGGATCTGGGAGGACTTAAGTGGGGGGTATGAAAAAAATTAACAAAAATAAATAAATGACACTGTAAGCTGGGGAAAGCAGAGCTCTTAAAAGAAACAAGCCAAGGTCCAGCCCGGGTATGCTCTTTGGTTGGAGGTTCAGTCTCTGAGGACCCCAAGAGTGCAGGCTAGTTAACTCTGTTGGTGGTCCTGGAGTTCCTATTCCCTGTGGCAGGCAATCCTTCCTTCTATTCTTCTGTAAGAGTCCCTAAGCTCTATCCACTTTTTTGGTCTTGGTCTCTGCGTCTGTCCGTCTGTCCGAGTCAGCTGCTGGGTGGTTTGGTCTTCATGTGGGTCCCCAACACCTGTAGTGGGGGGTGGGGGTAGGGAGGTGGGAGGGGTGCTATCCCAAAAGCTGTTGCCTGTCTGTGGGATGTTCTTCTAGCCAGGCTGCCCTGTCTGGCCTCAGAGGGAGAGGATGCACCTAGCCTTGCAAAGACTTGATGTGCCAGGGTGGGGAGATGCCCAAGGGTCCCCGTATCATTCGGAGGAGAAGGAGAAGGGGAATTGGAAGGGTTGTGGGAGGGGGGTTACCAGGACGGGGGCAGTGAGCAGGATGTAAAGTGAATTCAAAAAACAAAAAAACAAGCCTTTGATACCTTCATCCTATGTAGTCAAATGCCACCAGGTGGCGCTCTCCACATTTTGTTTGTAGATAGCTTGGACAACTGTCACAACACTGTTATTGCCACTTGTACTAACAGTTTCTTCAGCCCCTTGTTACTCAGAAACCTAGTACCATAGACTCCAGATTTCTGGGGGCACCACAGCATTTTTAGGCACCAATTTTTGTAGCAATTACTTTCAGATATCCCTCTCCCCAAAAAGGTTTGTTACATTATAAAATGACCCATATAATATATTCTCTGAATATTTTGATAAACTGTCAATGCCAAATCCTTTGAAAGCTGTTTTTCACATAAAATTAATTTCACATTCATCATTTCAATTTTTGCAATAAAAATTAAGTTTATAATTTGATGGACTTTAACAAGAAGTGAATACTCATCAAATTTTGCCACATACTAGTTAGTTTAGATGCTTACCTATGTTTAGAAATGAATATTTTTGGAATGAAAATATCCAAACGGACAGCACCATTTGTTAATGAGACTGGAGTCACTACCCGATAAGAGGGAACCCTTCAATGACTGCATGACAAGGGCATGCACAGCATCATAGGACACCACTAAGGATGCCGAAGTAGGCATTGAAAACCCGATGCCCCAAGACTAACTACGGAGCTAACGCAACAGCAAGGCTAACACGGGTAACTCAGTAAATCAGATATTGCATGTGTACATTCCCTGGGTAAAAAATATGTAATCAGGCTGGTGAGATGGCTCAGCGGGGAAGAGCACCGACTGCTCTTCAGAAGGTCATGAGTTCAAATCCCAGCAACCACATGGTGGCTCACAACCACCCGTAATGAGATCTGACGCCCTCTTCTGGTGTGGCTGAAGACAGCAACAGTGTACCTACATATAATAAATAAATAAATCTTTAAAAAAAAAATATGTAATCATCGAAGTGAACCTAGGTTGGCACTATGCGTAGGGGTGGAGTATTATTTGCCATGCATGAGGCCCTAGGCTCAGTCCCCAACACTGTCATTCCTGTCCCGCACAAAAGCAAACTAGAATTCTATATTCTAGCCAACCTAAAGAAAAATGTTCTACTAACTAATATATCAAATATTTTATGTCTATTGTTATGAAGCCACGGGATTTTTAGATAAATCAGGTGCGTGCTGAATGTTCTTCCAGTTACTTTTATAATTTGAAATAAATGGCTATTGTAAAATGACCACATTTTAAATTTTTGTACTATCTACATAAATAGCATATTTGATACACATATATCCTAATGCATATACTTAATGTGATATATTCTCTCTACACTTTACACCCTATATAACTGTTAATTGGAAATTTAAAACTTCTGGGCTTTATATAATTACTTCACTTTATTTCTTGCTTCATTACACACCTGTTGCTTATAAGTACTTAGTTGCCCAATTATAGTTCATCAAACTATACTACATTTTATTTCTTCAGAAGGCCCATACTTAGTAAAGTCTTGATGTTTTAGCAATGCCAAGTTGCTCAGAAAAAGCATTATTACTATGATTTTCCTGTAACAGTTCCAGAAAGGACCTCTATTTCTACTCTATCTGATATTATAGGAACCTTCCTAGAGTAATGAAATGAACTGGTGAATTCCTGAATATTTATGATAGTCCTCAGGCATTTTCTTAACAGCCTCTACAATTGGAAATGGTTTAGATTATATTTCCTTGTTTCCTCAAGTTTACCAGGTGTGCATGTTATACTTTCACATGCTTCTAATATTTTTAAATAAATTGAGAGTAACAAAAAAAAATAAGTACTAGTTGCATTTTATGCATATACATCTTTCTGTGTACAAATTTCACAAGTATTTTTAATAATCCAGATGATTAAGAACATAGATCTGAAAATTAAAGAAAGTTCCCTCTTTTAGCAGCGGGCAGGGCACCATCTTGTATTATGAAAGCATGTCCTCAGGGTGGAATTGGGAAGCGTGGAAAAACCTGGAATTAGGCATTCACCAGGCTGGGCCATGGTGCAAGTTGTTCTGGGCAAGACTGGCCTGAAGGTTGGACATGATTGGGAATGGATGAAATCAGGTGAACTGTGCTAGCAACAGAATCGATATGATTTTGTTAAATGCTATGCTTTCTTATTTGCGTTTTTATATTTATCTGAATTGCAAACACGTACCCAATGTTAGTAAACCTCCTTGATTCTCTAGTCTCTGACCTTCTGTAACAGTATTCTCTGCTCTACCATCTCTTCCATCTGCCCCAGCCTCTCCTGCTTCTCCTACTCATCATCTTCCTGTATTTCATTGACTCTTTCCAAAGTCACTCTAAGCAGGATTTAACTTCATCATACTCTGCATACTTTTGCTCCTTTTAGTCTTGATCAAGACTTCAGTCCCAGTCACCGGCCATGCGTTCAGGTGTCCTTCTTTCTGTCTTTTGCATGGTTGGCTACAGCTGCTGCGAAAGCAGTCTTTTCCTCATTGGGTGTTTGTAGGGACTGAGCCTTCCAGAGTGTTCTTCAGTGAGAAGAGTGCCTGCCACTAGGAAAGAGAAGAAGTAGGCAAACCAATGAAGGTTCAGTCCCAACACAGAAACCCACAAAACTTGGAAAGGCAAAAGACTTTCTTGCATGTATAGTATGATCACTGAAGAAAAATTATGGGTGAATCTTAAAAGTTCCTAAAACTAAGTAACAATGGAACCACAACTTATTTCAACACTTGGGATATAGCTAACGCACTATCCTCATCTATAAGAAGGAAGAAAGTTGACAACTTTGTATTTACATACGAGAATCAAAGACCTCAAACAACATAATGCAGCTCGGTGTCCTAGAAAAACAAATAATCCAAACCACAAAGCAGTAGGTGGCAAAAAATAGAGATCTGGACAGAAAGTGATGAGAAGGAGAGTAAAGTGACAATCGTAGTGTCAACACAACTGCTTCTATGATAGAGTCAAGACTGGCAAACACCTAGCCAAAGTAACAAGAGCAAGGCCTAAGTAAGGATGATGAAAACGAGAAGCCACTCCAGGTGTCAAACCAGAATCATTGAGTACTTAGGAATAATCCCAGGGGCTCAACAATTAAGAGTGTACACTGCTCTAGCAGAGGAACGAAATTCAGTTTCCAGTACTGGTATCAGGCAGCTCACAAACACCTTTAACTTTCAGCTCCAGAGGACCCAACACTTCTCACCTCTGTGGGCACCTGCATTCATGTACATATACACACACGTTAGATTACTAAATCTAAAAGAACCAATGGCATTGAAGCAGTAATAATTCTCCCAACAATGAAAAGGCCAGTTCCAGATGGTAAATTCTATCAGATCATTGAAATAAAAGTCTAGCAGTAATGCCCCTTACACTGTTCCACAGAGTAGAAAAGGAAGGAAAATCACCAACTCAGGATGAAGCCAGCGGCATCCTGATACCTAAACAGGATAATGACTCAACAAACAAAAGGAACAATAGAACATACATTTCAAATGTGAAATAAATACAAATTTTTTCAATAGAATTATTACAATCTGAATTTAAAAAACTAATAAGATCATGGTTTTATTCGAGGGATGCAAGATTGCTTTAATATATGCAAATCTGTAAATTCAGTTCAGGATATGTGCTGCCAAGTCTACTAGATCTCAGATGGGGGACTCAAGATGACACTGAAACAAACTGTTGGGGGGCAGGTAAGAAATTGTTAGAAGAGTTACTTACTAATGGTATGGGCAGACAACAAGAGAGTGGGGCTCTGAGGAGAAATCAGGCCCCAGCACCAGAGCCAGACAGCATGGAAGTTCTCTGAAGAGCAATGGGGGCCTGAGCATCATGGAGAGACAGGTTGGCATGATGGGGACTCTGAGGGAAGGAGTCAGGCTTGGGCAGGATCAGGGTCCCTTCTAATAGCTCCTCATTATGTTGTGTGTGCCCTAGCACAAGCCTGCAGTCAGGTTTTCTGACCCTCAGCAGGTGACAGGGAAGAGTGTGGGGTGCAGGATGGGTGCCCTCCCAATGCTCGGTCTGATATAAATTCGCCTCTGCTGGTGAGAAATCAGGGCACTTGGTATACTGAGAATTCATGCTCTCAGCAGGATGCCTGTTGGGTGGAGGAGGGAAGAGGGGAGTGACTGGGGAGGATCTGCTGCAGCAATACCACAAACTGAAGCTGGGAAAGGCTCAAGACACTGAAGCAGAATATACAATATTTGTTTTTAATAGAAATGAACTTTCAAGGCACGACCGTGAATAGAAATATTGAAAATGAATTATTGCTGGAATTAAAACCATTATTATCATATTATGTAGCAACCAGGATGCTCCTAAAAAGTGGCTAATAGAAAGTGATGGAATTAGCCAGACGAACCGAAGAGAAACAAGGACAGAAACCATGAGATGCCACACAGAAGCCTGTCATTTAGGAAGTCAGAATGTTGGCATGCCTGTCCAAGGCATAGCATCATGACAGTGACGTTTACAAATGCGTTGGGCCACATTCAAAACTATTCTGGGACTCATGTTGCATATGCCTAGAAAAGGCTTTTAAAAAAACTAGTTAAAACTCTGGAGAAAATGAATCAAACAATATCAAAAAGCCATCATATGCCAGTAAGAAAAAGAAATTCACAATTCAAAATATTATTGTAAATATGAAGAACCAAAGAAAAATCTTAAGAGAAAACTAAAATAAAACACAAAAGAGTAGATTGAAGTTCTCTGGAAAAGTTTTCTGCACAGTGAAAGTCCTGCAGACTATCTAACCATAGCTGACTAGAATATCATCTAAGGTGACAGCCAAAATTGTCTTGAATCATCTTAGGCCTTTAAAGGCCAATTACCTTAGCTTTTGTATCTAACAATGTCATGACAAATACATGTTTCCTGATATATTCCTATGCTCAGAATACCTCTAATTCAATCCCAAGGCTATGAATGCTGTGGTATCTGAAACCTCCAGATAACACAGGTTTGGGTGCCAACTAACTTGATGACCCTGTCAAGTAACTACTAAATACATTGATTTGTTTCTGTAAAAGTTCACACAACCACTTCCATCTGGAACATGTCATTCAAGGTGACTTGACCCTAATTCCTGGGCCCATTACTCATATTTGTCATTCACAAAACCTTTTTTAGAGAAGTTTTGTGTGAGTGCATTGGCATGTGTTCAAGGTGGGTGCACCTGTACAAGGAGGCCAGAAGAGGGCACCAGGTATCATCCTCTAACACTCAATGCCTGTTCCCTTGAACTCACAGCTCATATTTCTCAACTAGGCTGGAAGGTAGCAAGCCCCATCAAACATTTTGTCTCCACTACCAGCTGTGATGGTGAGAATTAGAAATGCCCTCCATGGGCTAAGATATCTGAACACTCAGCCACCAGCTGGTGGCCCTGTTGGAGGATGTTAGGAGACATGGCCTGGTTGCAGGAATTAAGTCACTGGGAGCAGGCTTTTACTGTCCAGAGCCTTCTTGTCCTTCGGCCTGTTTTCATTTGATGATGCGATCTCTTGGCTTCCTGCCCCAGCCCCCATGTCTCCCAACCATATTGGATGGCATCACTCTAGACTGCATGTTTCTCCAGTTACCTACCCCAGTATCCCAAATTAGAATTAAAATGCTGGGCTAGAGCGATACCTCAGCAGTTAAGAGCACTTGTTCTTGGAGCATACTGTCATCTTTAACCCCAGCTCCAGAGGATCTGGCAGCAGATGCTTAACCCCCAAGGGCACTAGGTTTGCACATGATACATATGCATGCATACATGCTGAAAAACATATATTTTAAATTAACAAAACCGTTTTTTTAAGTGGCTAAACTGATCTACTCCTCCTCAGAGTGGCTTAAATGTGTTTGGCTCAGGGCATGGCACAATCAGGAGGTATGGCCTTGTTGGAGGAAGTGTGTCACTGTGGGTGTGGGTTTCAAGACCCCTCCTCCTAGCTGCCTGGAAGTTAGTGTCTGTTTCTCTCTGGAACGAGATGGAGAACTCTCAGCTCCTCCAGCCCCATGCCTGCCTGGATGCTGCCATGCTCCCACCTTGATGATAATGCACTGAACCTCTGAACCTGTAAGCCAGCCCTTACATGTTAAAATGTTGTCCTTAAATGTTGTCCTTCTAAGAGCTGCCTTGGTCATGGTGTCTGTTCACAGCAGTAAAACCCTAAGACACTCCTTTTATGAGTTAATATGGTATTAGTTCTAAATAGTTATTTGGTTCACAACTTTGGATATCTTGGGCACAAATAATTTTAGTTAATCTCAAACTACTGGGCAAATTAGTACATGCCTGAATTTAGGAAATGAAAACAGATTAGTTAAAGGTCCTCTTCAGGTACAATAGTAAGTTCTAGACCAGTGTGAACTACATGAGACTCTGCTAACAAACACGTACATTTAAGATTTAGTAGTTAAATTCCAAGACATCTATAGCCCAGTCAAAATTTCTGACCTGGAAGAAAGTATGTTTAAGATACATTTATATTTACCTCTCTAGACTGTATTTACAAAAATTACAGCCACAAGATGACCCCTCTAAATTATTGCTGAGCGATACTTCAGTATTCTAGAAACTTTCTTACAAATTGAGACATCCTCAATCATAAATTATAATTTGGCTAGAAAAAAAAGGGAAAGGGAGAGCCGGGCAGTGGTGGCACATGCCTTTGATCCCAGCACTTGGGAGGCAGAGGCAGGCGGATTTCTGAGTTCGAGGCC
>NW_022196895.1:66467377-66541301 GCF_008632895.1 Mastomys coucha
AAAAAAAAAAAAAAAGGGAAAGTAATTACAGGACTACTTAGTAATGATTTCTGTTTCTGACATATCCTAGTCTTGTGTCCAAATATACAGGAGATAGAAAACAGCAGGACGTCACCACCCATTGCTTTAGACGCTATAGATTGGTTGCCTATGTGGAAATGGACTTTGTTTATAGTGCTAAGAGTGTCATAGGCCCATCACCTCGCATTCCTGGTGCCCATGTTTACCATAAGAATTTCAAATAATGTTCCTTCTACCACCATTCTCTACAACTTACAGTAAAAGCCTAGTGTTGTTGACATGATAGTCCTTTTATTGACAATGATATAAAACAGCTGGAGAAATAATAGGAGGATAGCTTTTTTTTTACATTACCACATTATGGACACTTTCCTTTTGTCCTAGAATTTACTTCCTGCACCCATTTTTGCCTTATCTTACGTCGGATTTCTACACCACTGAATATTACTTTTTAATTATGCAAAGGTGATCTGGGAATGAGCACTCCCCAGCTTTCTGACCTTTTCCTGAGTGCACTTATCTGTGCACAGAGGGGAGCTCTACTCCAGCCTTCTTCCATTCAGCCATCAGTTCTTTTTGGACTTCTTCTGGAAGCTCATAGAAAACTTGAGGATCAATGTCTGGTGGGAAAGTAGGCTGCTCATGCACAGGATCTTGCTCTCTGTTTTCCAGGCCCTGGTGAGAGGTGCTGGCTGTCTGCCTGGGGCTGTCTGCAGTGCAGCGAGTGGAGAAATGCTGTTCACTCTGCTGATTTGGAAATGAATGAAAAACAGAAACAGCAGGGTTGGTATTGGAAAAGTGGAATCCTTGAGTCTCTGTAGAGCTTTTCGTTCGTTTGTCCTTTAACTTTAACTGATTATCTACATAATAGGAACAATCTTTTCCACAGGATGGATGGGAGGAGCTGCTAGTTTTCAGTCCCGATGTTCCCGGCTCACAGGGAGACATGGCTGATGCCTGCTTGCTCGTGAACATAGTATCTTTGGGGCTTAAGCAACTGGCTTGCATTTGCTTTGCAGAAAAGAAAGACAATACTCCTCTAGAGGCATGTAACGGACAACTTAAACTCCCTTTCCCTTGAAGATTGTCTCTACATTTTCCAGAAAGGATTTCTTCTTGAATATCTGCTGGAAGTTGCTTAAAGACTTCTTGGTCAACACCCTCTGGCAGCGACTGGAGTGGTATGTCACTCGTGTCTTTTTCTTTAGGAAAACAGGTGGCATCCAATGGAGGCTCCCCTGTTCTCGTGCTTTCAATTCTTCTACTTGGTAGACAATCACAGTTTGCATCTTTCTCCTTGTAGGAGTCTTCCTTATGGGTGTCCTTCACTTTCTACAACACAAGGGGAAGAGCAGAGCTCAGGAGTCCACCCACCTTACATGACAGCTGCAGTTCTCCTGCAGCTAGTGTCTCCCACAGCAGCAGACCTGCACGGGTGCCCTGCACGGGTGCCCAGCACCTTTGATCTTTTGGCATGAGTGCCAAGTATCTACAGAGAATAATCCATCCCAGTGTCACACACCACTGTGTGGCCTATCATCATAGTCATGTGGTCCTTGCGCAGAGTAGGAGACAAAACCTGCAGGAGGCAAAGCTCTCAGCAACCATGTGTTCCATAGCTAACTCAGTAGACTAAAGTGAGCCAATGCTGTTAAAAATATAAGCACAAAGCAAAAAGCACACACAAAAAAAAAATTTGGCTGATTTCTCAAAAATTACTTGTGTAATAACTTCATTTCTATAAAACTTTAGAAACACTCTCAACCTAAGTTTACTTAACTTTTCTATAAAATTTTTCACTTGAATTTCCCTTCTGGGTTTATATACCATAAAACATTCATGCACTCTACTACAGCTCAGCAATTATTATAATAGTATCCTAATCTTAGTACAATGGTAATTAATTTCTAGATATGCTTATATTTATAAGCCAATCAATAATATTTGTATAGACCTCCAGAAAATGTGTTAACACTTCCCAAAATAGAAGTGCCATAATAGCCATCTCTTTTATTCTGTGTTTACATTTTCCTCTTGAATTACAATATATTTAAGGCTAGCAACCATCCTGTGATAGGAACTATAAACAACTAAATCATCCGAAAAGTAGCATCTCAGAGAATTGGCAAACTGTCCTAAATACACATACAGATGGTGGCTTACCAGCAGTGTAGGCAGGGTGTACTTACAAAGCTGCACGTGCAGGAGTAGGCAGTTGTTGAGTGCGATGGCGTTAGGTAGCAGTCCATAGGCCCTTTCTTAGCACTGCTCAGGGCTTTCAGGTTGCAGAAGCACACACTTAGAAGAGTCAGGTGAAAGGGCATCTTTACGTTCACCATGTTTCGAAAAAGTTTCATAAGGATATCAATCAGGGGAGGTATCGCGTCATAATTTCCTAAATAAAATGTAGAAGGATGTAATAAGCATATGCATTGTAAATAAGTATGCAAAGCACAATATTATTTATATGACTTGAATTAAGAACTTAAAATCTAAATTGGGATCACCACACATCTTGATATTATTTACTAAATGTATTTTACTAATTATTTTAGATTCGTACCCTCTGAAGTCGGAAAATATTTTTAACTAAGTATTTACTGAGTTTATTGAGTAAATTTACTTTTATTATCTACTAAAACGCTTTCCTGATGTTAATTCCTGGTAAAATAAAACTAAGTTTAGAAGAATACAGAAAATTCTTTAATATGGCATGTTTCTAAGTCAAAGTTTGCTTTTTGAAGAGTTAAATATGCCATTTATCTTCTTAGAGAACTGACCCATACCTGTCCCTAACTTCTGAATGACGTGGGATGGGATAGGACACTGACGACTCTCTCGATTACAGTGTTTATCAGAGTATCGACGGATGACTAATCTTATTGTATGGGGCTTCCTTCCATCCTGGCATACTCTAAAAACAGAAATGGAAAACACAATAATGAAATTAATTAACATGACTTTAAGATGATGGAATACTTATTTACTGAAGTATCTTATAACTATAGCAACTAAATGTACCATAGAAAATGAAATAATAAAGTAATAAATGCTCAAAAATATCCAAATAAGTATCTCAGAGTCAACATAGTAAAGCCATGACAGCTATATATCTAATAGAGGACTAATAGCCAGAATATATAAAGAACTCAAGCTGGGCAGTGGTGGCACACGCCTTTACTCCCAGCACTTGGGAGGCAGAGGCAGGCGGATTTCTGAGTTCGAAGCCAGCCTGGTCTACAGAGTGAGTTCCAGGACAGCCAGGGATACACAGAGAAACCCTGTCTCGAAAAACAAAAAAAAAATAAAATAAAATAAAAAGAACTCAAAAGACAAGAAAACAACCCCACCTGCCAAAAAAAATAAAAATAATTTTCAACAGCCTTAGCAATTGGGGAAAAAGTAAATTAAAACTACTTTGCCATTTCATCTGATCTCACCTCACTCAATGGTCACAATATAGTAGATGGTAACAAGTGCTGGGAAGAATGTGTAGAAAGGAGACTGCTCATTCAGCTCTGTTGAGAATATAAACTGGGGTACTCATGAATTCAGTGTGTAGTGTCCTCAGAAAGTTAAGACAAATGTACCACATGACCTAACAATGGCACTACTGGGCGTACACCCACAGGCCCATCAATGGACCTGTGACATATAATATGAAGCAAGACCACACACTCTCAGAAAGAAAGAAACCACATGTTTTCTCATATGCAGAATCTAGCCAACAATACACACACACACACACACACACATACACACACATATGTATGTACAAGTGTGTGTGCACATGTGTGTGGGGGGTGGGTGTGTGTACACATATTAGGGGTACTGTATAAGGACAGAAAAACTTAGAAATAAGGGGATGAGGAAAGACTGAATGCAGGAAATGGTCATGAGCAATGAAAGATTATATAAAGCTAATTGTTTTTCTACCTTTTAATTTGGCCACAGATTTTTGGCTTGGGTACTAGACAATATTATACCTTGTGAGGTCACCTCGACCTAGAAAGACAAAATCTGCATGTTCTCTCTTACTTAAGAACCTTCAGGCTGGAGCTTCTACCTTGGAGTAAGTGTGGAATCCAGTCAAGGAGAAAAGGACTGTGTAGTGGGAAGGCCTGCAGTGAGGAGAGTAGAGCGCAGGTCTATGAAGGCAGGAGGGCAGGGGCGGGGGGAGGGTAGAGTGCAGAGAAGCAAGGGAGGGAGAAGTGACACTAAAGATGGTGACAGGGCCATACAGAATCCGTCCTACAGTGGGGGTAACGCTCCCCACAAACTCCACGCACTTATCAAAACGTGTCAGATGTGGCGTCCAGGGTGGGGTGGGGGCAAAAGATATTACAAGGTAATGCATGCAATTGTCACTGCTCTTAGTTGCATGCCCTAACTTGTGCTGTACTAAAGATACCGCACACTGGTCACAGGACTCGCAGAAATGAAGCTGGTACTAAGCTGGAAGCTCCCTACATCCCCTCCTCTGACTACGGCAGTGCAGGAATGTGCCATGCAGGACGCCAGGAAAGAGAGTTACCAGGAGCCCCACCCAGCTGGAAGTCCTGTCAACTACCATAATGACAAGCTGTGCTGGCTATTCTTGGTTGCCAACTTGACTACATGTGGAATTAACTAAAACCCAAGTGGCTGGGCACAACTGCTGAGGGGTTTTGGTTTTGGTTTTGGTGTTTTGTATTTTTTTATACTTTCCAATCATTCGAAGTGGGAAGACTCTTTTGAGGTGGGAAGAGCCACCTTTAATTTGGGCCACACCTGATGCTAGCCTCTATATAAGGACATAGAAGAAGGAAGCTTGCTCTCTGACTGCTTGCTCTCACTAGCACGTCCATTCCTTCACTAGCATTACATATATATAATTGGATTTAAAGTCTGTTGAACAGAAGGAACTCCATGCCTGGTGCTATAAGATTAGCCAAAACCTACAGCTGGAGAGGTTACAGGCCCTAGAGGGGCATCTACCTCACAGGCCCTAGAGGGGCACCTACCTCACAGGCCCTAGAGGGGCACCTACCTCACAGGCCCTAGAGGAGCACCTACCTCACAGGACCTAGAGGGGCATCTACCTCACAGGCCCTAGAGGGGCACCTACCTCACAGGCCCTAGAGGAGCACCTACCTCACAGGACCTAGAGGAGTACCTATCTCTACCATTTCACTCAGGTATACCATCTACTTGCCTTCTAAGTACTTATCCTAATGCTCACGATGACAGCAGCTCTCATCCACATCAGATAAGCTTCTTTCTGTAGCAGATGGAAGTAATTACAGAGAATCACAAATGGACAAAGTGCAGAGAATAAAAGTGCCCGTGTAGTGGCCAACCCTAATAATAGGAATCTACAACACAATCCCACACCCAAGGCTTAGTCAACAGTAAAGAAGAGAGAGATGAAGACAGTAAGAGCCAGAGGACTGCCACGAAATTTTCTTCTGGGCCTGACAGCGCTGATGTACCCATGAGCTACCAACAGTTAGGGTTGCCCATGCTAGATCACAAGAGTCCACATCAGCATGGGTGGCAGAAAGGGATGCACAGCCCCACACCAGCTGGGAGCTGTAGGCAATAGATGGCTAATGAGGGGAGAGACAGAAGGAGAGAACAGGGACAGAGCAGTATGGAGGAGCCTATGGGAGGAGTTGGCGGGGGGGGGGGGGGGAGGATAGCTATAATAAAAAACACATTCAAAAGAGATTCTCTACTTACCTAAAATTATACATGTATTTATATAAATAATATAAAATTTATAATTATATAATACCCATAAACTACATATAAGTACTTATTTCTATATATTTATATGTGGTTTAAAGAAGTCACAGCACTTGAAGTAATAATGTTTTCCCGCAGAGCCATGGACTGTCAGGTGCATGAGAAAGCCCCTCCCAAGCTGGTGCCTCCCAAGCTGGTGAGCAGGGCAGTCCAGAACCCTGAAAACAATACAGGCTACTGCAGTGCCCTAGATGGAAGGACTCCTAGAATTCTAAGGTGAGTGCCTGTTCATGAAGACAGCAAGCACTCTGGACACAGGATGTGGGCGTGAGAGTTAGAACTGACCCAGAAGCCTCATCCCTGAGGAGTGGCTCTTAGAATCAGGAAGGACAGTGCGGCCTGGCAAGGAGAAGCAGCGCTCAGCCATCCTCAGCTATAGCCTACACCCCGAAAGCAGTGACTACACTAGCCACAGTCCAGCAGTGGTGGAAGGGCGGCACCTGAGCCTTGGTGGTCACTAACAGCCACCTCATCGGACATGAGGTCTGCTCAACAGGACACTAGGAAAAGGCTAAACGCAACTTTAACCTAGTGCCTAGAGCCTGGCTCTTAAAAAACAGCTTACCTTTGTCTCCTACCTGTAGGATCAATCAATAAATTCTCTAGAAGAAAAATGTGTTTCAGACATACAGACACACAGCTATATGAAATTATTTTTATACCAGTCACTTGCATCCTATTAAGCTCAGGTACAGAAATGAGTCTGTCATAGCACAGCAATGTGGTGTTAGGGAGTACTGGCAACAGAGGCATGGACTGAGGACTCCAGACGTCTGCTGTCTCAGAGGGTTAGAGGACCTGCTCTCTTCTGGATCGAGTCTTCAGGTGGAAAACTTAAAGTATACAGCAAATACTTCCTCTGGTGTTTCCATGCGGAGGACCACTCTCCACAGCCACTGATTTCAGGTACGTGCGAGCTGAGGCAGAATGATGACCCAGTTTTAGCAGCAGAGTCCCCAGAAGATGGGGAGCCATCTCACTGGAGCTGAGTCATACTCTACCTCAGAGCAGGCGGCCAACAATGACGAGGCAAGCTGCATGTGATTTAGAGTCACATAGATCTCTGCAACAAACATCAGGCTGTCTCCTCTGGGTACAGCCAACTGTTCTTGGAACATTTCTGAAGCATACATGCTCTAAACCAATTTAGGACAACTCTAATGACATGAAGTGATGGGAGATGAAAACTTTCTTACAGGAAATGAGAAATGTACATTTGAAAGATAACAAGGGACAGCAGGAAAGCATTTCTTGCTCAGTTTATGTTACGTGTTTTTTTGTATATTTAGATCTCAGTTGACACATCATTGTTAACTGTCAGCTCAGAGCACCTTGTACGTACTTACACATTATACAAACACCTACTTAGAGATCCCTTGCTTTGACTCCACTGTCTTTTTGAGTCTGAGACAAGGGAGCCAGTTGTTCCCCTGCTGCCTCTCGCCCTGCTCGTTAGCACCTTCCTACTCTGAGCCATCATCCCACCGTGCTACACGAGGGCCATGAGAAAAGTGCCTACACGAGGACCATGAGAACTGTGGCAGGCCGACTCTTCTCTGTAGTTCCCATGTTAACTGAAAAGCAAGTCCTAATGTCTGGAGCACAGGCTTGCAACAGCTACAGGGAAGATTTAAAAATCCTTCTCATCTAAAGACTATAAGTCTAGGAATATTATGAGAAATACTGAAGAAACCTTTTAGGTAACCACTGTGGCTTAAGATCAATATAACCACTGTGTTACTTGAATGACAATTAATGGAAGTTGGTAATTTTAATTAAGAACATGAATAAGAGAAATCTAATGGCAAATGATCTATCTTGAATAACACTGTCTCATTCACAGTTAATCTGTAAAACCCAACATAGAACATGCGGTGGCTCTACATCCAGCATAAACATAAGAGATGGTGAGGCAACGTGAGACACACCTGTTCAAGAGACTGGAAAGTAATTCTTCAATCTTAGCTTTAGCTTCCACTTCTGAACAACACTTTTTAAACGTATCTTCTTCACTAAAGGACTACCAAAAAAGTATAAATAAGGTTAGTATAAAAGCAAACACAGGATTCATACCAAACAAGTACTCCACAAGCTCTTTGCGACCTATCTTTATGCATCACTAACACCAGATTCACTTTTGCGCTAAATCCTGGTGTGTGCAGTTGTGTGTACAGTTATTGTATGTGTAGTTATTGTGTGTGCAATTATTGTGCATGCAGTTATTGGGTGTACCGTTATTTTGCACCATGAGTCATGCAATTTTAAAGCACAAGGACCACCTCTAATTTCTCTACAGGACCACAGCAAGGCTCCCATGGCCCTAGAACCTTAATCTGAATTTATGCTTGGACAAGTTATTTTTTTATAGTGCAATGCCCTGGTCTTAAAGAGGGAAAGAGGAAGCACGAGGAGTGAGAAGGAAGGTCTGAACAAAGGGTGCTGCATATCTCTGAGCTTAGAGTGAAATTCAATGAGATGAGTA
The DNA here is from genome assembly GCF_008632895.1 of Mastomys coucha. Lineage (NCBI taxonomy): Eukaryota > Metazoa > Chordata > Mammalia > Rodentia > Muridae > Mastomys > Mastomys coucha. The sequence goes on from NW_022196895.1 coordinate 66,475,668, forward strand.
TGTGGAGCCATTTCTGACGTGCCTACCATGTGAGAAAAAACCCTTGCTAACTGGATTAGTCTAAAAATTAGTGGATCCCCACTGTCCAAATCACTGGATTAGTCTAAAAATGAGGGTGTTTTAAAAGGTTAATATCTTTATATGTTTGTGTGTATATCAGGATTTTAAGGCAGTAACAACAACAACAACAACAACAACAAAATAGATAATTAGATTTAAAACTACTGGTAGGCAAGTTTCAGTTTCAGAATACTTGCTCATCCACAGAAATCAGTATCCCCTGGGAAAGAATCACACACAAGCTGCAAAGCACTCCAGAGTAGTGAGTACTAACACGCCTGGCAGCTTTAGCTTACACAGCATCATAGCCGCCACCCAGTAAACCAAACACCATGCTCACGTACCTGCGGTGGCCCTGACGGTGTCACAGGAGACTTGTCCTCACCAAAGCTGAGCTTCTGGATGCGCTGAGCAACTGAAGTTCCTAATTCCTTTTCTAATGTTTTGGTTGGAAAGGTTTGCAGATCACGCACACTACTGATTCCCAGCACTTCGAGACGCTTGGCAGTTTTATAGCCGATACCTAAACAATAGAAATACACAGTGGTATGAAGGCTTTGCTTCTCAAACCCAAGCTACTCTCAATATTAAAGATGTTTCCACCATATGGCTCCAGGGTACCACTCAAAGTCTTGTGTGAAAAAAGTACTTGCACATATATCTTCACACAGATTTGTCTCCCAAAACGCATTTCAGGTTTTTGGTTTTCTCCAAAAAGCCAAGTGTATGCCTCTAGGAATTAATTGCATAGTTTAAAGAAATTACAACAAAGCCAATATACACTCTTCAAATGTATTTGTCTTACCAGGCATTTCCTTTATGTGGTTCAAACTGTGAATGAGATGTTGACAGCTTTCAGGTAATAAGACTGTCTGTTGATTTGGTTTAAAAACACCAGACACTAACTTTGCCAAGAGTTTATTAGGAGCCACTCCAGCACAGCCCGTGAGCCCAAGCTGACTATACATGGCTTCCCGCATCTCTGCTGCAATCTGCGATCCAACCACAAGTCTCAGGTGCATGACGTTGTGTAGGTTCACGGCTGTAACGACAATGGCATTACCACAAAAGCATTAATTTCCCCTCTCACGAAGAGGGTTCAAAGAGCCCAGGATTTTGTTGATACTCCTCCCTCAACACTCCCCCACTGCTCTTCTAACAGCTTCTTTAGTTTGTCCTGGGTCATTACAAACTGAACAGATACCAAGGGCCTGTGATAAGGAATGCATGTGTGAGTGCTCACTCACTAACAGACTGAAAATGCAGTTCCTGGTAGTTCTGGCTGACAGGCATTCACCTTTACCAATAAAAAAAACAGAAGGAAACACACACTAGGGAAACAGACGTAGCTTTAGAATGATGTCTAGATGACACGTACCACATGAACACCCTGCTGGAAAAAAAAAGCTTGCCCACAGGTTAGGAGTTCTGCTTATGATACCATAGGGAAGTTATAAAGAAACACATTTTCTTTGGTGTGGATCCATCCTAGGACGCATGCTGGAAGGACGTGGAGATGAAGTGTCTGTCACAGGACTTACTCCCCTGAAGCTCAATTGGCCTAGCTGAGAGCACACGCACAGTCCACAGAGGCAAGATAAAATCAACGTGCCAAAATGATAACTGCTTCTCTATAACAGACAAGAGCGTCCACACCATGATTCTGCTTGTTTATATACTGGTTTGAAAGAAACTGCTTTTAGATCTATGTGTGTAGCCAAGCACTTGGGAGGCAGAGGTAAGCTGATCTCAAAGTCTAAAGCTATCCTGGTCAACCCTAAGTTCCAGGCCAGCCAGGCTACATAGTGAGACTGGTTTCAATTAAATAACTTATATAAAAGAAGAAAAAGTAATAATTAGGCATTCTTCATTTGAAATATGAAATCTAGCTCTCTCTACACTGATCCTGTCTTTTCCAAACAGTAAGGTCTGCATCTGCTTTAACAGCTGCACAAAGATGTATCTGTATCTCTCTGGCTTTTCACCCTAGAGCCTGGCAAAAAGGCACAGCACAATCTACACAGGAGAGGAGGCTCCGCGTCTCCCAGACACACAGGTTCTGCCCCTGTTGTCTGTGGCGGTGATCCAGGCCACTCTAAACAGGGGCAGATGAGGAAGTCCATGCTGAGCTAGAGGACTGACTATGTCAGGCCACTCTTACATGAAAGCCTGTCCTCTACATTCATTCTCCAGCAGTCACAGGTGTCTAGAAGCCTAATTAGATATTCCCAGGCACTAACTACAACTTATTTACAGACATGAAAATCCCAGGAAAAAATACCTGTCTTCCACACTTTCTTCATATGTGAAGATTAACCATGTCACTTTTTGCCAATAGTTGCTAATGGTCACTTGAACTGATTAGCCTGAAGCCTGGGGGAAGTCACCAGCAAATAGTAGATTGGCTTGTGACAAAAGGCCTGGACAAGACATAGCCAGGACCCAACATGGGAGTCTCAGTTCTCGGAGGAGCAGAAGGGATCAACAACACATTTAGCCTACCTCAAAATTCAGAATTAAAAATGACCAAGGAGGGGCTGGAAAGATGGCTCAGTGCTTAAGAACACTGACTGCTCTTCCAGAGATCCTGAGTTCAATTCCCAGTAACCACATGGTAGCTCACAACCATCTGGAATGGGATCCAATGCCCTCTTCTGGTGTGTCTGAAGACAGCAACAGTGTACTCATATATATAAAATAAAAATAAATCTTTAAAAAAATGACAAAGGAAAAAGTAATAAGTCAACATCTGTAAGTTAAGGACAATCTACAGAGGTAGAGCTCTTAAAAATAAGGAGCAGAAAGAATAAGAGGTTAATGGCCTCAGAGAGACGAAAGCTGCACCTGAAGGGACACAGTTCTACACACCAGTCAACTTTTCTGAATCCTTGACGTGACTGGCACCACATCATTTTGGCCGTCTTAGACACTGACTGACATAGTTACACAGCTGTCAGTGAGCTCACTGGCTATGGGATGTGCGCACTTACAGTCACCACACTGACTGACATAGTTACACAGCTGTCAGTGAGCTCACTGGCTATGGGATATGTGCACTTACAGTCACCGAGGGGACGCAGAGGACGCACTCACACTGGCTATTGTAAACATGGCCGAACACAGTCACGGACGGAAGCTCATCACTTGGAAGCTGCTGCAGTCGTTTCTCAACCATTTCTGTTAGATCCACAAAATTTTCATCAAATCCAAGTCTCTCGACAGCTGGACTAAATTCCTCCAACAATTCTAATTGAAATAACATTGGAACACAGATATAATTAAGTTACAAACTAGAATGGATCTTACTGTTTAATGACTAAGGTAGCAAGTATAACATATAAAATATGTGCATATCGTATGTATGATACAATATGCACCACAGTTTCACACCTTTTAATCTTTTTACTTAAGTTTTTTATTTCATGTATGGGCATTTTGTTGATATGTGGGTCTGTATAGTACTGTGTGTGTATGCCTGGTACCTACAGAGGCCACAAGAGGGTACTGGATCCCTAGAACTAGAGTTGCAGATGTTTGTGAACCCTCATGTAGGTGCAGGAAATAGAACCCAGATCATCTGGAACAGCAGCCAGTGCTCTTAACTGCTGAGCCATCTCTCCAGCTCAGCTCCGCATGGAATCTTGGATAATGTCCTCAGTTAACAGACTTTTGAGTAGAGGTAATATTCAAAGAAAAAAAGCCCAAAAATAATATCCCCAGGGTAATGATTCACAGTAATAAATCTAACTCAATCTTTTTCCACATCCATAACTTTTTTATCTGTAGTATACTTAAAAAATAAATAAATAAAACAACCCATGCTTAAGAGGCAGCTAAAATCTTGAAGTGGATATCAAGAAATAAATGGCTATTCATTTTCTCCTTACAGCTGTAATAGTGAAAGTGGCTTACTTATATAATCAAAAATTTGTATTTAATTTATTTATCTGGAAGTATATGAAGTCACCTTCTTATATAGTTTAAAAAATGTATTACACTTAATTTTTTGGTGGAGGAAGGGGGGGCACATGCTACAATATGTATGGAGATCTGTCCAAGTCAGTTCTTTCCTTCTACCAAGTGGGTGCCTGGATGAACTCCAGTTGCTAGGTTTGACATCAAGAGTCTCTATTCACTGAGCCACCTGCCAACTCCTTAATAATTTTTGAAGTGGGCAAACCCCAATTTTTTTTAAAAGGTGTTAGGCAAAAAGAACTATATGGCGCTTTCTTTTGTAACAGTCACCCTACATAAACATGCTACATATACAGCCTCTAGCTTGTACCCGTGACCTTATAGGACATCTCTCTGTAGCGACTCAAGTCTTCTCCATTCACTAGGACCAGCTGAGGGCACTTTTCTTTTGCATCTCTGACATTCATAAGCTTCTTCACTCCCAGTTTCCTGGCTTCATAGTTGCAAGTAACCACCAAGTATTTCTGTTGCACACCTATAAAAACAAAACAAAACAACAACAAAAAAAAAACCAAGACTCCTCTGAGGAAATGATACAGAAGTGAGCATTTTAAAATACAGTTTCCCAGCTTCACGCTGTGACAGTGTAGGTGGTAACCCACTGTTTGCTGCTGTGGTCGTTTGCAGCAATAGGGCTCAAACCCACAGCCGTGTGCATGCATGCTTGTCCAGGGCCTCACCACTGCAAGATCAGAGCTCTTGGGCCTTTGCTGCACACGCCCCCTCCCATTCCCTTTCACAGCGGCCTTGAACTCACCAAGTAGCACCAGCTGGCCTTTCACCTTTCCACCTCTGCCTCCCTTTTGCAAGTGCTAGGATTACAGGATTTTGTACCACCTTACCCAGACAAGTGGGTTTTGGCAAGAACAAAAAGATAACTGAGTTAAGAAGAACCACCCCAATTAAAATTCTAAGAAATATCAGGTTTTCAAGCTGTTTCCCATTTACACATTATAAAATAATTAGAGAAGAAAGAGATCATATACTAAGTAAGAAACCACTGAATAATTGTAGCAGAAATTCCATATAAGAATGTGGACAGATACCAGTACCCAAAGGGAAGCGGTGTTTCTCAAATTTAAATTACCCTCAAGTCAATATACTCTTTGGAATTTTCAGTGATAAAACATGAATTGAATCCTTCTAAGATTCTTTTTCAGACAACTCAAAGCCCAACTAATTTTATAAATTAATTCTGTCATGTAATACTCTTAGGTATGTTTACCAAACAGTAAGTCTGATGAAAATAACAACTGCAACGGAAAACAAACAAACAAACCCTGGCTTGATGTTAGAAAAACTCATTTACCTTCTGAGCAAGCTGCCAGTGAATATAAGCAATATTCTAAAAGCCAAGCCACAGAAATCATGAGAAATCTTGTGCCAGTAAGTACCCTAAGCAACGAACTATAGCTCATAATTTGTAGTGCTACCATGAGGAATTATTTTAGGCTTCTTTTTAAAATTGACATTATGACCACCTATAGAACACATTAACATTTTTTACCAAGCATTTAGGATGGCTAAACGTATGTGCTTTTCTCTTTTTTATACAAGTTGATTGTTTCATGACACTGTGAGTCATATTTATCCGCAATATATAGAATGAAAATGTGGAAATACCTAAATCCATTCTTTTTGCATATTTTTAAACCTGACATCATAAGACAGAACATTAGTGTGGCAGATACATTTTTTGTTTCAATATCTGAAAGTCACTGAGTCCAAAAGCTATATACAAAAAGGCCAGACCAGTAAACTCCTTAGCTAAAAGGACTTCCCATAGTGTGTCCCGGCCTGACCTGTTTGCACACTTACACTCTTTTCATGATAACCACTTATATCTACTTCTTTAATCACAAAACACCTTTCAGTACCAAGTAACTACTGAGCATCTTGTACTAATCAGAAATGACTTAAGAGGGGAAAAACTGATGGCCTACTTTAAATCCTTGACCTCTTAGGAAAGCTTAAAAATTTAGTCTCACTCTGAAGAACTAAAACCTAGACATCCCTTTGTCCTTCACAGAATCATAGGCTGGACTGTGACTTATAACACCGAACCAGGTACTAGAAGAAAAGGAAGGAAGTTGGGAACCCAAAGGCTGCCCTTTATGCTAACAGTAAAACATCCTTTCTGTGTGCACGAAAGAAGGCCCACTCCTTACCTAATGCATGAGCCTATAGAAATAAGTCACTACGTCTACTAAGAGCCTATTGTGCTTTCTGTTCATGTGTTACCTATGCTAATGTCAGCTTTATTAAAGGGGAAAGGCTTGGGCACATTTACTCTTGGTTGCAAAGCAAATACAACTGCCAACAAAGTACGCAAAAAAGGACTCCAGGAACTTTCTTAATAGAGTTAATAAAAATGGTTGAAGCTAATTTTATCATCACTTAACAAAGATACCATCAATATGGATTACCTAAAGGTTTATCCTTTAATTCTGGATTGGAGATCATTTCTACTTGGGCATAGAAGCAATCCAGATCCACATGGACTATGACTCTCGACGAAAAGGTTTGTGTTGGTGCCCCTTGATCGCAAACTGCTGCACAATACACAAAGAAGAACAAACATATTCAGGCTGCTTTTCATCAATGAGCAACTAACAGGTCCTTCAAACATTTTATCTGATAAAGAATGTAGAGTGGCTTCAATTCAACACTCATCCCCTCCCTCCCTTGGACTTATGAAGTATCCAGTGCCCACTTTTTGTATGCTCTACAGTATCTACAAATCATAAAGACATGAAACGCCATCAACAAAAAGGTCTTCAGTCCTGCTTTAATTAATTAACTAATTTAATTAATTAACTAGAATTTCTTCAGCTACCTTTTTTTCTGAGTAGTTAATCTAAGGGGGAACTCTTGATCAATAATGGATGGCACAAAACCTAGTACTACGTTAAGTTTTTTCCGAACCTTTGAACAGGTGAGGCAAAGAAACTGTAGCAATATTATTTTCAACCAACTTGAGACCCAGTCAAAGCGGCCTGGTTCCTACATTTAAAAACACCAAACCAACACAACCCGTGGGTTCCAGGACACTAAATTTAGCTCCCACAAGAGTTAAGATTTCCTGTTTTAAAGTCCCCAGTGCCTACAACAGTGTCTGAGGTGCAACAGAAAAACGAATAGTTTAAGCACTCAATTAAAAAACTGAGTATCTAATTTTAAAACCTGGGGTCAGGGCTGCACCTGAAGCCATCAGGCCAGTGAGTAAACAGTAGTTTATGTGTCTGACAGGAAGCCACAGCAATAGTTTCCCTTCCTTAGTTACAAAAGAGCTCAACCTTGTGACCCTAGGCTAGGAAAAGCACATGTGTGGGGAAACCGACAAGACCTGGACATATGGTATCTTCCATTAAAGAGGATTGGTTGTGTACAGACTTTAATTTAGATATATGTACCAAGGCGATGTAAAATGTTGATATAATGGAAACATGTCTGCCACAACTTTTCTGTTAACTGGAGGTGGGACGTGTCAGGGAATGGGAAGCCAGCGCCGATCCTGGCGTCACGAGGCTGGGGTGAAGTGGTCACCTAGGGACTCCAGCCTGCTTGCTAGGCCGAGCCCAGGTCTCGAAGCATAAACGGGCGACTAAATCCACCTATTCTCTGATTGGGAGCCGCCAGAAGCATCAGGGATCCCCACCGGAGGTCGAAAAAGGCCTGCCCGCCCTGGAGACAGGTGCACCCCACCGGGGTGCGCAGGAATGCAGCAGTCATGCCAGGCTCCGGGAGCCAACGCCGAGTGCCCGCACTCTCCAGGCCCGAACGGGACCAGAAGGTCCGCGACCCAACGACCGCCCCGGGCTCCCGCCCTTCACGTCCTTCCCTCCCTTCCCGCCATCACCCGGACGGCGCGCACCCCGCAAGCTGCCCGCCACCCCCGCGTCCGAGGGCTCCATGGCACGAGGAACGTCTTCTTCCTCCGCCGGGCCGCCTTCCTCCTCCGACTCCACCCCCATCTTCCCTGCGGGCCAACCGCAGCGCAGCTGCTGCACGGTCTCCTAGGAAACCATGGCCCAGCCTCCAACCTCGCGCCGGCGCACTGAAGCGAAACAGCCTGAGTGGCAGAGGCGGGGCCAAGGGTTTGGTTGTGGTTGGTAAGTGGAGTTAGAGGCCCCAGATGTCTCTTCTTTTCTTTAATCTTTTTTTTTCTTTTTCTTTCTTTAAAAAAAAAAAAAAGTATGTGAGTTCAAGTGCCCACAAAAGGCCAGAAAAGAGCGTTGGATCCCCAGGAACTGGAGTTAACTGGAATTAACTGGGGTTTGTGAGCCCCTGGTGGTTTCTGGGAACTGCTCTTGGGTTCCACGGAAGAGCAACATGCATTCTCACCCCTGAGACATCTCTTCAATCCCATTCCTTCCTTTTATTGATTCAGTTTTCCCCAAGGGCTTCAGTGTTCGGCTCATGTAAAAAGAAAAAAAATCACTTTATATATATACATATATTCTCTTTCCAATGATTAAGAAAACTGTTAACCCCTAAACCTGAGTGACCACGTAAAAGACATGATTAGCAAAAATGTGGAGGTTTGTTGAGATTTGTTTTATTTGGAGAGAGACTGATGCATTGAACCCGTGATTGGTTTATGTAAAAAAAAAAAAAGTAATAGGGCTTTGACACACTAGCTTTGGGTCATTAAATCACCATTATAGACTGATTTTACAGACATGACTTTGAGTATATTATGTAACTGCTCTGAACCTGTACTGTAAAAACAAACAAAACAACGTACACTCGATTACATAAATGGAAAAAAAACATAGTTTAGTATTTTAATGTCTATAAAGCACCTAGCACATTAGGAGCTCGCTGTATCCGTGCCTTCTCTCAGGGTGCATGCATGTGGATATTCGATTATGTGTCCTGATACATTTCTCTCCCTACCTTGGTGGAGTAGAACATACTGATTGTAGAGAGAAAATGCCACACTTTGCCTTCCTATTGCTTTGATAACCACCATGACTAAAAGCAACACGGGGAGAAAAGGGTTTATTTGCCTTATCTTCAACCTGCTTTCTTCTACCACTCAGAACCAACTCCTCAGGAGCAGCACTGCCTACAGTAGGTGGGGCCCACCCACATCAATCATTAACCAGGGAAAGGCTACCCAGACAAGCCTATGAGCCAATCTGATGGAGGCATTTTCTCACTTGAGATTCCTTCTTCCCAGATGACTTTACCTGGTTTCAAGTTAATGGAAAAACTAATCAGCACACACACACACACACACACACACACACACACACACACACACACGTGTCAAAAGACAAAACACCCTTAGGCTGTTTAAGCCCTTTAGAGAAATAGCCATTTATTTTCGGCCTTTGTGTCTTGTCTGGAACGTATTGTTAAGTTTAGCAAACTGAGAACCTCTACCAAGTGCTGTGACATCTGAAAACTCCTGGAAATATTTGCTGCATTCGATGTATTTATAAGCTGTACCGATTATAACTGCTCTAGTCCTTTGACTAAAGACAGTTCACGCCATCACTTTCATTTTGCAATGTGGCATTGGGGATAGCTTAAAAATCCATGATCCTCTACCACAGTGTCATGTGACACTTCCTGGGGAGATGGGGGACACAAGTCTGCTCAGCCTGGATAGGAAACTCAGAACAAAGCAGAGACACCACCCGAGTTCACCGGAAGTGCGGGTGAAGGGGTTACGAAGTCAGGATCATGGGAAGCTCTAAGGCAAATGCATCATCTAAACCCACTCCAGCAGGGCCGATGACTCCAGAGTTGTCAAGGTGCCTGGAGGTAGAAGGAAATTTCCGTATAACATATGGTTATTCTCATTTGGCTCAGAACACACTTTTTTTTCCACAGAAAAGTTATTAAGTTATATGAACAATTAACATACATGTGAATAATACATTATTTTTTTTACATGATTCTACTCCCTCCTCCTCTCCCTCACCCCATCTTCTCTACTTCCTCTTCTCTACTACCTAGTTCAGACTGGCCTTGAACTAACTCTTAATCCACTTCCCTTGACCAAAGAACTTCTGAGATTAGAGGCATGGGCAACCGTGCTCAGAGGTGATTCTGCTTCTTATCAAGGATGAAATGGAGGGGGGGCTGTCTTAGAAATGAGAAGTCTTTTAAAAAGTGCCAGTGCAGACATGCAGAGTAATAGCAGTGACACAGTATATGTGTCTGTGTGTCTCTGTGTGTCTGTGTGTATTTGTATGTATGTTTCCAATATATTTCTTTACAAATCACCATTGCATATTTAATTCTTAGACACATGTCGCAATTCCCAAAAAAAGTCTACACATAGGATTAAGAACCATACTGTCCCGTGTAAGTTTCTAAGGGAAGGAAGCATGTTATTGACCTACCCAGCTATGCTGCCTTGGAAATCAAACAACGACCAGCATTCATGATATCCTAAGGGTGAAGTAGTGGCTCACACACCTTAGGTGTAACCAACAGCTCCCTAATTGGATTTAAGACCATTCATCTAAAGGAAAATTATGCTTGGTAGTGGAAACCTAGCTAACTACTCAAGTCATGGAGTTTGGAGGAGAGCCAACATAAAACAGCTTTACTAAATCAGCCTAATTCCTAACCGCATTCTAAATATTCGTTCTTATACCTACCCATAAGCATAGGTCTCACCCCTCAAAAAAAAAAAAAAAAAAAGTCTTCCAACAGATGTAAACCTTTACAGAAAACCACAACCAGTCCCAAGTGCTGAGAACACATGACCATGTGGTCCCCAGCACCAACTGGTCTATCTGCAACACCATCCTTGCACCTTGCCCGGAGATCACAGCAGAAGCGACAAGTAGTAAGAGTGTGAGAACAGAAAGAGCAGGAAGTTTGCTGTGAGATTTCATCGAGAAATGTCAGAGAAGCAATACACGTGAAGTGCGATCGAGTGTCTGCCTAAGCAGGACGTGAGCAACGGTGACACCAATAGGCACGACAGCATGGAAGGGGGAAATCTAGACAAGGAACTACAGGCAAGTAAGGAATGCAGGGAGTAGCCTTCCCTAGGAAAGAGGCCTCACCCCGCTTTGTTCATACCAAACCAAGTGGTCAGCACTGAGCTCCTCCACATCGCAGTAACATACAGACTGAGCAGGTTGTGTTCATATATGAGCTCCTCCACATCGCAGTAATATTATACAGACTGAGCAGGCTGTGTTCATCTATGAGCTCATCCACATCTCAGTAACATTATACAGACTGAGCAGGTTGTGTTCATATATCTAGGAATATCTAAATGTATATACGTATAGTTATAACAACAACAGAAAAAGAAACAGGTCATGAATTTAAGAAAGCAAGGCAGGGGTGCAGAAAATAGAGTTAGAGGAAAGAAAGGGAAAGGGGAAATGCTGTAATTATATTTTAATTTCAAAATATTTTTTAAAAAATGCTGCTGCTTCAGAGAATTCTATTTGGCAAAGCTAAAAGCAAAACTTCAGAATTACGTTTCTCTTTGGCCATGAGTGTCTCTTGGACTATAAATCAAGGCTCCAATTCCTTGTAAACAACTAGGGTTGGGTTTTTTTTTTTCTTTTCCTTCCAATTCTTCTTGCTTGAGAATGATGCAAACCACCAAAACAGCCTGACATAGGACTCCAGTCCCGTCCGAGGAGCCCAAGGCTCACTACCATTCAGCAGGTTGCTTGTGTTAAACAAGCCAGCATTGAGAAGCAGCACACACACGGTCCAGTCCTCATTACTCAGTTGCATTTATTTCCCTGTCAATTGTCGGACTTGAAGAGTGGCTTTTAATTTAGTAGAAAGATGGACAAGTGGAGCCCTCGAGATGCTGGCAAGCATGCAGGATGCAGAACTAGCTCTGTGAGTCACACGGGACCTACGCTTGCTTTAATGTTCTGCCGTTGACTAGTGTTCGTAACCATTTTTTTTTTTACAAGAGTGCATTTTCGTTCTGTAACTGAACCCCACATATTAATTAACCAGTGCTGGGATAAGGGGGAAGAATAGAAGTGACACCCACAAAATGACACCTACAAAAGTCCAGAGTGTCAAAACACAGCTGATGGCTCCAACCAGGTTATTTCACAGCATAATATTAACGGCTCCCGATTGTAGATGTTATCACTCTCATTTCACCAAAGATGAAAAGGGTGAGGAGGAGTGTGGCCGATGACTCAAGCTTGCAGTCCCTAGCATCTGGGAGGTGAAGCAAGGGAATCAGGAGGACAAGCATATGTGTGTGTGTCAGGCTGCACCCGATGAAATCCTCCCCTCTTGGTGAAGGAGGGAGGTGTGGGGGTTAGGGAAGAAAAAGGTCCTTGCTTGAAGATATGAATCTAGCTACGGCAGATCCACTTTTCATAGTTCTCCACAGGAAAAATGAAATAATTTGTCTTCAGAGAAGAAATCAATGCCCCTTGGCCATTTTCCATTGTGCTTCAAACAGCAAGCCCTTTTGAGAGGGAAGAGTATTTCTCAAATATACTAGCAGGCTGTGCTTGCTCGTTCTATGTCAAGTTGACACATGCTAGAGTCATTTGGGCAACCTCAAATGAGAAAACGGCCCATCAGGTTGCCCCGTGGGCAATCCTCAGGTGCTTCTTCCTGACTAATGATTTATATGGGAAGGCCCAGCTCAGCCGTTCTATCCCTAGACTGACGATCCAGGTATTATAATAAAACAAGCTGAGCCAGCAGCATTCTCACAGGGCCTCTGCCTCAGTCCCTGCCTCCAGGTTCCTGCTGTGAATTCCTGCCCTGACTTCCCTCAGCGATGGACTCTTCCTTGGAAACATAAACTGAAATAAACACATTCCTCCTCCTCAGGTCGCTCTTGGTCATGCTTTTGGTGGGTGTTTGTTTGTTTGCTTGCTTGCTTTTTTTTGTTTGTTTTGTTTTGTGTGTGTGTGTGTGTGTGTGTGTTTTTTTTTAACAGAAATAGAAAAGTAACTACGTAAGTGACATATTTCTTTGCTTGAAACTATTTCTTCACAGTTTTAATTATTAGATCGTAATCTAGGATAATGTTAGGAAATGTCTTAAGATCTGATTGTGTATTTAAATACCAAATGAGAAATATAATGAAATAATAATTTTAAAAATATTTATGGGAGTGAATGAGATTGGAGAGCATTGCTAGTGGATCAAAAAAAAAAAAAAAGAGGGCAGCCAGCCACAATGGCGTGCACCTGCTAGAAACAGCTTTTCTTGAGGCAGGAGGATCCTTCCAGTACAACATATAAGATCAGTTTAGACAGCATAATAAGACCTTGTCTGCTTTTTTTTTTTTTTTTTTAAATAATGTTTGGGACATTTCTAAGTACCAATAATCAGTGTATTGTGAATTTGTGGTTATTAAAGGCAATAAACATTCATTTTAGTGAAATGTTGGGCATGGATACCTTATAGTGACTAATTCTCCCCTGCTTGCCAAGCTGGCCACCCAGGCCTCCTGAAGGGGGGAACAACATTTGGAATGTAAATAAATAAAACACTTAAAAAAAAAAAGTTCTTACATGAAGAATGTAAGACCATGTCTGTTGTCCCTGCTTTATGGCGGTCGCCGGGTGACCGCAGTAGAGACTGGTCGCTGTAGTTTGCTTTTGATTGCTGACCAAGAGCTACTTGGGGAGGAAAGGGTTTCTTCAGCTCGCACTTCCTTATCACAGAGCATTGTCTAGGGGAGCCAGGGCGGGAGCTCCTAGAAGAAACCTAAAGCAGAGACCGCGGAGGACTGTTGATTACTAGCTTGCTTTCCCTGCCTTTCTTAGCTTGCTCTCTTAAACAAGCCGGGACCACCTGCCCCACAGACATGGCCACCGGCCCATCGGATTGAGTCAATTTCTAAATTAAAATTCCTCCTTGCAACAAGACCCGAGTTCGTGTCACGTTGACAAAAAATAAATAAATAAATAAATAACAAAACTAACCAACACGCTCACCACAGAGCCAAATGAACAATTTGAATTGGCAGAGCGCCCGAAGGACTTGGTTTTGCAATTCTTTTGCCTAGCACGGTACTTAGCAGCTGAAAGTCGTGTTCTTCTCTCTAGCATGTTTGACATTTTTGATGGTCATATTTAGGGGACTGGACCTCTGCCCCACTGGTGAGTGGAGGTCATATATTAGTGCTGAACATCTGAAATATAGTGCAGGCTGTACCACATAAAACTAATCCTCCCAAGTGTCCACCGGGCCAAGACAAGGGCTTTAGTAGTATCTACACTACATTACTCCCTGCCACCCACCTCGGAACAGGGTCCTCTTGGACCCTAAGTTGTCCATTTCAGTAAGGTGCCTTTCATTAGAAGTTGCATCTATGTTTTTTATATTTACTCAACAGTCATATGTAGGCCATTTTTAGAGACAAGAGAATATAAAGACAGGACCAAGTATTTGTTCTGCTATGGGAATAAATAATGTTAGCTAAAATAGCTTTTCCAGCTAAGAAGATTTGAGAAAAAATAGCTACTCAACGGAGCTTGTGAGCTGCTCCAGGCATAAAGGCTAACAAGTCAGGAATCATTTAAAGCATGGGGGAGCTCAAATCCCCAAAGACTGAATGACTAGAAGCCACTGTCATTGTGCTAAGATGGTTGTCGTATGATGTGCATGCCCGGCAGTGTTTACTGAGTGCTTTGCTCCCAACTGAGTCAACCCAGACCTGTCATAAGAAAGTTCTGCCCATGTCCACTGTATACTGTTGGTGGGGTTTGCAGTCTCGGGCTTTCTGTGAGTAATCTGAAGGTGCTTGCTGCATACCATGGCCAAGAAACAATACAAGACACTACAGGTGGGTTTTGTTTGTTTGTTTGGTTGGTTGGTTTTTTGTTCTTTTGGGTTTTTTTTTTTTTTTTTTTGCTTTTTTGGGTATTATACTTGATGGGCCTGGCATTGTCCATTTGGATGAAGAGAATAGGAAGTGACGTGATCAGTGTACCATATCTTTGATAATTCATTTTTAAACATGGTCTTCAAGTTCTAGTCACTGAGAAAGAAAGTGTCTGATGTGCTATCAAGTTGCCACATATTGACTATACTTTATTAAACATCTAACACATTCCTAATAGTTCTATTATTATTAACACAGTCTAATAGTTCTCTTTAAAAAGAACCTCTTTTGGATTGCCAGGGTTATTATGTAGAGTTTGGAAAGTATCCATAGGAGCTAAGAAGAAAATAGAAATTATTTTTTCATAGTCTATAACTTGGTGCCCAAAGATAATCATGATTTGATAGCTTTTTCATAAAGCACAAGTTTAAAGGAAAATTTTCACTTCACAAATACATACATATATATATATGAATGTATATATAAAATGCATCTATGCATGCAAGTATATACTATATTTTTTCTTTTCCTTTCCTAATTTCCCAAGTGCCATCATTCCTGGCATATATATATATATATATATATATATATGTATATATATATATATATATATATATTATTTGTAAAGCACTTCCTAAAGTTTACTCAAAGAGTTCCTTGAGAGACTGGGGAGACGGCCCAGTTGGTGAAGTACCTGCTGGGCAAGCCTGCTGAGTTTGGATCCCCTGAAGAAAAGCTCTTAAATTTTCTTAAAACTCTGTAAGGTTATGATCTCTTTTTTATCTATTAGTAAAACCCATATGAAAGGACAGTAAGAGACACCAACCTTGTCAGCTCTAACTCCAGATGTGTGTTCGTACTCCAAACCTGCTTTGCTGTACGTTTTGCTGATGTGTTCTGCACCAAGAGTAAGCACACTCACAGCACGGGTTACCTATTTAACATCTGCCTGTTCCCAGAGCAACACAGTGATATTTTAATAATATAATTTGTAATTCTTTGTTTTCCTGCTAAGAGGCCTTCAAAGGCTTTTACAATCTCTGCAATAAAAGTCAAATCATCAAACCTTCTGCTAGGGCCTCTCTCTACTTTGCTTCTTATAATATTGATCTTCACTATCATCTGTTGATATATATATTTTTTTAACTATCTTATTGGGTTCTTCTATCTCTACCACCATTCTAACCCTTATTCTACCCTAATTCCTTCCAACCCCCTCCCCAACACTAGGTAGGAGAGAAAGAAGGTGAGAAAGGAAAGGGGGGCATAGACCTCTTTCAGCCAAAGACATAGGCTACTTCCTGTTGATTAAGGGCATTGGGTTCCTTGGGGCAAGTCCAGTCTTCATCATCAGGTTATCTCCAGCTTTCTTCTCATCAATCAGCAGTGACCAGGAGGAGCAGCAGCATCCACATCGGAGCGCCCTGCTCTCTGCTCTGGCATTCATACCCTCTGAAGAGTCCCCAGAATTCCAAAGGTAAAACTATCTGCAGCTGGCAAAACCATGCCCCTGCTAGTGCAGGAGACACTAGCAAAACCATATTCATATAACATAGCTGGGTTTGTAAAGAAACCAAAATTCTCACTACAATCATCTCTCCCTCTCTCCCTCTCTCCCTCTCTCCCTCTCCCCCTCTCCCCCTCTCCCTTTCCCTCTCTCTCTCTCCCTCTCTGTCTCTCTCTCCACCTTCTTTCTCTGTCCCTCTCTTTCTCTCCTCCCTCTCCTCCTTCTTCCTCTCCTCCCTCTCTCCTTTCCTCTCCCCCTTCCCTTCCCCCCTCCCTCCTTCCTTCCCTGTCTCTGTCTCTGTCTCTCTCCCTCTCCCCTCCCTCTCCTTCTTCCCCTTCTCCTCCCCTCCTCCTCTCCCTCCCTCTTTCTTGGCCACACCAGCCCATCACCATAACAAAATACATGACATAGGCTACTTATAAAGAAACAGAGATCTGTGTAGGTCACAGTTTTTGAGGTGAAAGTCCAACTAGCAGCGTAGTCCCAGCTCTGATGAACAGTCCCTTGGCTGTACCGCCTGATGGCAGATGGAGATGGTGGGAAGTCAGAAGCACTGGAGAGGCCAGGCTCATCATTTATGAAGAGTGCATTCATTCACAAAGGCTGAACAGGCTCCTGAGACCAGTATCTCAGTGTTTTCGGAAGGTGTGCCCTGTAGACCAATGAACCCCCTACTTGGTCCCACCTCGTCACAGTCCACAGCAGGTCCATATATTGCCACCCTAAGGACCAAGCCTCCAGTAATAGATGATGTGGGTGAAGAAGAGTAACCATAGCAAACTCCTGTTGTATTATGGGCACACACATTAGTACTCACTCAGTAACCTGCAGAAATAGCAGAGCCTGCATTATTATACTAATCTGAACCAGAAAGCCTGAGAACCAGGAGAGCTGGTAATGTAACTTGCATCTTCATCCCCAGGGTAAAAGACCAATGTCCCAGTTCAAAGGGACAGCAAGGTAGCAAACCCTTGACCTTTTGGCTGCACTTAAGCCTTCAGGAGATTCTAAGATGCCCCCTTGCTACGGTGGGAGTGGGAAGGCCCCCACAGGCTCACTTGCTGTTTCTCAGATGAAGGCACTGTTTCAAAGCTTGTGGAACCATTAGGTCGTGGGGCCGTACTATCTGAAGCAGGTTACTGGAGGGGCAGACCCTGAGGATAGTAGTCAGGCCCTGGTTCTAGCTGGAGTCATTCAGCTTCCAGAATTGTCCACCAGGATACAGTCAGCTACTGAACACAGTTGCCACTAACTCTTCCCCTTCTTAGTGGACTGGATCTCCTCAAGTGACTAGACAAAACACGTCACATTAACAAGCAAGTTCTTTTTTTTTTTTTTTTTTTTGGTTTTTCGAGACACAGGATTTCCCTGTGTAGCCCTGACTGGCCTGGAACTCACTCTGTAAACCAGGCTGGCCTCGAACTCAGAAATCCGCCTGCCTCTGCCTCCCAAGTGCTGGGATTAAAGGCATGCGCCACCACCACCAGGCTAACAAGCAACTTCTTTTTAAGTTGCTTCTTGTCAGGTGTTTGGTCTCCTCAATGAGAAAATAACCAAAGACACCCATCATACTGGGTGTTTGTTTGGTCTACTGATTCATACGTTAATCTCACTTAGAAACACCCTAAAAATAGCCCCAGAGCAAAGTTTAACCAAATATCTGCACGGCCCTGCAGCATTGACCTCTGAAATAACCACGCCAGGACCATTTCCTGCCTCGTCTAGCCCACCCTATAGTTTCACAAGTCGGATTGTTCTCTTTTCTAAATTCTCTGTAAGAAACCGGCATCTCAGGCTGACCTTGTGATACTGTAATCTCTCAAACATCCCCCCAGAGTTATCCTTGTCCCCCGCGCGTTACAGATTCACCTAATGTCATACTCACACTCGTATGTAATTGATATGTAATTACCTCAACTGATTGTTGTCGGCTTCTCTTTAAACCCTTTCTCTTGTTACAAATAATAAGAAATAAATTATTTTAAATGGATGTCTCATAGGTTTTATACATTATCAGAACCCACAAAAACATATACACTAGGTTATTTTGTTTCAACATCAATAAAAAAATTGGGTACCTGGACAATAGTAGATCATTTTTATTCTTCTTGTTGTTGCTTTGGTTTTTTGAGACAGGCTCTTTCTATGTAGTCGGATATGCTGGAATTAGCTTTTAAACATCTTTCTTAGACAGATCTCCCTTCCATAAGAGTCCTAAGCAATGCACGCTGCTAAGTCTTGCATCAGGAATTGACTTCTACCTGCCCCCTTTTGCCAACTGGCATAGCCATTGGACATGAAAGAATAAAGGCTGGAAATAAAGGGACAGTGAATGTACAGTGGGAATGCACATACAGTGGGGATCCCACAGGCAGCATCTTCGCCAAACGATCGATCGCTCAAACATCACACAGCCTGAAAGGAAGCACGCGGGAGTGCACAACACACCAGTGCTTCCATGGAATTCTCAACAAGAATTCCCAACTCCAATCAAACCATAAGAAATGATCATATAAAGTCAAACTGGGAGAAATTAGCCCAATATTCATTCATTCCAAGGGGAGTATTGAAACTAACTGCATTCTGGGTTAGATTCTGGAGCACACACAGGACATTAATGGAAAACCCATAAAACTCTCAGGTTTATGGGAAAAAAATGTGTTCATGCTAGGTTCTTAGTTTTGAGCTATATATCACAGTAATAAATGATGTTAACAAAATAGAAAGGGGGTAACTAGGTTTTATGATAATTGTATTATCTTGTGACTCTTCTCTAAGCATAATCAAAAATAAAAGTTTACTTTTGCTAGGGATGGTTGTACATACTTGAAACCCCAGCAGTTAGGAGGCCAGGACAGAGGGATCGGAGGTTTGAGAGCAGCCTAGGCTACATAGCGGGTTCCAGGCCAGACTGGGCTGCAAAGGGAGCCTCTTACCTCCAAAGAGAACAACCACCACCAAAAAGGGAGAGGAGTTGAAGAGATGATGATCACAAATCAGAATCTAAATAAACCATAAACTTCTCCCTCTACAAATTAAAAAAAAAAAAAAAGTTCCTCAGAGGAGCACACATATGCTGCTGGTCATACTCCAAAGTGTATGAAAATGTTCTGCCTTTTTATGTTATTCAACATATGCATAGAATTATATCCATTATTTAAAACTATTTAAGCTTCCTAGGTTTCAACTGTTTCCCTCTCCCTCCTCCCTCTCTCTCTCTCTCTCTCTCTCTCTCTCTCTCTCTCTCTCTCTGTGAGTGTGTGTGTGTGTGTGTCTATGTGTGTGTGTGTCTATGTGTGTGTGTGTGTGTGTGTGTGTGTGTGTACATGTTTGTGTGTGAGTATGCAGGTGTGCTCATCCATGCATTTACCTGCTGAGGTTTGACACCAGGTGTCTTCCTCTCTTGTTCTGTGCCTCCCTCTCCCTCTCCCTCTCCCTCTCCCTCTCTCTCTCTCTGTGTGTGTGTGTGTGTGTGTACATGTTTGTATGTGAGTATGCAGGTGTGTGCTCATCCATGCATTTACCTGCTGAGGTCCAAGGTCGACACCAGGTGTCTTCCTCTCTTGTTCTGTGCCTTATTTTCTGAAGGCCTCTCACTGAGTCTAAAGCTTATGGATTCCGCTATCCTGATTGGCCAGGGATTCTCCAGTGCCTGCATCCCCGTCGCTGCTGTTATGGTCATGCGTTTTCCACCCTTGACTTTTATGTGTTTGGTTGCTGGGAATCTGAATTCAGGTACTAGTGCTTACAGAGTGAGCACTTTACCAACAGAGCCCCTTTACCAGCCCTTACCGGCCGTGACCCTGGCCTTCAACTGTTCCTCCTTATTTCTGTCATCATGGTTTAAAGCCCATAAATCATGTTACGTTCCAGTTTGTTAGCATTTAATGTTTTATAGCTGAAGGAATTTTAAGTACATCAACACTAAACAATTGTTGGTGTTGAAATCATTGTAAAAGTTTCAACAGGAAACCACTCTCACTTGTTTACAAGCTCTAGCTTGTTCTTCTTTTGCGAAAAAAGTAGAAAGACTCTTGGGAAAGGAACGGTAACCAGACTTGGATTTAGAAATGCTACAACTTGGGCTGGCGAGATAGCTCAGCTGTTAAGAGAACCGACTGCTCTCCTGGAGGTCTTGAGTTCAAATTCCAGCAACCACATGGTGGCTCACAACCATCCCTAATGAGAAACAAATAAAGAACCTATGGGCCAGAGTGAACAGGACTGGAGCAAGAGGGGCCTGGAGCAAGCAATTGGGGGGGGGCTGGAAAAAAAAAAGAACTGCTACAACTCCTATCCCTCTGAGGTGTTAGATATCAAGGACTATCATGAAATTCTACAGGTCCGTGAAATGGCTCCTTCTAGAAGGTACTTACCTATTGAAGAATACGGGTAGTTTGCTCTCCTGGTGAATACTCAGGCAGTTAAAGTTCACCTAGTAATGCTTTCTGCTACATTCACTTGCGTAATGTCAAATTAATAGACATGCTGTCATAGAAAATACCCTGGACTTTTTTTTTTTTTTCTTGGTTTTTTGAGACAGGGTTACTCTGTATAGCCCTGGCTGTCCTGGAACTCACTGTGTAGACCAGGCTGGCCTCGAACTCAGAAATCCACCTGCCTCTGCCTCCCAAGTGCTGGGATTAAAGGCATGCGCCACCACCGCCCGGCGGACTTTTTTATTTATGCAGAAATATTTGAGAAATTAATATGGAAGACCAAAAGTAGATACAGAATTGATTCAATTTCTTTACCTTCGCAGACTCACGGATCAAAGTCACATCAGGCGAAAGAAGAAAGAATTATCACAGATTGGAGAAGTTTTTTTTTTTTTTTTTTTAAATGTAATGAGTTAATGAAAGACGTGAGTGACCCAGTATCAGCTCTTGGGACAGAAAAATGATGTTAAGGGAAAAGCTGATGAGATGAGATCTGTTGTCTAGTTCTCAGTTAGACCTCACAGTTCTCTCCATTATGGCTAACTTGGGAACACAGTGATATTTCAGCATATAAACTCTGTATAAAAATACTTAACAACTTAATTTTAATATGAAATGTGATATTTTCCTGGAAATTTCATATATGAATATATTTTATTTCAAAATGTACACAGGAGAAAATATTAGCTCTTTTTTTTCAGATTCTGTTAATTCATAACAAAACTTATTCAGCTAATTACAAATTTTACCAGTATATTAAATATACTGAGACCCCAGAGACATCTTTAGCAAGGTACTTATTACAGAACACAAAGGGTGCTTCTGAAAAGTCAGGAACATTTGATGATACAAAGAAGCCACTCTTAGTGTTTTCTGGAAAATATTTGCTCCCATGGGCCTTTATTTATAATCAGAACTACAGTGGGGAACTTATGAGTATAGTCTCTGGCTCGGGGAAAAAATAATTACCTTTATTGCAATCTCATGAGGCATTCTTCTTAAAAAGTTTATGGACTTCAGATTTGGGAAATATTTTGCCATTGAGCTTTCCGTTTTTTTCTGTATAGGTGCCATGTAATTGGACTGGTAGATGAAGATTGTTTACCTGGTAAAAGGGCAGGATGGGGGAGGTGGCTATTGTTGCTTTCACATTACAATTAAAAGTGCCATAATTAGACACCGCACACATCAGCGCCCTGTTATACGATACAGGTTTAAACCTATCCCTGGCATCGTGAAACCAGCGAGTTTCGTTCCATGGGCCACCAGCAACTCCACTTAGTGATGCTGGGAGTGCATTAAAGGGGCTCTGAGATGCTCCCTGCCTGACAGGACAGAGCTCTTTGATAAAACCACAAAACAGCCATTACCTACTTGAGTCTGCAAAACTACAGTAGGATTTAGGTGGCTACTTTTCTTAAATGCTCAACCGTTTATCAGTTTAAAAAAAAAACCTTAGCTTTTATAATTTCTTTACTTATTACTTATTCAGTAATAATTTTTGAAGTCCAGTGTGCTATATCTATTCTACCTCTGAGCTTCATCACATGCAGGCTTGAGAATCAGAACAGAATAGACAGATGCCACATAAGCATATTTGACACACTGCAGTCTCAGTTATTTTTTATGTAGGTTTGCGGCTAAGTGTATGCCTGTTGTGTGTGTGTGCGTGCAGGCACAAGTATACTACTACATGTGTCTGAAGTCAGAGAACCACTCCCCGTGTCATGTCAGTGTGTGAAACTGAGACTGGATTTCTTTTTTGTTGTTGTTGTTTTTGTTTTGTGTTTGTTTTTGT
Organism: Mastomys coucha; assembly: GCF_008632895.1. NCBI lineage: Eukaryota > Metazoa > Chordata > Mammalia > Rodentia > Muridae > Mastomys > Mastomys coucha. Next base: position 66,498,254 of record NW_022196895.1, read on the forward strand.
TTTTCGAGACAGGGTTTCTCTGTGTAGTCCTGGCTGTCCTGGAACTCACTCTGTAGACCAGGCTGGCCTCGAACTCAGAAATCCACCTGCCTCTGCCTCCCAAGTGCTGGGATTAAAGGCAGACGCCACCACTGCCCGGCTGAGACTGGATTTCTTGTTCACCATTGCACATGGTAGGCCAGCTGGCCCGTGAGCTTTTTTCTTCATATTTTCCAGGCTCCCCCTCCTATCTTGCCTTTTGGGCTCTGAGATTAGAAAGCTACTAACTACTGTATCCTGCTTTTGGTAGGTTCCGGGGGCTTGAACTCAGGACCTTGCACTTATACTGCAAGCACTTTACCTGCTGAGCCATCTCCCCAGCCCTGTTCTCAAAGTTCACAAATCAAGTAAGAAGAAAGTCTCTGTGATTTCCGGGGCTGTTATTGGTGTATTGGAAAGAATGTGAACTTTGATGTTAGAAAATCTTCATATTTCTCCACTGAACAATTATTCAACCTCACCATTTTCTGTTTTGAAAGATGATAGTAATAACTTCTGAATTCATTGTGACAATTATGCAGGAAACCTCTTGGCTCTTGCTTCACAACACATGACGGGGAGGTCAACAGACAATGCACTCTAAAAACACGTTAAAAATGCAGAATCGGAGGCCACTTCCCTGGCTATGAATTGGACTTTGTTTCTTCCAACTGTCTCCCAGACAAATCACCCTGAAGCTGGGGAGGAGCTGAAGTCCTCACACATCCTGTGTGAGGAAATGCTAGGCTCTTCCCTTCTCGTCCTGAGAGCCAGCTGGGCTCAGTGTCTGTTACTGCTAGTTGTAGATTTAATTCTGGTGGGTACACTGGGAATGCTCACACTGGGAGTGCTCACGCTGGGAGTATTCACACTGGGAGTGCTTACATGCTCACACTGGGAGTGCTCACACTGGAGTGCTCACGCTGGGAGTGCTCACGCTGGGATGCCATTCACCACGCACAGATGCCCGAGCTGGTGACCACAAAGGTTGAAGGTGGCACTGTCAGATCTGTCTCCCATGCTGCAGGCATGAAGCACACAGCAAGTAGTTTTTTAAGTTTTTCCGGGATGGTGGGACGGTTCCCTGAGAAGGCTCTCATTATCATGGGGAGAGCAGGCCCAAGGCTAATAATTAAACTGGTCACTGCTTGAATAGAAATTTAGGGAAGGCTTCTAAAAATGACTTCTGAGTTTTCTCCTTCTTTTAATCTCCAGAGTTTATCCAGGAGCCCTGAGGTGTCAGAAGGGAACTGGGTAGAACCTGTCTTACCACATCAAAGCGGTGTTCAGTGCCCGCCCGCACTGAGACGCACCGTGCAGGTTGGCACATGACAAATGAACACTGCATTCTAAACTCCGGTGTGTATTTAGAGAACAACGGAAAAGGCTCGCTACTACAATGAATGTTGTCTCTGGGATGGCTTTATTAAAATAGCAAATAAATCTAGTTTTATGTTTTTAACCAAGTAAATAGGCTAATTCTTAGATCTACGGATATGTTGGCTTTAGAAGGAGTAACTTCTACAAGGCCTGTGTTTCTTTAAGCTCCCAGCAGAATATATTGAGAACCAGCATTCCTATGCCTTCTACCATAGATGTATTTCTTACAAAGACTATCCTGTAGGGGCTGGAGTAGTAGCTCAGATGGTAAAGTGCGTGCAGTATGAACACTCTGTTGCAGAAACCTGAATGAGATTCCCCAGAACCTGTATTTGAAGAAGCTGTGTGAGATGGCACCTGCCTGTAATTCCAAGTCAGGAGACACAGAAACAGGCAGATCTCTGGGTCTTTCTGAGTTAATTCAGAGATCATCAGACCAATGAAAGAACTCAAAAACAAAACAACAAACAAAAAAACAAAAGGCAAAGCAGAAAGTCTCCAAAGAGTAGAGGCAATTAGACCCCTGACTATCACCTTGGATAAAAACTAACTCCTAATAGATCAGAGATCCACCACATGAAACCTGAAACAGAACTGAGTTTAGAAAAGTACTGTTTTCTAACAGTACCTAACAGGATCAGGGATAGGAAAGAACTTCCTGAGCAGGAGTACCAGACACACACACACACACACACACACACACACACACACACACACGTATACACATGATCACATGTCTACCTACAGACACATAATTACACACAAATCCACAAACAGTAAAAACTGTCATTTTTCCCTTTAACACTACTTAAAGAGGGATAGGCACTCACCCTCAGAAAGCTCCTGTTTACACCGTACTCTGGAAGCCCAATGTGGTGGTGCATACCAGTAATTCCAGGATCGGGAGGCAGAGACAGGAGGAACAGGGTCTCAAAAAATACCAAAACAAATTCCCAAGGGCTGGGATATAGCTTAGTGGTTGATGCAAAGGGTCCTGGGTTCAATCCCAACAACAAAAAATCCACCCAAACCCAAACCCAAACAAAACCATAAGAAAAACAACCCAATTAAGACAACAACAACAACAACAAAACCAAAACCAAACCCAACAAAGTACCACTGCCTTCTCTTTTACAGCTAAACGAATCCACACCCACACCGCGTTCATTATTTTTATATGTCTTGCAGAAAGTGGGAAGATCCTGTGCCCCCCTCTCCGATCGAACCCAGGGTCTCAAGCTAGGCAGTATCTGGAGTTCATTTTCCTTGTCCTAATGCTTTTGATTTGTATTGAGTTTGTCTATTCTGAGGGAGCGCACCTCCAAGGCAAGCCTGTTGAGGTCCGAGGGGAACTGCCAGGAGTCAGTTCTCCTTCCTCCCCCCTCCCCCCTCCCCGCCCCCCCACTCCCCACCCCGCCCCGCGTGGGTCTCCGAGACAGAACCAGGACCGTCAGCCTTGGTGGCAAGCTCCTTTACTCGCTGAGGCAACTTCCTGGCTTTTTTTTTATTTGAAAAACTTTTTTTTTTATTTGAAAGCCAGATTTTTTTTTGAACTTTAAACCCGCCCCCCCGCCCGTCTTCCCTGACCTCTTAATTAGGTTAGTCTGGAGTTGAAGAGCATGTCACCTGACTCTACTTCTCCACTTCAGCAATGGATGTATTAGCAGACAGTAAAACTTGCTTGGGACTAAGAAAAACAGTTCCCCTTCCCCACGCCTGCCTACCTAATCCTACTTTACCTCTGAGCTATATGCTCAAGAAGTTTCTTTACTAAAATCAGTGCGAGGGCAGGGGTTGTCGTTGTTTTGTTTTGTTTTAAATTAAGACTTTTGGAAATGGGACCTTGTATAAGATAAAGTCCTAGGTTTTATCCCAGCAATCCAGAGAAAGAGAGCAAATTTTTTTTAATAAAATTCTTTACTAATGTATTGAGTTGTGTCCCCCAGTTTCTCTGTCGGAAGTCTAGCCTTCAGGAATTCAGGGAGTGTATGAAATGTGTTATGAATTTTTCTTGCCCCTGTTAAAGATTAGTGTGGTAGATATGTCTACCTAGTCTGTGCTCCTAGGCTGTGCTCCTAGGCTGTGCTCCCTAGTCTGTGCTCCTAGTCTGTGCTCCTAGTCTGTGCTCCCTAGTCTGTGCTCCTAGGCTGTGCTCCTAGGCTGTGCTCCTATCCCAACATCCTTTTTAAATTTACATTCAACTTTTTTCAGATAATTCAGACCTCTGGCCAAATTATAAGACAAGTAAAAGAAGCTATTAAGTATCCTTTACACAGACTCACATTTTTTTAATAGACTTTTTAGGGATTGAATTTATACATCGTATCTTTTAGTCAGTATTTCCTATATCGTGTCACTGTTTGAGGTGTGCAGTTCCTTTATTGTGCTCTAAATATCAAGGTGGCTGTCCTTTCCTAGTCTTACTCTTTTATAATATAATTCATAGTAATGTACTTTCTGTGTGCTATGATCTCTCAAATGTTTTTAGTCTATTTAAAAGTCGTCTAGTCTATTAAAAGTCACTTTTCCTTTTAATCTTTTTCCCCAAGGCCCTTTTTCCCTCATGGCTTTGTTCTTCCAAGTTTCCTGTATCTTAGTAACACATTTCTGGTGAGAGAACCTCTAGTGGTTTGAATGAGAAAGGCCCCCATTGGACATTTCCCACAGAAGTGATCCCTGAATGTAACAAGCTGTTCTAAGCAAGCTTCCTCTTGTGTGTTTCTCTGTGGGGGAGGTAGAACTCAGTGGAAGATCCGAGGTTATGTTCCACTTTTGCTAACCACCTAGCCTCCCCTTGGGAAACATCTAAAACGATATACCCCAGTTATCTCTCAGTCTACTGAAGTTCTCCTGCCCTGTCTCCATCAGAGATTCCTGTGAGGCTAAAATTATAAACTATTTGTGAAGGGGCTTTGTAAGGAATGTCAAAGTATTTTGAAACAGTAGACAGCCAGAGGTAACCAGTATCTATTCCGAGGAAGGGATTGTGGGGATTATCTAGTCTAACTGGGTAATTTGACTGACGGGGTAACTAAAGACCAGGAAGATGAGGTCTCTGAGCTGTTTGGCGGAACAAGGTTCCCTGGTTCTTCGACCAGAGCTTTCTTCACCTCAGCGAGCTGTCTTCCTAGACAGAGTGCATAATTCGGGTTGCTTAAGTTTTCCTTCCCGTATCATGGTTCAATGTTATGAAAACACAACCACAGGAGTCAACTGTGCAGAGCTTATGTAAACTTACCTTTAGAAAGTTTAGAAAGAAAAAACACTTGAGAAAGAGGAGACAATGTACATGAAGAATGATAGATAGCTGCGGGCCACACTTGATGTTATTTGAAAGATGCCAGAAAACCCCACTTGTCTACTGGGATGCTAAGTTTTCCAATGCCTCCTGATCCAGGATCTGAGATTCTAAAGATAAGCCCTTATGTTAAAGTCAGTAAACGGCCAACGATTGTATCAGTTTTTTCACCTGATTTAATTTTAAGATTTTAAAAGTGTAACAAGTTACTAAGGAAGTTCTCCAACCTAAAATCCAATCCAAGACTGAGCTTAAGACAATTTGCGATTACCAAAGGTGATACTTTAGATGAAGAACCACAAAGTAACCTATGTCAGAATAATGTCCCGTGGACCGTAGGTGAAACTCACTCAGACACATCTCAGAAACTGACTGTAAGACGCCTAAAGGGCTGGCAAGGCTTTCGGCTGACAAATCCAAAAACTGGGTTTTGAACTGCTCTGACTTGCTGTGCACCATTTGATGAATAGCTGTCGTCCCAGTGAATTGTCTGACCTTGAATTCCGGAGTTTTCAATAAAAAAGGCTAAAATCAACAAAGATGAGAGCAATCATCTTGGTACACAAGAACTGACCAGGCCTCCTGAATTCCTGTTCTAAGACCCTCATGACCCCATACTTCAAAGGACAGCTGCTCTGCTGTCCTTCGTGAGCACTGGGAGGGACGGTTCCTATGATTTCACACGGCTGTATTTATAGGTAAACTAAAACTCCGTGAGGACCCAGAGAGTCTCCACGGATGTTTTGCCTCAGACTAATCGTGTATGTTACTCTATGAAGAGATAGTCTGTGTTAGGTCACAATGGACCTTTGGATAGACAGTTGAAAATGGAGAATCATAAATGTGATTGGAGAGCATATGATCTTTTTTTTTCCTTTTCCCAAGATTTATTTATTATATGTAAGTACACTGTAGCTGTCCATTACGGGTGGTTGTGAACCACCATGTGGTTGCTGGGATTTGAACTCATGACCTTCCAAAGAGCAGTCAGTGCTCTTCCCCGCTGAGCCATCTCTCCAGCCCAAGCATATGATCTTAAATGAGAATGTTGACATATTTTCATGTTGGTTAATAGAATTTTCTCTAAATAGAAGCATACATCCTATGGAGATCCTTCATTGTTACATTCTTGGATCAATACTGTGGTTTGCACAGCTAAGATGATGACCATAGAAAATATCCAGACTTGAGAGAGAAAAAAAAAAACTCATGCCACAGATTTAAAGATTTCTTTTTAATTTTTTTGGATTTTAAGTGTGTGAATGCCATGTATACAGAGACATTCCGACGCCGAAAGAGTCCCTTTGGAACCGCAGTTACTGGTGGTTGTGAGCCACCTCGTGTGGATGCTAAAGAGTAGACTAGGATCCTCTGTAAGAGCAACAGTTGCTCTGAACCACTAAGTCATCTTTCTGGCTGATGCTCTAGTCTTTTCTTAACTCAATCAATAAAAGCAGAAGGTGTCAGTTCTTCGAGGGAAGCACACTTGTTGGTTTTTACTACATGCTGCAGGTAAGCCATCCTTTCCCCGAGCCATTTTCATGAATTATTCAGAAAATACTTCCGAGAGACCCTCACACGAGTGAGAATTGGGCTGTCAGACTATAACTCTACTCAACGCCTTTGAACGAGCTGCCCCCTTCTTGTAAAATCTTGAAATGTAGTATTTCCTTTAGTTTCTCCAGCCTCTTGCGGGTCTCACTTGTATAACTCCCAGTCTTTTAAAAGGCACCACAGCACTCAAGAACCAGAGGGGCAGGAGAGCGGAGAATTCAATCCTGAAGCTATATCCTAAGAGGGAGGAGCAAAGCCAAGAGTTCTCCCTGAACTGCTTTTGCTCTGAGCTGCTGCAAAGGGAGCAGAGTCAAGCTAGGTGGCTTTACAGTGAGTCAATCATTATTTTATTTTCCCTTTCAAAGCTCAAAGTTCAAATCGCCCTCCAGATTCTACTAACTTGGAAATATATCCAAAGAATTAGAAGAGGTTTTTATTAACAACTTTATAAGCCAACAAAGTCATTTTGGAGGAAAAGGGCAATCTGTCTCCTGACTCCTTCCTTACATCCCTCCCAGCCCTACCCTCTGCGAACTGAGAATCTATGGACCTGAGGCCTGCACCCAGGAGCAAGCAAAAAGCTGATTCTGAGAGAACACAGGCCTTTTGGGCCTCTGGGAAACAGAGCACTATAGCCTGGGTTCACTGATTAGAACCTGGAAGCATAGTCGCCCACACTAACTCCGCAGGCAGTTCAGCAAACCTTCTAAAGCAGTGCCCCAGAGCCATTAACCCTGCTTAGCCTTTGATTGTCGGGCAATCCTCTTCTCACTAAATAAATAGCCCTGAACAAGGAGGAGAGACAGAACAGGGAAATGCCTTGCCTTTGGATACTAGAATTCTTTTAATTATTAAAACATTAAAGAGCACATCTTAAAAGCACCTCGTCTCTTCTCTCATAATCGCTTGAAGCAGAAATAACATCTGATACATCGAATGTGACTCCAATTTTTGGTTTATTTTATCCAAGAACACAGATTTCGATAGTCGATTATCCTTATTCCTCAGCTTAGAAATAGCTACTGAAGACTTAGAATGCGCGGCTACCCATCACAGAGGCCAAACCAGGTCCCAGTGAAGGCTGAGCTAAGTGTTACTTGCTTTAAATTACCTCCTACATTTTTAAAATGGATATATTCTAGACATATTTCCACTAGATATACCTTCGCTTGTTTATATATTTAGAGAGGGGTATACCCCTTCAGCTGACTCCCTAGAAGAATAAACCATAAAAGCAAAATAAGACACAGGAAGATTCCACTGTCCCATTGCAAGAAAGCTTTCAGTAGCAGCTGAGCCAGGCCTAGTGCTTAGCGAGATCCACTTCAGATCAAGAAGCCAGATAAAGGAACAGCTAACTCCAAGCAGGGCATCAGATTGCAACTGGCCCTTTTAACAGCTAACTCACGTCCTGGGAGAAAAGACACAAATGCAGAGGTGAAGGTCATCTGTCCTTTGGATCTGAAGTCACCCCCAAAAGTCTCATGTGCTAAAGGCATAGATCCTAGGCTTCTAGTGGCCTGAGGTGCCATCAGGCTGTAATGGGATTTTTTTTTTAGGAGATAGGGCCTTGAGGAAGGTGGTTCACTAGAAGCCTGGCCTTTAAGGGGACAATGGTGTTTAGGCCATCTGTTAGCCTTCATTTAACTAAATGTAACTGATGGTTAAAATTCTCAGAAAATATACAGAGAGTTAGGTCTGGGAGGTGCATGATCTAAGCTTGCAGAAAACAAGTGTTGTGAGTCTTCTGGGGAACCGTGAAAAAAAAAAATTCACTCAGATAGGATACTGACTGTAGGCCAAAGAACACTTCCTTGAAGTGCCTTTTGGTCACCAAGTCAGTTTATTGGGGTCACTTACGGGAGCATGGGAGGGGTTACTTAAGGAAGTATGGAAGACTTGATCACCACTGACTCCCTGCCCAGTTTGCAGGCAGCTCCGGCTAGATTTCCCTGCCCAGGAAATTGCTTACCACTCTCATAATCTTGGGGATAGACCCTGTGCGTCTTAGAATTTGTCTCAGCCTCCTGAGCCTGATGAAAAGTTTTATGAGCTACCTGAGTTTCAGCGACTCTTCCCCACCTCCCCTCCCAGGAAGGAGTGTTTACACCGAGAGGAAGTAACTGCCTGACACAGGGTTACCACGAAGCACTGGCAGGGGACATCAGGCTAGCCTTACAAGGGTACAGTAAATCTTAGCTCAAAGAGGTGATGTCAACAGTCTTGCTCTCAGATCTGGTAGAGAAGACTAAATCATAAAAATAATTTCAGGAGAAAGGGACACCAGGATGAGGGGTGCCGAGCAGAAATATGAACAGAATGAGGACCATGTGCCCTGGCACTCAGTGGCTCTTCAAGTACATCACCAGTGACACGGTTTGTTGCTCCAGCTTACAAGCCTCAGGGTTCAGCTGGTGCATGACCTCACAATGGCATAGACTGTGGTGCTCAAATGATAACAGACAGGAGACAGATAAAGCACAGGATCTAATTTATGGCAGGCGAAGGGCCTTTCCTTTTATCAAAAGGTCGCATTGCAGGAGTGCACCCAGGCTTTGCTACTGTGTGATAATTCAGGAGAGGAACACCCAACCACATGACAACCAGGCTTGAGTAAGCCCAATTGTCCAATCCCAACATGGCTATTATGCTCATTGCAAATCAGAGTGCTTCAGAATCTAGACGAGAAATCCTGAGGAAGCTGAAGCTTTTTCAAGAGAGTTGGAGCTCTCTTTGCGGAAACTCAGCCAAGACTGTTTCTAAGGTAGAAGACACAGTAATGCAGGAAAAAAAAAGATTTATAGGGAGGAAAAAAACCCAAGGACTTTTTAATATCAGTAAGGCGAATGCCTTTGAAATTGCCTCTCAGGTTGCTGCAACTGTAACCAAACACAATGGATTCTAGTCTTTATGAGTACAAAACTGGACCAGGCATAGCTAAGGACAGGAAGGCTGGAGAAATATGGATTGCCTGCAGCTGGTAAACAAAAGAACATGGGAGTCACTTCTCAAACGATGAGACACATTGGGATCTTCCCTTGACAGTGGATATGTGTTTATACAGGAAAGCATTTAGCAGTAGGGACCCTTCTAAGCATGCTCATATAGGTCGTACATTCTGATCATCACGCTTAGTTTAACATCATACAGTTCAAGAAGTTAAGACAGCAGAGACATTTTTGGACATGCTCAGCTGAAGATCAAGGTTAACATGGTTCAGTGGGTTAAAGTGTTTGCCCCACGAGGATGAGAAACTAAAGTTCAGAGACCCATCCCCCATGGCACATCTGTAACACCAGGTGCTGGGGGCAGAGACAAGTGGACTCAGGTTCCAGGTTCAGTCTCAAAATCATTAAGTTGGAGAGCTATAGAGGAAGAGTGTGGGCTTCTGGCTCCCTCACGCACATGCATGGGTGAGCACACCTGCAAACCACGCCCACAGCTCCAGAGGTAGACAGGAGCACTGCGGAGCACACTCCTTTGTTTCATAAAGATGATAGACAGAAATACCCCCTGGAAAGGCTCAGCTGTCTACAGAAAGTATTAGCCGACAAACAAGAAAGGACACCTTGGGTTAATACAAGAGTTTGCTTCTCAAGGAGGCGGTCTCACCTACTGCCAACACTATGTGCCTGCACCGTGCCACACAGGCAGTCAACAAGGACATGGAGCAGGAAGGCTGCTCTTGAGTTTGTTTTTCTGCCGAGCTGCTCCTCTGGGGCTCTTTACTACTTCTTTCTCCGTCTTTCCTCATGCTTAGCTGAGACGTGAAATTATGAGACACAGCTTTATCCTTTAAACTCTTCTAGAGGTTTGAATATGTTGGTTTAATGTCCCCCTAAAAGGAGATTTTTTTTTGTATATTGTACAACTTTCTATATATTTATATCAGACTTCTAGGTCAACTCAAATAATTAGTGTTACTAAGTGCTGTCTTGTTTGCCTAACTACAAACTGAATTGTATCGAATACTCCTAAGTTGTTGCGAGCATTTCGAATCAGTTGTATAGTTAGGATTCTCAACAATGGCTAGCCAATGTTTAATATCACGAATGTTAAATTTGAAAAAGATTTTAAACATCGTTAATATGGGAGTTCAATGTTCTCATTATTTCAAGAAAATATGCTTAGTGTGTTTTATTGAGGTCTCTCTCTATTAATCTGTTTTGAAGCCAACAATTTTCGATTTATTCACAATCTCTTTAGACTCCTTCAGAAAAGGACGTATTTGTCTCATTGACAGCTGACTATGATTATAAACATGATATGATGAATAGAAAGAGAAGAAACAAGAAGTCCCCAATCGCCCTTAAATACAGCCATGCTTTTCTCTTACGTGCATCCTTTCTAAGGCTGTTTTCTACATAGAGCAGCATGTCACCTTTCATGGACACTGACTCTGTATTTTCTTTTGAGTGATGGCCTGTAATTGTTGGTTTTGTTTCTTGTTGTTTTCCCTTCTCTTAAAATGAGGTCTAGACGTATAGTCCAGGCTCTCCTTAAGTTGATGGCAAGGACCACCACGCCTAGCCAACTATAATCTTCAAACTCTGGGTAGGCATCTTTTCTGTTTGGAAGGTGATAGAACATTAACCTATCAGACGGGAAATGCTGTTAGAAAGCTAAGCTGAGTAATTATAAAATAGTTCTTTAAGTCCCAGCAAAGGGATAACCAGATTTAATTACTAGTCAGTGAAGTGCTTGAATTTTCTAGTCATGGTGGCATGCCACAAAGATGCCACAAATAATGCCACATTATTCTGTGTGTGTGTGTGTGTAGTCCAGAAGTGGATTCATCAATTACTTTCCATCTAAGCTTTTGGTGGGGACTCATATCAAACTTGGAGTTCACAAGTTTGGAGAGGCTGGTGTGGTGGGTTGAACAGAATGGGCCCTTTAGGCGCATAGATTTTAATGCTTGGTCATTGGGGAGTGATATTATTAGGAGGTGTGGCCTTGTTGAAGAACGTATGGCACTGAGGATGGATGGGCTTTGAGGTTTCAGAAACTAAAGCTAGGCCAAGTTTCTCTCTTCCTGCTGCTAACTGGTCCTGATATAGAACTCTCAATTACTTCTCCAGCGCCATGTCTGCCTGCAGTGTTTCTCACCGTATCAACAATGGACCAAACTTCCAGAATCAAACCAGCCTCAATCAGATGTTTTTCTTTATAGGAGTTTCTGTGATCATGGTGTCTCTTCACAGCAATAGAACTTTGACCAAGGCAGCTGGATATTCAGTGAGGTCCAGGGATCTTCTTCCTCTTCCTTCTTGGTACTAGGGTTATAGATGTGTCTCATCATCACACCTGACATTGTATGTGTGTTTTGGGAATCTGAACTCAGCTCTTCGTGCTTGCCTGATGTTATACTGACTGGGCCATCTTCCCCGTCCTCCACTCCATTTACGTTACTTTTAACTAGTGAGATATGACAAAGTCGATAGGCTGTTAAGTCTGCTATTATTCAAGCTAAGGCAGTTACATGTATTTTCACCGATATAATTAAGGTCCCTGAATAGTTGGCTTTAAGGTAATCAAAAGATTATTCTTAGTAGTAGATTATTCTTAGTGTGCCTGGCTTTAACATAAATAGTTCAAAAGGCATTGCTTTAAGTTTATATGCTTTAAAAAAGTTGTTTGTTAGCCGGGCGGTGGTGGCGCACACCTTTAATCCCAGCACTTGGGAGGCAGAGGCAGGTGGATTTCTGAGTTCGAGGCCAGCCTGGTCTACAGAGTGAGTTCCAGGACAGCCAGGGCTACACAGAGAAACCCTGTCTTGAAAAAAAAAAGTTGTTTTTTGTTTTTTTTTTCTTGCACTGGGGATTGAAACTAGGGTCTTGTGTGTGTTAGGCAAGCTCTCTACCACTGCCTCATATCCCAGCTTTCTTTCTACCTCCAGGCTGACCTTGAACTTACAACCTCCTGAGTAGTTAAGTTCACAGACCTGTGATGCCAGGCCCATCTTAAAACAACTTAAAAAACAAAACAAAACAAAAAACAAAGCTAAAACAAAAAAAAAAGAAGACAAAAAACAAAAAGACACCAAAGCACATGTTTTTAAATTGTTGTTTTGTTTTTTAAACCATGGTTTTAAAAAAAAAAATGTTATTAGCTACCCAAAGGTCTTTGGAACCACTTCTGGTATATGTCCTTAAAAACATCTCAGAGAAAATGTGTGAAGGTCAGCCTTTCCAAGCGCTGTGATCCCCGAGCTGATGTAGCTACTCTCTGATAAGCTATGGAATGGGTGAGTTCAGGAAACTTGGGGGTCTGAAAGAGCAAGCTTTGCCCACTTCAAAGCAGCAGTTCTGGCTTTGGGGTTCTTTTTTTTGTTTGTTTGTTTTGGTTTGGTTTGGTTTGGTTTGGTTTGGTTTTGGTTTTCGGCTTTTGGTTTTTTTGACTCGGAGGCTATAAGCCTTGTTCTTCCTGCCCCAACGCCATGCTATCAAACTTGTCAATAAACACACGCAAGCAATCAGCGCTAAGAAAACAAACCAATGAAAACAGCCCCCAAAGCCAATGAACAAAACAAGCAAACCACGTTTGCAGTTCGGAATCGTGGCTGGGCCTTCTTTCTAAAACAAGAGTCCTTCGAAATTACCCAGCAGGGACTCCGAGACGGTTGTAAATCACAAGTCAAAAATGTTGAAATGAGGACCTAACAAGTTCATTGAGCTCACACGGGGAGTACGCCGCAGACATGTGCAAAACATAAAAATTACATATAAACAAAGGGAGGCTGTTATTTCACGGGGGTGTGAACCCAAAGGGCTCGTGTTGCAAAACCAGATGGACCTATGCTGCTTTGCTGAAGCTTGGCTAGTACCACTTGTGACGTCTCCAACGGGCGATTTAACGCTTACCTCGGGATCTTTATCCAAGAAGGCAATGTCTTCTCTATAGCATGATGAGAACTAAAAACAATACATGGAAAAAAAAAACATTCCCTCCGAGGACTGACATATAATAAGAGCTTGGGGGAAATGGCAATTATATTTTATTTCATGAATTTGTGAAGGAGAATACCACAAGCCAAGTCATATTTTGGCCTTCCCTCTCTCCCTCCCTGTCTCTCCCTGCCTCCTTCTCTCCTTCCTTTCTTTCTACTTTTAGGGAGTCTCATACAACCTGGTCTAGCCTTTGACTCACTGTGTATCTGAGCTAGACCATGACTCCTTTTGATTCTTTCCTGCCTTCCACTCCCACATTCTGAGGTTATAAGCATGTGCCTCCGTACAGACCACCCAATTATTGTATCTTTAGTAAAATATCAGACGCACATACTCTTAACAAGCCAAACTCTTTACTAAGTGTAAGGAAAATAGATGGTCCCTGGCCCACGCCTGTGCTCCCCTCTCTAGGCGGGGCAATATCTGCTTCTTTTGTTGGGCACTTCGCTGTAGGTTCACCTTCCTAGTTTTTGGCTAAAACATTCTCATATTATTTTGTATTGTAGAATACTCTAAAATTATGGCCCGGATTATAGTTATTTTCTTTCACCCTGAAGTTAATGATGGTGTATTTTTCTCCCTTAGTGTTCTTTGTAATTATCACTGATTTCCAGCACCCACAGCCTCTAAGAGCCTTTTGACATGATTTCCTGCGACAACATTGAAAGACAGCCAACCTTCCTTATTTATCTAAGTCTCTCTAGACATACATGTCCTCTTCCCTCTCCCTCCAAATGCGGTTCATGACCTTCAAGTTTAGCTTCCCAGCTAAAAGCTAGTCTAACTTGAAGGGTTTAATGGCATATAATCTATAATGGAATGTTAGGCGAGTTGGTTTGTTCTTTGTACCATGTGGGACCTGGAGATTGAACTCGGATCGTCAAACTTATCAGTAAGCACTTTACACACTGAGCTAACTCGCCAACCCTATAACATTAAAAAAAAAAACCAATACAAAACAAAACAAAACAAAGAACAGTTTCACATTGTCATGATGAACTTAAGAGGTTCATGTTGCAAAATTGTGCCCACAGATTTTTGACATCAACAATGGTTTTATGTTGCCGGGCAGTGGTGGTGCACGCCTTTAATCCCAGCACTTGGGAGGCGGATTTCTGAGTTCGAGGCTAGCCTGGTCTACAGAGTGAGTTCCGGGACAGCCAGGACTACACAGAGAAACCCTGTCTCGAAAAACCAAAAACCAAACCAAAACAAAACAACCCTCCCCCCCCAAATGGTTTTATGTTAAAGCAAAGTTAGGCAAAAACTAGACTCAACTAAACTTATATTTCTTTTAAAATACATTAATGACTTACCCTAAACTGGCTTTTAATTACTGAAATATGGCGGGTACAGTGGCACACACCTTTAATCCCAGCACTCTAGAAGCAGAGGCAGGTGGATCTCTGTGAGTTCAAGCGCTATCCTGTTCTATGTAAGGAGGTCCAGGATAGACAGGGCTCTGTAAAAATCCCTGACTTAGAAAAATAAAGTCACTGAGATATCACTTCAGCCTCTTGTCTTTTTATTTTATAAAACCGAATATTATATCTGGTTATTCTCAGTCTTAGTTCATCTGAATACTTCCCAAACTTCTTGCCCAAACATGCTTGAATATAAGATTTTGAAATATACCATTCAGAGGGACAATTTTCAGCTCTCATCAGTGGCATTGCTATCGCTGGAGATGACTGTCCACTCTTGTTTTGAGCGCTTTCTCGTCCTCGTGTTCCTAGTGACTTGTAGCTGTGAAGACATAGAGGGAAGGATGAATTTGGGAAAGAACGCATCTTTGCATCTTCGTAGTTCAGTCCCTTCTCTCTTATCTTCCATATCTTTGATATGCTTGCCCAGTTCATTTCTTCTTTTGATTGTTCTGGACAACATAACGAAAGTTAAAAGAGGGAAAGAGACAGCTTAGTCCTAATTGAGTAAATTAATCCATTATCCTTTGCAATTCAGTGACTGTCCTGTGCAGTTCTTACACTGTGCTATATCTAACCTTATGACATCTTTTTTTAAAAAAAAAAAAAAGAAAGAAAGAAACATATTTTCGATGTCATCTTTTCAATTTCCTCAATTCCTAATCATAGTGATGATTCAGGAGGGATAGACGGGTACGTGCAGCCCTAGCATGCTTTGCAGGCTCCAGCCAGCAGTATTCATGCTGAGTGAATACTGCTGGGACACTGCTATGGGGAATCCCTGGTAGGATCATCCTGCCAGTGCTGCTCAATCCACGAGCTTATCAGTAGGCATAAGCCAGTTCCTGCCAGATTTAGTGAGGAGGTGTCCTGTAGTTCCTTTTCTATTGCTGTGCTAAAACACTGTGATCAAAGCAACTTATAAAAGAAAGAGTTTCTTTGGGGCTTATGGTTTTAAAGGATTGGAGTTCATGAGGGTGGAGTGGACTTAGAAGGCAGCTGGTGGCCAGAGCATCTAAGAGCTCACATCTTGATCTGCAAGGAAGAGGCAGAGAAGGCTCCCTGGGAATAGAATAGCCTTTTGAAGCCACAAAGCCCATCTCCAGTGGCCTGTGTCCCACAAAGCCATACCTCCCAATCTTTACTAAGTAGTTCCTCTAACTGGAGATCAAGTATTCAAACATGTGAGCCGGTGGGAGCCATTTTTACTCAAACCACCACAAGGCGACCTTACCAAGGAAACCAAATGGACTGTGCAGAGATATCTCCTTGAGAATGAGCTAAGCTTGGGAGCACATCCACACCTGACAAGCTGGCCCAGAAATAAGGTATCCAAGACCACTGGAAAGCAAAGGCGGAGAAGGAGAGTGCTAAATTAAAAAAGAAAAACAAATATCAATTGACTTGCAGACAGACATCACACCATCACCGCAATAGATGAGGAAAATGCCTTTGACAAAATTCAACACGACATCCTGAGAGAAAGTAGCCCCGGAGGGAACACGACTCAACATAAGAAAGTTCCATGTGAGAAACCCATGGCGTATACCACCCTCAAGGGAAAAAATGAACTTGAAGCCATCCCACTGAAATCAAGAATGTGACAGGGCTATGACAGGGCTGTTCCCATATTGTTCTCAAAGCTCTAGCAGGAGCCATAAGGAAGAGGAAGAAATCAAAGGCGCAAACATTGTAAAAGCAGAAGTCAAACTATCCCAGTCTGCAGATGACATATTGGTATCTAAGGATCCCAAACATGGTGACAGAAAATTCTCGAAATGATAAAGAAATTGAACAGTCTGGCAAGATGCAGAATCAACATGCACAAAGCAATGACCTTTTCCCATTCACCAAGAGCTCTAGAGAAAGGGGTCTTAGATACACCCTCATTCAGGACAGCTTCAAAGAAAATAAAACATCTAGGAGTAAACGTGGCCATAAAGAAACATGAGATCCTGACCATTTCTGTGAAATGGTCAGTTGGATCATATGGCGTGAAGTAACCCAGATCCAGAAAGATAAACGCTGTGTGTTCTTCCTTATGTACAGGGTTCTCAGCTCCAAATCTTCAGATGACCTAACTCCAGAGGACCAGAGGACACAACCTGGAGTAATTGCTGGGAAAGGTAACAGTGAGGATGTCTGAGAAAGTTAAGGAATCATATTACTAACTGTTTAGCTAAAAATACCTATAATACATGGATGTCGGTGTGTAAATGCTCATATGGACTTTAAATAAAAATTTCCCATCTGGGTCGACAATGTGATTGTGTCCCCCAGAAATGCTAGAGACTACATTCAGGAGGTCTTACCCACATGCCCCCTAAACACAATCTGAACAAAGACAACACCAAAGGACAAAGTAGCATGAATGAGGGAAATCTTATGGAGCCTCAACCCTAAACAAATCACTCATTGCTTATGAGTGATAAGCAATGCTGAGAGTGGGAGAAACTGTCTTCCTCGTGGAGGAGCATACCAGTTGGATATTCAATACCAAATGGCCAGCCCTGAGAACATGTATACAAGTACTCTCATACAGATTGGGCAAGTTATAGTTATATATTTAGGAATGTGTACACATATATGCACATACCTACACACATACATATGTGATATATCCTATATATGTATATATATCAACAATTAAAGACTTCAGAGGCCATAAGTTTTGAAGAGAGCAAGGGGGTTATATGGTAGAGTTGGGAGGAGGTAAGGGAAGAGGAAACAATTTAACTGTATTACAATCTCAAAGAGAAACAAACAGGAAAAAACATCAAAATATGAGAATCACAAGAGAGAAATATCAATGTCTTAGAAGTCTTTGAATATGAATAGAACTATTGAATATGAAAGATGTGTGACTGTCTTTGCCCTCAAATTTGAAAAAGGTGTACGGTACCTTTATAAGAAAGAATGATAAATCATTAAAGAACCATTAATTCTGTTAAACAATCATCCTCATGTTGTTTAAGCATGTGACACTATATATATTTGTGGCTTTTATTACTTATATAGGCTGACCACATATAAAGTACATAGAAAATTACCACACAAATGGTCATCAAGTTAAGCCAGTTTTCTATTGTGGATGATTTCCTCTTCCCAGAAATCAAATCACTGGTGTCAAACTTCATATGCTGACAACAGTCCATCATGAGTGCCGGTTCCCACCTACAGATGATGAGGCATCCCTGCTCCCTGTGTCTGGTGGAGTAAGAGCTGTGCTTCTGCTCAGGGTACTCCGGTGTTCCTCGATCTGCTCAAGGCCTAACTTTGTCATTTCCATGTTAGGTCGGCATCTGTTCCTTCCACTCTAAGTATCATGGCTTCCTGCTGTTTAGGTAAAGCTCAAGCAGTGAAATAAGGTGGTTGTTGTCTACTGTGACTGTGTGTGATGGCTTCAAAGAGCAACATTATCACTGAAAAGAAAAATTCATGCTGAGAACTTCTCTGATAGTTAGGAATCTAAGTCCATTGTAAAGCTCATTTGTGAAGATAACAATGGGAGGGGGTGGTCTCTGCTGTTAAGCTGAAAAGGAGACAATTACTGTGACAATCAATGACCAAAGGTCGTTTTTAGAACCCCAGTCTCTGAATGCGCCAAAGTGGGAGGTTAGAGAACCTTTTTGCTCCCATCAGGGGGTGAAGGAAAACCTTCCCTGTTTTGCTAATACCTCTGGGGTTCACACCAGAGAACTGTCTGAACCATAGGGTGGCTTTCACAGTTAGTGAGGGTGGAAAATTATGAGTTATCAAATCATGCGTTCTGCTAAACATGTCGGTGATCTAGGTTCTCATGACAAGAAGTCTGGAGATCATGGCTGCCAGCCCCTGTTCAGTAGCTTTACAATGTTACTGATTCTTCTTGGGTTCTGCTCTTCTTACAGCATCTGGGGTTGGTAGGTGTTGCAGTCTTTTATCTCTGTGTTCTTCATGTCATAGTTACCAAAAGGCTGTCGCACATGAAAACGCATGTCAGAAATCATGTCTATGATACTTCAGCGACAAGGAAGAGGGCCGTGCCACCACATCTTATTTTGAACAAAAAGATAAACACTTTCCTACACTCTTTTTTTCATTTCTTGTCTGAGCTGCAGATCTAAGGGTCAGTGAGAAAGTGTTCACATTCTCTAGTTCTTACGACGGAGGTGGGCAAGGGAGATAGTTCGGTAATGACTTTTCCGTGCTGCCAACCCGTCTGTCTGCCTCAGATAGGGACAGACAAAACTGCTGAGTCACCACTGTTCCCATTGTCCACCCAGAGGACAGTCTTCCACACAGAAGATGATGTGACAGTAACCTGATGCCTGGAGGGAAGCAACTGTGATGGAGTCCCAGCTACAGAAGGTCTGGTCTCCTAGCGAAGAAAACACTACCTTCCTCTGGGGTCAGAGGAAGAGTCTAAAATTCTTGGTAGTAAAGTTGCTCAATAAGATATATGTGCACTTACATCACTGGGTGGATATGCACTTTTTTTTTAAAATAATTCTAGGAAAATGCCATTTCTGTCACTTATTGAAGAGGCATACCACAATTCCAAAGTTGTAACCAAATTTTAAGACTTTAGGTTTTCTTCAGTGTCAAAGATCTTGATGGTTTATTTTAGGGTAAAAAAATAATTAAAAGATAAACCTAAGATTATGTATGAAATCTGGCCCGTTCATTGAGCAATAATAGGGTCTTACCGACCTCCACTTTCTACCTCCCAGGTGTTCAGGCAAAAACTAAAACACCAGCTGTCGCCCTGAAAGACTATCTGCTCTTTCAAATATTTTCTCTTTGTTTACTGAATAAAGAGAGGAGGTTAAGCCAATAGAGAAAAAAAGTAATTTTCAAAGAGCATATATATACACTGTTACATTTTATTATGAAACAATAGAATGAATTCAGGGATTGAACTAAATGCTGGGCGATGGGACCCAGTTTTGAGATCTGTGCAATTTGCTTGCTGGCATATACTCTCCCGTTGTATCTCTGCGTGTAACAAAATGACAAAAGAAGAACTAGAATATTGAAAACAATAGTATTCTTTTTGCCAGTGGGCTATCTGTGTTAAGGGAGGACAAAATCATCACTTTTCTTCCCTCCCTGAGCTCACAGGGTAAGGACAGACTTTGTAAGAAGAGTGGGAGGGTAACCGAAAAGACTGCCTCCAGCTCTAATTAGCAGGCCTTGTGACTCACTGAGTTGGCGTAACTACTGTTCACCTAATTTCCAACAAAAACAGAGTGCTGCTGGTGAGGCATGTTAAGGGCCTAACGACACTTTCAAGTACACATGGTATAAATAAAGATTTAAAAAAAAAAAAAATAACCATCCACTTGGAATGACTACAGAGGGATCTTGTAGTAAATAGTTCCAACTAGGAAGAGTTAATTATCTGAAAAACGAGTGAAAACAAGAAATGGTGAGTTCTGGATCACAGACTAATCATTTTAAGAAATGACTGACATTTCTAAAAATTTCTGCTGCTTGTAACATTGCCCGTAAGCGAACACTGGTGGGTAATGTACAAAAGGATAAAGCACGTGCTGCCGGGAGAAGAAAAATGATCTTTAAGTTTCAGGACCATGAAACAACACTTGATATACCAAACTGGTTTTGAACCATAATCTGGCCTGAAAAACACCAGAATGTTCTGACATCCGATCCACCTGCAATCGGGAGGGGCGGAGACAAAGGCTGAACACCAGGAATCACCCCAGCCACCTCTGGAGCTCTGGGGGCGGGGAGTGGAGGTGAGGGTGGGGGTGGGGGTGGGGGAGGCTTGATCCCGGGAGTCCCAGGCTAGCTTACAGGACAGTAAAATTCAAAAGACTCAAGAAAGAAATAAGGGCCCTCGAAGAGTGCTGTGTGGGAAGAAGGATAACTGGATCAGAAATCACTTCTTAACAAGACAGAACTCCTGCCTGTCTCAGAAATGAAAGTATTGAACAGAGCTCAGAGCCTGTTCACTTGATTGCCTCTCTGCTTTCCCTGGTTTCGCCACCTGTACACTCCTGCCACTCAAAGCTGGAAAGATCTTTTGGGCTTCCTCCTCTGCCATCTGTACCCGTAGCACCTTGCACTGAGGAAAACCTGTGTGTGCTCTGCCTACCACTGTCTCTCCATAGCCCCCACTTGGTTCATAGAAACTTTTACCACCCCAGGCCTCCACTCCTGTACGAACTCCGCAGTTTTTATTCTTGGTGCTGTTAGGTAGATTCTCCCTCCGTTTGCTGTGCTTTCTGGTGATTATTTAACTTTGTCTTTGCCAGCTCACGGATTTCACCTTCTGGACTGTCACTAGTGTATCCCTGGTGCTTGCTGCCAGGCCTGTCTGGCATCCGAGAAAATGCCTAATGAAGGCGCAGAACCAATACAGCTCGTTTTGAACTATGTGCTCTCAAAAATGAGTAGCTTGCCTACTTCTCCCTGTGACGTGGATTCGGTATAATATAATAAAAAGTATAACCTTTCATTGTCCTGAGAAACATGTAACATATATATATATATTTTTAATTTCATTCAAAGCAGACCTCAAATTCAGCTTACATCCATTTGATTAAGTCACCGTTATGATGGTTTCAGGGTCTCTGCTAGAACAACTTTAACTCAAAATGTCTATCATCCCTTAGAAATGGAATAGGATGAATGGAATAAAATAGGCTCTTGAAACTAGACTCTGTGTCTAAACAACTGTCCCTCCCTGAATTTAAATACCTGTATCTGTGTTTCTGCTCATTTGACTTAAAGTTATCTGACTCCTCCTAGTAGTCTCGAAAATTATATGTAAACATACTTCTATGGTTTATTTTTGAATCAGGTATAGATTTCTTCTTGGGGTACTTTGCTTCATATTTGGCTAATTTGTATTTTAGCCCTACTCTGTGGCATTTTTAAGCACATCTTTGAAAAAGCAACAGCTGAGGGTTTGGACTCACGGCCCTAATGCAGGAGCTAGCTCGCTCTCTGGATCAGGTAGTAAATGAGAGTACTAAACAATTAAAGGATCAGGCCTCACGAGAAAACTGCAGCTTGCTCGCACTTGGTATAGTGAGAACGGAGGCTTGGGCTAGAAGGAAGATTAAAGATTAACGTGGCGAGGTCTGAAACACTGAGGAAGATTCGTAAGAGTTGGATGGGAAATAACAGATAAAAGGGACAAGGGGTTCCGGGCCAGTGAAGGTAGACCAGTGTCCACTCCCCAGTTCTCCATGTACTGGCTAGTTTCTCGTCAACTTGACACACCTTGAAGTCATTTGAGAAGAGGAAACTGCAGTTGAGAAAAATACCTCCATCAGACTGGCCTGTATGCAAGCCTATGGGTCATTTTATTGATTAATAATTGATTTGGGAGGACACAGCCAGTTGGGTGGGGTAGGGTTGCCTCTGGGCTGATGATGGTCCTGGGTAGTCTATGAAAGTAGTCTGAGCAAGCCATCTGAGAGCAAGCCAGAAAGCAGCCTCTTCCACGGTTTTTGTTTCACCTGCAGTAAAGTTCATACCTTACACTCCTGTCTTGGCTTCCCTAAATAGGCTGTGACTCAGGATATGTAAGCTCAAATAAACCCTTTCCTTTCCAAGTTGCTTTTGGTTTCGGTCATTATCCTCAGCAATAGAAACCAAAGTAAGATATCCTCAAACCCTGAAGAGACATGTAAGCCATGACTAGCTTCTCTTATATTCTTGCCTGTAATGCAGTTAAATTATCAGGATTGCTTCCAACAAAAAGTTCCACTGGAGAGACCCCCCCAAGACTACCCCAGGGACAAGCAACTAAACATGAGATTAACCAAGAAAGACTGTAGCTACCTCGTGGCGGCTAAGATAGGGTTGATTGTCTACCCCAGTAAAACTGCAAGCTGGTTATGGAATTGTGAGAACAAAGGAAGCTTAGTTTAATTAATAGCACGGGAGACATCTGCACTATCAGACGGTCCCTGGCAGAGTGACTAATAGTTACCAGTCAATAGCTAACACAGTTGGGGTCAGAGACGGACTGACAGAGCAGGTGTCAACTACCCCTAGTTGGCTAAGGACCACATGAACAGCTCAGGAGGCTGGGGCTGGAGATCACTTGAGTCCATGAGTTTAAAGCCATGTCGAACAATACAGCAAAATCCACCTCTCAAATATGAATAAAACATAACTTTCTAGAATTTTAATCAATTTCCTTAAGTAATGTTCTATTATCCTTTAAAATTACCCCTGAATTGTGAGTCGGCTGACTTAGATGAATTACACCCAGATGGACTTTCTACATAAATACTTATTTACCAGGCCAAAGGCCACTGATTGTTTTTATGTGACACCAGGAAGTTTACATCAAGAGCCTCTGAAATAAGGTCAATTCCATATGAATTAGCCCGTCCTAGAAGCCAAACCTTTACGACAGAATAGTCCCCTTCCTATACCCTTAAAAAGTCCTAAGAGACTTAGTCAGTGGCCCTGACTCCACGCTCTGGAGGACACTGACAACAGTTTCAAGGGGTTAGTTACTCTTTTCTTTCTCCCAGTCTGAAGTCCCTGGGAAACCATGGTGGACAGAAGGCTAACTGCTATTGCCATTCAGCTGACTTTGAAAAGACAAAACGAGATGTTTTGTTTGTTCCTCCCTTGAGAAGCCAACATAGGTAACCTCACACACTGGCTACAGTCAACCCTATTTGTAACAATGTAGGCCGGCCACGCTTGACCCAGGTCAGTAGGATTCTCACCAGCCTAGCCTACAGCGCTGTGCGTGCCCAGTTGGGGGTTGGGACGGAAGGGCGCGGCGGGGGCGGAGCAAGTGGTCACGGGGGCGTGGCCCGGAGGAGGCGGAGACAACATAGCCCTGCCTCTCGCTTGGAGGACCTAAGAGGCGCGGCCGGGGCCACGCCCCGGGCGGGAGGGCCGCTCTGTGCGCGCCCGCTCTATGATGCTTGCGCGCGTCCCCCGCGCGCCGCTCTGCGGGCGGGGCGGGTCTCCGGGATTCCAAGGGCTCGGTTACGGAAGAAGCGCAGAGCCGGCTGGGGAGGGGGCTGGATGCGCGCGCACCCGGGGGGAGGCCGCTGCTGCCCGGAGCAGGAGGAGGGGGAGAGCGCGGCGGGCGGCAGCGGCGCTGGCGGCGACTCCGCCATAGAGCAGGGGGGCCAGGGCAGCGCGCTCGCTCCGTCCCCGGTGAGCGGCGTGCGCAGGGAAGGCGCTCGGGGCGGCGGCCGTGGCCGGGGGCGGTGGAAGCAGGCGGCCCGGGGCGGCGGCGTCTGTGGCCGTGGCCGTGGCCGTGGCCGGGGTCGGGGCCGTGGCCGGGGCCGGGGCCGGGGCCGCGGCCGTCCCCAGAGTGGCGGCGGCGGCCTTGGCGGCGACGGCGGCGCGGGCGGCTGCGGCGGCGTCGGCAGCGGTGGCGGCGTCGCCCCCCGGCGGGATCCTGTCCCTTTCCCGTCGGGGAGCTCGGGGCCGGGGCCCAGGGGACCCCGGGCCACGGAGAGCGGGAAGAGGATGGACTGCCCGGCCCTCCCCCCCGGATGGAAGAAGGAGGAAGTGATCCGAAAATCAGGGCTCAGTGCCGGCAAGAGCGATGTCTACTACTTCAGGTATGTCTCAGAGGGTGCGAGGGTGGGGTTCAATGTCAGATCGGGGTCAGAGGTCAAGGAGCTGGCCCCGGCCCGGGTTGCAGGATGAGAGAGTCCTGAATGTCTATGACAAGGACCGGGTGAGCTGGTATGGAAAGGTGGGGGGGCGGTGTGTGTGCGGCTGAAGCCCTTGGCAGAGGTTACACCTCAGTGGAGTGAGGGGCACAAGTGTCTTGAAGGGTCAGGGCACAGTTCTGTAGAAGGCTTCCGGGGGGAGGGGGAATGGTTGGCGAAGAAAGGGTTAATGGGAGGGAATGGCGGTTCAGTCCACGAAAGGGTTAAAAGAAGGTGTAATTCATCGAAACTGTAAAACCCAGTCATTGTTGGCGCCTGTCCCAGCATGTCCCAGATTCATCATCAGAAGTGCGTTTAATCTTGCACATGTGGATGAATTAGCCATCTACAGGAACAAAGTTTCAGTTAAACTTTGTAGGATACAGGGAGGTTTCACATAAAGTAGGCATTTGTAACTTCAGAAACTGGAATGCTTTGGCGTGGCAGTACAGTCTCGTCTTTTTTTTTTTTCCTTTTGACAACGGAAGTTGTCAGACTCCTAGACCAACATTTGTTCCCCAGTGAACATGTGGCAGTGTCTGGAGACATTTTTAGTTCTCACCTGGGGAGAGGGTGCTATGGGCATCTGGTGGGGAAAGGTCAGAGGCACTGCTGCTGTACTGTATGGTCTGCAAGCAGCCCGTGCAGTAATTATCTTTCCCAACTATCAACCAGGACTAAAGTTAAGAAATGAATCGGAAATGCTTCGGGGTTTTTCACTTGACTGTAATCTTGCAGTATTATGTTTATACTACTGCTCATGTCCTTCATCTTTGATAGGTGGCAAGCTCAGGCAGGGAAGGGTCAGTGGCCCCTTGATAGCAGTGGGATTATAAACAAACTGACTAAATGTTCCTCCAGATCATCCTACATATAGGAGAGCACAAACTGTTCAGCCCAGTAGTTTGAAGGTCCCTGCTTGTGGACCGATTGAGCAATTTTCAGCCAGTGTAATATTTGAGTGTTTAGGAACTCCTTGTTAGTCATTCCGAAGTTGGAATAATGTGAAGGATTTCCTATTGGTCATCTAGCCAGGGCAGGGAAAATATGCATAATATTTTCAATTCATGTAGTTAAGTTTAAAAGGTTAAAAAGTTGTATACAATTATATGCATCAAAATACATGACTGTAGTTGCTGCTGAGATAGAACATAAATATGAACATATTGGTTTCCCCTCCTCCTTGGTGCTGATGGTCAAACCCTGGACCCTGTGCATATACAGGCAAGTGTTCTGCCACTGAACAGTGTCCCCAGACCCAGAACACATTCTCACTGGTTGCTTGGAATGATTAGTTTACTATTTTTTCAGCTCTTGAAATTAAAAAAAAAAAACTCATGTTGTATTCCAATTTTTTTCACTTTGTTTGAGTCAACTTCTTTGCAGTGTTGGGAATAAGTCTTCTTCGCACACACTGGGCAGGTGCTGGAAACCATGTGAAACCTTGCTCCCCTGCCCTTTTTTAAAACTTTGTGACAAGAGCCTCGCCAGCCTTGCCAGCCTTGCCAGCCTTCCCAGCTGGCCTTGAATTTTCCTGGAGCTCCCGATGTTCTTGCACTGCCTCCTCTATAGCTAGGATTACAGCTGAGAGGCCTGGCTCTCATCAGGCCTGGCTGGAAAACTTAAGTTAGAAGTGTGAAGGTGATGGGGTGTGTGTTTGTGTGTGTGTTTGTTTTAATTTCTCTATTGCTATTCAGTTCAATGCTATGATCCTGCTAAAAATAAAGAGCTCCTACTCTCAGGTACATTAGTTTCATTTTGTCCTGTTACAATTCTGAATTACTTTGTATTTCATTTTACTGTTACCTTTTCTAAGTAGGCAGTCTATATAGGCTTTGTGTGAATGGCTGCTGGCATCCATGTCTTGGAGACAGTTATATCTGACAAGCATTTTTTTTGTGTCTGGTGTTGAATCCCTTGGAGAAGAGCTTCCTTCCCAGTTGAGCATTGTGGAATCTGTGCCTCCTTGCTTACGAAACCTGCCTTGGGATATGGCTTGTTTGGTTTTGAGTGATTTATTTTTTCGAACTAACTGCATTATAGAAAAGCTTATGCTTTTCTTTTCCAGGATATGTAGCTAGGAAAGCTATCTCAAAAGCCAAACTGGGTGTGGTTACCCATGCCTGTTGTCTCAGATACTCGGGAAACTAAGGAATAGGATCACTTGAGCCCTGGAGTTTGAGCCCCCCTGGTTAATAGAATGAGATGCCTGTTCGTAGAAATACACTAGAGGTTGGTCAGATGGTTTGACAGGTAAAGATGCTTGTTGTCAACCCCTGGTACCCACTTGACACGTGAGGAGTGGCTCACAAGTTGTCCTCTGACCTACTTGCTATGCTGTGCACACTGTCTACCATAGACACCAAGTAATAGATGCATATATGTACAAAATTAAAAATTTCTAAACGTTTACTTTTATTCTTTTTTTTAAATTTTCTTTTTTAGGGTTTTAGAGACAGGGTTTCTCTGTGTGACCCTGTCTGTCCTCAAACTCTCTTTGTAGACCAGGCTGGCCTCAAACTCAGAGCTCTGCTTGCCTCTGCCTCCTGAGTGCTGGGATTAAAGGTATGCACCATCATGCTTAGTTTGAAAATTAATAAATTAAACAGAGCTTTGGACTGTTGCAATAAATGCTCTTGTCTAGCATTTATTATTATTATTATTATTATTATTATTATTATTATTATTGAGATGGAGTCTTACTATGTAATTCCAGCTGCCCTGGGACTCACTGTGTAAACCAGGCTGGCCTTGCACTCTTAGAGATTTGCTTGTCTCTGCCTAGGCCACCATACATACCATCTTTTATGGGATGCATGTCTATCTGTTGTGCATTTATGCATCTTGTATTTGTGGAGGTCTGAGGTTGACATCAGGTTTCTTCCTTCATAGTTCTCTGCCTTCCACACTTAGCTCCTCACAGAACCTGGAGCTAGCCATTTTATTCAGTGTAGTTAGCCTCTCACCATGCGTCCTGGCATTCAGCCAGGACAATGGGCTTCTGCATGGATTTTAGAGCTCACATGCTAGAACTCACACTTTCCAGTTTTCTCCCCACTGAGCCATCTCTTCAGACCTTGTCTAACATCCTCCAGGCTCTGGGCAGGATCCAGTACTGCAAGGCAAAAGTAGACAAATAGAAGCCAGTCACGTAGCCACAGAGCTCCCCTCTGTTCATGATCATATTTTCCTGTTTTTTTATTTTCTATTTTTACAAATTTGAATATAAATGGTTCTTGGTAGATAAGCCCTGTTTAACCAGTTGAAAACCAACTTTCTGTACAAATTCATCTTTAGAAGATCATCAAGCACCTTAGTGATAACTATATCTTTTTGTAAGATACTACAGTGTGATTTCTTGTACTTTAAAATGGAAAGGACATATAAAAGGGATTTATACCATGCTCACTTATTTAGGGCTACAAGGAGTGGTGTGTGTCAATGCCCACATCTTGCTAGGTCTAAGGTACACCTTGTGAGCCTCCTGAGAGGCTATGCTCTGAAACACTAAGGAAGCCTGAAGTCCAGTGTGAAGCTTGCAGTGCGTTAGTTCCTTCCTTAGTGATGACGACTTTCTGTGATGGATTAGGTGATAGACCAGTGTAACTGAGTCACTTTTCTGACTCAGTTTTACATATTGGTGTCTCCTAGTGTGCCTGCCTTTAAACAGAAACTCACAAAACTCTGTTAGTGGTAAGTTAAGAGTGAACTCTCCTGCTGGTAATTTGATCACACGTGTCCAGCTAGCTGTTCACACAGATTCTAATAACGCTAACCCTCGAATTAGCCTGCTCCTGGGGAGATTAATTTAAATTAAGCTATGCCTATTAACAGAGGGTGTGCCTGACACTTATTAATTGGGCTGGAATTAAACGCATAGGGAAAGCCTTAGGTTCTGGTAGAATGTTTTGGCTGCATTCTGAAACTGCCAGAGTTGTAATAGCAGCAGCACCTCTAGCTGCCAGTTCAGCATTCTAATTATGCCTCTGTCAGGATTACTGAGATAGTGTTGTGGCGGTTCATATATTATCATCCAAAGCATATTTTGAAGAAGGGTGTGGTTTGTTAAACTACTGGGTCCATTGGTACAAATTCTAAAAAAAAAATTGATTGCCACATTTGAACCCATAAAACAGTAAGTTTTTTACTGCCCAGTACTTGGCTTTCTGTGTACCACTTGCTGGCTATGCTTCCATTTTCATAAAGGTCGTAGGAGCTGGCTCTCCTTCCCTCCCTCCTTCCTTCCTTCCTTCCTTCCTTCCTCTCTCCTTCCCTCCCTCCTTCCTTCCTTTCCTCTCTTTTCCTGTGCAGCTTTTGTTGGGCCTGGTAGTTGCCATATAATCCCAGGCTGGCTTTGAAGTCATGGCAATCCTTCTGCGTCAGCCTCCCAAATGCTGCAATTGCAGGCACATACTACCAGCCTTGGGTGACTTCACTTTCTTGAACTAGGAAGAACAGGACCTAGATGTTGAGGTCCATAAAAATCACATGTGATCTTAATAGAAAGTCTCCAGAGGAGAGGTGTAGGTTTAATCTCGAGATGGTTCTGCAGCTTGTCAGCCTAGCAGTGGTGTGTCGTGAGCGTGCCGCAGCATTGCCCATGCTCCCGTTTGCCCACTCTCTAGAGGGTCTGGCTGTCACTCAGACCTCTCAGGGATTAATATTGTCCTCACTCAGGTAACCAAACAAGCCGTACACTCAGTAAGGAGTGACTTTGTCATTTATTTCTGCTCCCAATTTCAAGGGATACAGCGCATTGCAGTCCTATCCCAGGTTACTACCCTGAGCCAACCTTCAGTATTTCGAGCAAATTAAATACTGGATAATTTCATTCATAAGTAACTACTTAAGTAGGCTGCTTGTGGAGATAAGACTTAAATGTGGATATTCAATAACCACACAAAGCTCAGCTTTGCAAACGTAGAAGCGATGTCAGCAGACAGGTGAGGATTATTTTCCTGCCATGGTGGTCCTCGCTCTGCGCTAAGAGGACGGAGACACTGTGCTCCTTCCTGAGTGCTCTGTGGGCGTCATGGTAGACACAGGGTGACAGTAAAAGTAGCAGTCTCCAGAGGAGACCTTGGAGATTGGAGCATTGCATTGTGGACTAGGTAAAAAGATGGGTCATTCAGCCTATTAATGATAGAGTGAATCAACCAACATGGTTGGAACAAAGGTCACTAGGTCAGAGAAGTGGTTGAAAGGTTAAAGGAGCTATGTCAAAGAGCTCAGAGCTAAGGCATCAACTCCTTCGGATGGGGAAAGGCCACTGGAAGCTGCTACTCTTATTTTATTTTTTTAAGTTTATTTTAAACTTACATAAAACATAAGCATTACCTATTTGTATATTCTAAAGCTAACTTTACATAGAAGTCTTTTAAAGAAGAAGTGAGGTTGAGTGCTGTTTTAGGATGAGCACTTGGGTACTTAGAGTGCGGAGACTGGCAGGCCCCACATCGGTCTGTCAGGAGGCCATGCGCATGGGTTCAAGTGTGACTGTTTAGTAACTGATCAGACCTGGAGCTAGACATAATGTAAACATGACTAATAACGTACTGGAAGATGTTGTACAGGGGGCTTTTGAATGCTGGTTTTAGAAAAGCTCACTTCAGGGGATGGAGGACTTGGGAGGAGTCGGCCTTAGTCAGCTTTCCTGTTAGCGCACACTGTTTTCTGAAGCAGGGGCGTACAGTTTTTAAAAATTGATTTGTCAGTTTTCTCTTGTAGGGTTTATATTGAAGTACAAAAAGATAACTCTAATTTTTCACAATTTAGCCTCAGATAAAACTTGACTTCATGGGTGACTTGTTTTTAATGCTAAGGCAGTCATTTTTTTTTGTTTGTTTGTTTTGAATATTAACATAACCTTTACCAATTTAAAGGAGTAAAGAAATAACTTTGGCAGTTTAAGGGATTAGAGAGATGGCTCGGTGGTTAGGAGCCCTGGCTGCTCCTCCAGAGGCCGTATGTTTTATTTCGAGTACCTACATGGTGCCTCAGCTGACTGTCTGTAGTGCTCAGAATACATACAGGGAAAATACCCATACAAATAAAAAACATTCAAAAAACAAAAATATTTTTTTAAACAGTTGAGGTTTTGGTTAGTTTAAGCTTTTCCATTGTTAAAGTATATAGAGATTTTTTTTGTGTGTGAGGGTTTTCCTTACTTTCTCAGTCAAGTTCTTCCTATAGTGGTGGGTAGTGCTGTACTTTGACCACGCTCACCATCACTAGCCCTCTGCCCTCTTGGGATGCCCCTGTGCCTCATGGGCTGCTGCATGTCCTCCCACGGTGGTGACTGCTACACTCACAGCTCACCTTGTCAGAAACTGGTTTGAAGAAGTGTAAAGCTATAGTTCATCCTGTATCAGAATATGTCCTGCTGTTAGTGAGGGCCTTCAGAGGACAGTGTCTGTTCCACACTGTCAGTCTTGTGCCGTGGTCCAGCGCACTGTGGTTGTCTGGCTCAGGCTGCGGCTGTTCTAGGTGAGTTCAGAGAGACACAAATGCAAGCAGCCCTGAGGACTCTGGTAGCTCCCGTGCAGTGTTTAAGGTTTCTTCTACATAAACTTTGTTTCGGATAATTCTATTTAGGAATCTTAAAGATGGAGTTAGGTTTAACAGTCACTTTAAACAGTTTTACAGAAATTAAAGAAAGCTGGGCTTAAGTGATGGAATGTCCTCATATGAACTGAGAAATCCAACTCCTGACTTTGATTTTTATTTAAATAGTGGGTAAGAGAAATGAAAGGCATGATTGCAAGTTAGCTTAGGAACAGATAGGGGCAGTTGACAGGGAATTTTTTTCTGTGGTTGAAACTGAAATAGTATTTTATTACTGGATTAGCTTTGGTCAGAGCAAACTGAAAATGACTAATATCATTCACCAGTCTACTAACATTAAAAAAGCAATGCTGTAAACCTAAGTTACTAATTGATTCTCATAAAATAGAAGTTTAATTGACGTTAAGGGATAGAAGCTTAGTCGCTTTGCAAGTCTTAAGTAGTTCTGAGATGTGGACTGGTAGCAGCCATCTTAGAGGGCCGATGGGAATGTAGTCATTGTGTGTGCTCAACCAGGCACTCACAGGGTAGGTTGCCACAGTGCAGATGATGCGAATCTGCTGGGTACAGTTCCTACTTAGCTATGCTTGTCCTCCCATTGCTTGGCTTCATCTCCTGTAGAGCAAGGTCCCTGGTCTTAAATTCCTGAGACAGGCAGGTTTATTTCCTTGAAGCATGTTACAGAAAGGACAGCAGCTTGTCCTTCTGATTTTGGCATGGCACGTATCTACCAGAAGCAGAGAGTCAGATTTGCATGGTAGGAGCGAAGCAGAACTTACTGGGCAGCACTTGATACTGCTAACATTGAAAACATGACTTCTGCATTTTACCCTTTTTGTGGGTAATATAATTAGTGGAACTTGTGATACTTTAAAAATTTAATTAGTTCTTTATATTTGTCTTTAAAATTAGTTAACATAGGAGCTATTTCAAGCCATATTGATCAAGATCAGACGCTGATACAGTTAGAATTGCTTCTTCTGTGCTAGAGACTGGCTCTGGGCCCTGCGCTGGCCGGGCAGCACTGTAGCCCTGATTGTGTTTTCCACCCAGGATGGCCTGGGATTGAGTTCTCAGCTGTCGACGTCTCCTTGGGGTCTGAGGAGAGAAGTGTCTAGAGTGTGGCATTCTTTAGTGAGTTATCCTCTGTAGATGCGGTGACACCATGGGGCTGGCATATTTCCAAGGTGAATTTTAACACATAGGAAATACCTTTTGCACATTGAGTTTTGAAATTTATTAGTTTTTCCCAAATATCTTCTCCAAATCCCCAAAGGACTTTGTTTCGGCCACATGCTAAGCACAGTCGTGTTTATCTTTTTGGATAAAAGCTACTGCCTGAATATTTTCAAGTTCTGAAAATAAGTCAGTTGAGACAAGGTCAATCCTGGGTCACAACTTTTTATTGTGTTAAAAAGATCTTTAGGAGGAAATCTGATTAAGAATTTTTATTTGGGGGCTGGAGAGATGGCTCAGTGGTTAAGAGCACCAACTGCTCTTCTGAAGGTCCTGAGTTCAAACCCCAGCAACCACATGGTGGCTCACAACCATCCGTAACAAGATCTGATGCCCTCTTCTGGAGTGTCTGAAGACTGCTACAGTGTACTTACATATAATAAATAAATAAATAAATTTTAAAAAAAATAATTTTTATTGTATGTTTTGGAAAGATATTTTCTTGTTTTCCTCCATGTACTGGAGAATTTTTCCCCAACATAATATTTTTATTGCTTCTTTGGGAATTTCACATCATAGACCCTGTCACATTCACTTCCCAGTCCTTCCCTGTCCAGCCCCTGCCCTGCCCTTCTGACCTCTCTTCCAGCAAAAAAGAAAAAAAAAAACAAACAAGTTCATTTGCTTTATCTATATATTCCCTGGAGCAGGGTCAGACTCTCAGCGGCCATCCCTCCTACAGCACTGAGCAGGGTCAGATCTCAGTGGCCCTCCCCTCTACAGCACTGAGCAGGGTCAGGCTCTCAGTGGCCCTCCCCTGTACAGCACTGAGTGCTATATACTCCCTGGAGCAGGGTCAGATCTCAGTGGCCCTCCCCTCTACAGCACTGAGTGCTATATACTCCCTGGAACAGGGTCAGATCTCAGTGGCCCTCCCCTCTACAGCACTGAGCAGGGTCAGATCTCAGTGGTCCTCCCTTCTACAGCACTGAGCAAGGTCAGGCTCTCAGTGGCCCTCCCCTCTACAGCACTGAGTGCTATGTACTCCCTGGAGCACGGTCAGATCTCAGTGGCCCTCCCTCCTACAGCACTGAGTGCCTCCCTCCCCTGCTGGAAGCCATCTGTTGTGAAGCCCCACTCTTTGTCCTGTGGATTCCCTTCTCCTAACTGAACTGCCTGGTTGGGCCTCAGTGCGAGAAGAGGTGCTTAGTACTACTGAGAATGGATGTCCCAGGGCAGGGTGGTGCCCAAGGGGGGCTTCTCTGAGAAGGGAAGGGAGTAGTGGGGGGTGAGAGAGAGAGAGAGTGAGAGAGAGAGAAAGAGAAAGAGAGAGAGAAGAGCTTGTAAAAGTGGGTGTGGGAGGAGAGGAGGAGAGGGCCTTTGATTGGAAGTAGAGTGAATAAATCAATTAATTAATGAAAAAAACCTAGTGTTCCATGGCTTTCTGTTTAGTCTGTTACTATTTTCTTTGGGGGGGGGTTGTGGGGGTAGGGGTTGTCACTGATGTCTTCCGTGCTCCTCTTTCTCAACTGAGCATCTGCAGGTATTGATATCACTGCCAGAATAGCTTATTTGCTCTCCTCTTGTAGATGCCAGGTGAGCACCCCGTCACTGAGCTGCATTACCTGCATTCTTTACTTCTTAAAAGCTTCCCAGGCTGGGCTTGAATGCTCTCTCTTGCTTCAGGCTCCAAGTAGCTGAGACTAAAGCGTGTCTTACTAGGCCTAACATCCTCCCTCCCTCCCTTCCTTCCTCTCCTATTCCCTTATTTACTAACCATTTTAAAGAGTTTTTCAGAATGTTCTTTATCAGTCTCATGAGTTTGCATTGCTAGAGCTACATGGGTATTGTAGCATAATTAAAACTGTAATCATAAATGACTAAGCAATACAATATTTTTATAACTTTTCAAATTAATTTGTGTTATATAATAAGACTTATGTAGTAAAACCGACTAAACATGATATTTTTAACTTTTAAGATTCATCCTAGTGTGCTGCAAAAGCAAACTACATTCTGTCTTACTCAGTTGATAAGGCTTCTTGCTCTCAGAAAGTTACCTTTGTTCAATTGTTGCCTCTAGATTGTGACATTTGAGAGTTTTAGAAAAGAGGTTTATAATATTTGGTTGTTGGAAGTATATAGGAATCAAGGAAACATACAGGAATTGTAATAAAGCAGTTTCAGAGGATTGCACAATTGTTTTTAATTTGGAATGGAGGATGACAAGGCTCCCTAGGGGACATTACCATTCAGGTGAGCTTGGAGGATTAGAAAGCTCATTGACAGGTTTATCCTATCCGGAAACATACACGGAAAGACTCAAAGGGATATGGCATATTTCAGTGACTGAGTTTAGAATTCGGGATATCAGAGTTGACAGAAAGCAGTCTGGAAATAGTCTATTTGAGTGAGAGCTCTTGATGACTTACAGAATTTGAACTTGGTGCTGCATGGGTAGCTGGGAGATGTGAGTCCTGACGGATTCTTAGTGTCCGTCCAGCTTTGAGTGCTAGGTGTCACACGGGCAGTGATGGATGCCGCTGGCAAAGCTAGGAACAACTGGTGGTGTGTAGGCAGGAGTGGGGTGGGTGCATGTGGCCCGTGGGGATGCAGTTTTGGGCAGTGTTGAGAGTAACCTGATGGTTGCTTCTGTGCTGCTGAGCGAATTCTTAGTTCCGCCTGGCTGTGAGCACTCTGTGCGGTCCTCTCTCTTTCCCAGTGTGGATTTTGGTCTGAGCTACTTTATTTTATTCTCTATGGTCTGGTGCTTGGTGGCTGTAATAGCCATCTGTTGGATGAAGTTTGTGTACTTTAAATTGTGTTCCAAGAATGCTTAAGGCAGGGATTGTGGACAGCAATGTTGATGGGCCTTCCAGCTGTCCAGAGTCTGTGCTGACAGGACATGCGCTGTTTAGCCTTGAGTCTGAAGTTGCTTTCATCCCAAGAAATGGTTTATTGTTTAGTTTTCCAACAATTTAAAAAAATTCTTTGTTGAATTATGTTGCACACATTGTGACTACTTAGTGAAGGGTCACAGCCTCTGTGAGATGCTTTCTGGAAGTCTTAGGAGTTCTCCTGCAGACACAGGCACAGTTTGCTCATAAAAATTGCAAGATAAGACTTTCGGGACATTATCTCCCCCAAAACAGTGTTTTTTGTTTTTTTTTGTTTTGTTTTGTTTTGTTCCCCCCCCCACCCCCAGACTAATGACATAGAAAGCCTTTTAAGGAAAGCCTGTGCAGTTCTGGTACTTTCATAATTTTGCATCTTCAGCAGTTTTTTGTTTGTTTACAAGAAGTAAATTGTTTCTTTAACTGTCTTTAGGATTCAAGCCCAGGCAGGTACCATCACATCTGGCTAAGAAGAAATTATTATTGGGGGTTAATTTTATTTATTTATTTTTCTCTCTTTAGATCTCTGCTTTTTTATTTTTACTTTTAAAATTATAATATAATTATATTTCTCCCCTTTCCTCCTTCCAAACACTCCTTTATACCTTTCTCTGTTCGCCTTCAAGTGTATGACCTCTTTTTTCATTAGATGTTATTGCATGTATATACATGTATGATTACACATATATATTTCTTTTTTTTGTTTGTTTTTTGTTTTTTGTTTTTGTTTTTTTTGAGACAGGGTTTCTCTGTATAGCCCTGGCTGCCCTGGAACTCACTTTGTAGACCAGGCTGGCCTCGAACTCAGAAATCCACCTGCCTCTGCCTCCCAAGTGCTGGGATTAAAGGTGTGTGCCACCACTGCCTGGCTTACATATATATTTCTAAATATAACCTGATCGTTGACAGGGTTACTTAAGATACTTTGTCAAAGTGAAATCCACGGCAGAATTAAATAAGCAGGCCTGCAGATAATAATGTTTGTTTTCATTTCCGTTGTTATGGTTGTTTTAGTAGGAAACATTTACATATCAAAATTTGAGAGTTTCGTTTTTTTCTATTGTGGATGTTATACGCCTATATCAGATTATGTGGATTCCAAATGCATATGTTTTAAATTAGCTACTGACTTTAAAAGTTAGCTGGGCAGAGGCAGGTGGATTTCTGAGTTCGAGGCCAGCCTGGTCTACAGAGTGAGTTCCAGGACATCCAGGGCTACACAGAGAAACCCTGTCTCGAAAAACTAAAAAAAAAAAAAAAAAAAATCTGAGCTGTTGGTATTGTATATAAATCAGTGTTTTCAAAAGACAGTTTGGAAAGAAGTTGCTGAGAATGAAGACTCTTGCAGGGAGTATACTGTGCCGTGCATTGCTGTGCAAGTGGCTATGTTCAGTTCTCAGCAGTCAGCTGAGTGTGCAGTTGAGGGATAATTTGTAGCTGATGTGCAGTACCTTCTAGTGCTAAGTGATACATTATGTCTTTCTTCTGAAAGCTGAGGAGTTCCTTCAAGACTTGTAATAATTCCAAAATTAAACCAAACCCTTACAATTATAATTTGTAGCAGTTGAGAACAGACTACTGTTAAAACGGTTATATGGGGTTCTATTTAAAAAGACTATATAGAAGCTACTAGTATTTCCCTTTGTACAATTAAATGTATTTTCTTCTAGTCCAAGTGGTAAGAAGTTCAGAAGTAAACCTCAGCTGGCAAGATACCTGGGAAATGCTGTCGACCTTAGCAGTTTTGACTTCAGAACTGGCAAGATGATGCCTAGTAAGTTACAGAAGAACAAGCAGAGACTCCGGAACGACCCTCTCAATCAGAACAAGGTTGGTGACTGGGCACACAGCCCTGCCGTGCTCCTCCTAGGTGCTCCACATGGGATCTGCTGGTTGAGGTCTTAGTTGTCTGAGTCTCTCCATTATAGAGCCTTCTAAAACTTACAAGTGGGACTTATTTTCTATATTTGGAAGTGCTTGCGTAGAAAAAGTATAAATAGTACAAAACAATATTTCAGTGTGTTACTAGGCCAACATGGACACCACACTTTGCGATTTTCTTTTTTTTTTTTCTTTCAAGACGGGATTTCTTTGTGTAGGCCTGGCTATTCTGAAACTCATTCTGTAGACCAGGCCGGCCTGTAACTCAAAGATACCCCTGCTTCTGCCTCCCAAGTCCTGGGATTAAAGGCATGTACCACCACCATCTATCTGGCTTGTGGTTTTCTTAAAATATATTTTTTTCTATTTCCTAAAAAGAGGCAGCATTACTGCACAGTATAACTGCATGGTCAGCTTAGAGGCTGTGCCTCTGATGGTGGAGATGATCACTGTTCTCATCAGAAGTTTTCACTTGAGCTCCTTGGTTGACATTCTAGAGCAATATAAATAAGTCACATTTGAATATGTTAATTTGATTAAAGCTTTAGAATCTCTTTTTTTTTAAAAAAAAAGAAAACTTGTATTCTTCTAAGGACAACTGGCCGTGTATGATATGACCCTCAGCTACCTCAGTGCCTTGCATGGCTCCTCTAGGTAAGTTCTCACCTTAGTGCTGAGACGGGAGTTGCAGGTGCCTCAGGGATTTCAGTTGATTTTGGTTGTAAAAGGTTTTATTTCTATACATTTAGGAGTCTGTTTGATTTTTACCATCAACACTTCCTTGATCAGTCTTGGGAAAATACAGGGTGAAAAGGGGAGGCATTTCTTAGGATCTGACTGCTGAGGCTCGGCCTGGGCAGACCCTTGGGTGCAGCAGTCATTCAGGAAGCAGGGGCTCAGGCAGGCATGGGCTTGGTGAACTGGCCCTGCTGGGGATTAGGTGCTATAGTCACACACAACTGTCTTAGCCTCTGAAGGCCTAAGGCCTTTTGTAGAATTGGGCAATAAAACTCCCATAGTTTTATCATGAAAAAATACAGTGGGAATTTACATAAAAAACATTTATCGAAATATTAACCCATGCTCTTTTCCTTTTTTCCCCTAAACTTCCCTTCCCTTCCCTAAGGGGCAGCCACCGTTCTGAGCACCAAGCCATCCTGCTTAATTTAACATGGTGTTCAGTATAGGAGCTCTCTGGCCTAAGCTCTTTTTCCTCCTCATTTTTTTTGTTTTTGTTTGGAACACACAAACGTACACATACACATACCACCTGCATGTGTGTATAATATATACATCTATATTACAATTACATTTTTCTGAAACTGCTACTTGAAAACTCTAGTCACAGTATCCCCTGCATATGTACAGAAGGACTTAAATATTTATGAAATGAAAAGAATGCTTTTAAATGACCCTGCTGTTTCCAGAATCACAGTTTAGCCTCATTTAATGTAATTTGAAGCTTTTTGCCCTGACAGTTATGGTTCATTAAAAAGCAAACACTAATTGGTCTCTAGTTTGTGTGCATCTTTCTGCTCTAGCCGCTCTGGACCGCCCTTCACCCCGCAGCATGGCATGCTCTTTCAGGATCTGCTTGCTTCTGGCTGCTTTCCTCTGCTTGGAATGTGCTTCCCCTCCCCCTCCCCTGGTGACCTCCAGAGCTGAGGCTCAGCTCCATTGCCTGCATATCTGGGAATCCTGTCCCCCCTTCCATGATGATCATGTATTTGTGGCTGTGCTTCAGCTAGACTGTGAGCTCCATGAGAGCAAGGACTCCCTTCATTTTGTTTTGGCTTTTGCTTTTGCTTTGTATAGTTGCCGCAAACCTTGCACGTAGCAGCCTGTTAAATAAATACTGCTTTACTTTCCATCTGATTCAAGAAGGGTGTAGTGGTAAGAAATGCTTATTCAATAAATTCCTACAACACATGTGTGGAAGTGCCCATTGTTTTCATTGTGTTCTGACTGTATGAAATCTGTGCCGCCCGTTCTTACCTTGACCTGATTTTTGTTTTAGGTAAGTAGCTACAATTCAGGCTTGCTTTGGGACTAACACTATCATTACAAGCAGAAAAATATTTGTGGTAAAGTTAGCTAAATGAAGTTGTTTTTCATGAGAGTACTGAATAAAGAAAATTGGGAAATGTCAAGTGGCTGACAGAAATCTCTATATGTCTCTTTTTGTCAAAGTCAATTATTTATTGGTTTTTTTTTCTTTTTCTTTTTAAGTTTTTAAAAGGTTTTTTTTTCTTTCTTTTTTTTTTAGAACTGGGGATATAGTCAACAAGTAAGGTTTGAAACAGGATTGACTAACTATAAGTTGATCTTGATGTATGTCTTCTATATTATTGCTAATTAATGGTATTTTCAAGTATAATTAGAAAGACCCCTTTGAAGCTCTGGGAAAGTGGCTTTTAATTATACTCCAGTGGGTGGGTGGGGTGAGGTGGGCATGCCTTTGGATTAACACACACTGCAGTTTTTGTACTTTTTTTGGCTTTTCTCAAATTTAGTTTTAATCTAACCCCCAAAGTTGATTGCCTTCTTGATTTGATTATACTTCATTGATTTTTCTTGCCGCTGCTATAATTATTTGCAGGCAACCCCATCTCTCAAGGCAGTAAAATAGATCTGAAATACCAAGTAGGTTATTGGAGATCTCAGTAGGGTTAGTGGGAGCAGGTGGCTCAGAATAATATGAAAGTGGCCAACTTGAGTGTGCTGCAGTCATAGCAGTTTAATCACAGTGGAACATTCTGGGATTGAACTCTGTTGATTTTAGCCACACATGTGGCCAATATGTAGCTGCATATGTCTGGTGTCCTTGGACAGTAAAACCGTTCTAGAACAAAAAGGCAAAACATTAGCTTCAAATACAATTTTTTTTTTTTTGCGTGTATGCTCACATACACACACACACATTTAAACTTTTAAAAGATATTTCAAGGTTTCAGAGATAGGATTTGACATTTTAAGGAAGCAATAGAGACAAGTAACTTTGGATGGGTGAGATGGCTAAGCAGATATGAGTTCCATTCCCATGACCCATGTAAAGATGGAGAGAGGTCACACACACACACACACACACACACACACACACACACAGAGCAGAGGGTGGGAGGGAGACTAGGAGGAGAGAATAAAAAATTTAAAACTAAGATAATTTCTAAAATTTAATTGGAGCTACTCTAGGATGAGCTACATTAGGTCGTGAATGCAAAGTGTGTTAGGGAACTTTGGAAGCGTACTTCTGTTAAAAAGTACATTAAACTGAATTCTTATGTTTCTGCTTTTTAATACTGCACTATTAATGTAGTATCATAATGAAGCTACAAAACGTAAAACACAGATGTCCTGATGTTGATATGGCCTGTGATGTGTTTTGCAAGTTGGTTCCAATAAATGTACGGAACAAGTCTTTCTCAGCTGACCTTGACAGCATTGCCGCAGCCTTAGAAGGATGCACCCCGTGACTGTCCTGGTCCTTTGGGTTAACTCAGGTCTATGTCAGATTTCCCATTCTTTGTTTTTCACGGGTCATCTCATGTAGTATGCAGTCTGTATGTCATTGTGCATACTACACAAGGTGTAGACTTGGATTATGTATGACTGACTGTATCCTAGATTTTCAGACATACAGGGAAGATACTTGTTTCAATTATCCTCACAAAGTAAAAAAAAAAAAAAAAATTACACTGTATAGCTCAGTAGTGTAATTTGGAGGCAATTACTGTATAGTTGGAAAGACTCTTAAGTTAGTGGATGGCTTGCTTTTGCGCTTAGATAGTATGCAGTGTGGAGAAGAATGCAGTATGCAGACTAGGAAACTGGTGAAGCTAGAACTAGGCATAGTGCTAGCTGGGCTGTGTTAGTTCAGACATTAATGGCCCTAAATTAATGCTGTGGCAGGAGGCCTGGAAAGGGGAGAATTGAGAGAAATAAAGGGAAATAAGTGCCTGCTGCTCACAGAGAGGAAAGTGATGCTTTCTAAAATTGTGGCTTTGGCCACTGCTGGAGTTGGGGGATAGTTTGTCTCCTAAAAGTTCTTGTCTAGAGACGTGGCCCTCAGTACTGTGGTTTTGAAGTGGATGAACTGTTGATGGGGTGGCCCAGCGGAAAGTGATTGAGTCATAGGATTCCACTTTTATTAATGGATTAGTGCCACCCTTGTGGAGCAGTGCGGCTTTCACAGGCATACCCGTAGCAGTGGGTTGTTCTAGCAAGATCAAGCCTACCCTTTCCCTGTGGTGTGTCTCTGTTTGCAAACACGCCCCTTCTGCTTGTAGCCTGCTACTCTGACCTGCTTTGGTCGTCAAGGGCTCCTCACCAGGAAGCTGGCACCGTGCTGTCTAACTACATAAAGCCCTAAGTTGCCTGAGCCCTGGGTATTTTGCTTAGCAACAAGTTGAGTCTTTCAGGAAATAGGGCAGCTATTGAAGGGTTGACCAGAGGAAGATAAAATTTTATTGAGCTTGACATTTTAATTACTTTTTGTGGGGGGGACTGGGTGTTTCTACATAACTTTCACTGTCCTGGAACTCACTATGTGGACCAGGCTAGCCTTGGACACACAGAGATCCCTTTGCCTCTGATTACTGGGTACTAAGATTAAAGGTGGCAAGTGAAGCACGTGCAGCTTTATTAGCTTCTGAGCAGTAGGTGTTGTGGGGACAGAAGCCAGATGGGCTTGGAATGTGAAAGATAAAACTGGCCAGCAAGCACAGTTACTCCAGTACACTTTCACAGGTAAGGTTGAGAGTCACTGAGTGAGAGAGGCAAGACACGACGCTTTGCTTTAATTCTGTCATTTCAAAGATTGGAATGGTTAAAAATACGGATCCTGAGAGAGAAAAAATTGTGCAAGTCAGAACAATTAAGTGTGTTTGCAGATGACTAGTTGGGGAAGAATGCGAAAGGCACAGGAGACTAAGGAAAAGGGATAGTCAGTTGATGGAGATTTGGGGTTCAGAAGAGGCAAAAGGCAGCCCTGAGTTGTGAGCGGCAGACCAGAGGTATGCATTGGAGACTCAGCTGCTTCATTGAGATCTGGAGAGAGAGGTGCTGCTTTTGACACACGTGTCACTAATGGCAGGTAAGTGAGGTCGGTCGGGGATAGGTCCAGGGACTAATAGAGGTCTTTAAAAATGAGGACAGAATTTGGGCTGAAAAAAAGACAAAGCATAATGAATTCAAAGAGAAGACAGTGAAGGGAAAGATGCTGGGGGCTTTAGAGAAGCTGCTGGTTTCCAGGGAGAACCTGGAGAAAGTCTGGAATGCAGTAGTGAGAACAGAACCCTTCCTGACCCTAGATACATTGTCTTTAGGGCTGAGAAAGGGACCCGAGTCTAATGTCTGTAACTTCCATAAAGATGAACGGAGAGAACCAAGCTGTCTTCTGACTTCCACTTAGTGCCCTCACACAAGCACACCTCCCAATAATATTAAACATAATTTAAAAGTTAAAAGATCTCGGGGTGTAGCTCAAGGATAGAATGAACTTAGGGATTGTTTCTTAGTATACTGGAGCAGACCGTCTTTTCATGACAATACTTTTGATGCAGATCTTACAGATTACATTATGTTATTTTCATTTAATACTTTTAAGTTCAAGACAGAAAATAAGATTACTCAGGCCAGGGCTGGTCAGTGTAGGGCTAGATGTGTGATGGCATTTTGGCTCCAATTAGCTTATTGGAAAGAAATTTTCAAAGTTGGGGCAAGCATGATTGTAAATTTGAGACTACTGGAGAGTCCCAGGAGATTCTATTTGAGGAGGACATAACTCATCAGTTAAAATACTAAGTGTGGTGCAATGAGCTAAGTAATGCAAAGTTGACTGGGGATACTTTAGGTAGACTGTTGATGACAAGTTTCTGTGCTGGTAAGTATTAGATGAGTTCTGAATGGCAAGTTGCCATTCTTCTATAGCTTGAGAGAAAAGCATTCTATGCAGAGGAAAGAGCTTGTGCAGAGTCTTTAAGGAAAGATGGACCAAGGACGTGAGGACAGGAAGAAGGAGGTGTTGGAGTGGACTGAGAGGAGAGGAATCCACACGAGGATGGAGAAGAAGATGATCTGCTCGGAGCTGATGCCAGCACAGGGTAATGCCAGAAGACCCGGGCTGGGTCTAGTCACACGTGAAGCCTGTATTATAGAGCAGCAGAAACAGGGCAGGGTCTGAGTTGGCATCTGTTGAAGACCATTGTACTTGTCTAGACAGGAGATGATGACTTAGGCAGTGCTTGTTTTATGAATCAAA
>NW_022196895.1:66541610-66556049 GCF_008632895.1 Mastomys coucha
TCAGAAATCCACCTGCCTCTGCCTCCCAAGCGCTGGGATTAAAGGCGTGCGCCACCACCGCCCGGCTGAAATATCCTTAATAAAGGGGTATTTACCCTAGTGGATGAAGTTATTAATAGAAGCATTTCATCTTTACTGCTAATTTGAGTCCTATATTTAGAAATTTGGGAATAATAATAATAGTAATAATAATAAAAAATCCAAATTATAACCTTACTGGTGAGAGCAGTTTGATCAGTAAAGTGTTAGTTTTATCCAACTTTTGGGGATTCACATGTATCCCACCGTGGTAGAGACTTCTTAGAGCACCTGGACTTGAAATTCACATTAATAAAGGAGGTAGATTTGAGGATACAGTTGTGTTTGTTAGACATTTATGTGGTTTTATTTGGCTACTCATTTCTGCTAATGATTTCATTAAATTTTATAGGTCCTGAAGGGTTAGCCCAATTTTTTCAGACCTAGAATCTGGGGTCATTGTAGCATATAGAATGCATTTGTGTGACTTTCCATAGTTCTCCCAAGGATATATACACATACCAAACAGAATGTTATATTCCCTGGAGCTAGAGTTAGAGGGAGTTGTAAACTGATATAGATTCCAGGAACTGACTTGGGTCCTGCAAGAGAGCAGTAAGCGCTCTTAATTGCTGAATCTTCTCTACATCCTTAGTGTGAGTGTGTGTGTTTAGTGTGCATGTATGCCTGCCTGCCTGCCTACAGCGTTTCTGTGTAC
Organism: Mastomys coucha; assembly: GCF_008632895.1. NCBI lineage: Eukaryota > Metazoa > Chordata > Mammalia > Rodentia > Muridae > Mastomys > Mastomys coucha. The sequence goes on from NW_022196895.1 coordinate 66,542,347, forward strand.
CACATGTATGCAGGAGTCCATAGAGGTCAGAAGAGAGTGCTGGATCCCCTGAAAACAGAGTTACAAGTATTTGGTTGCTGGGAACTGATCCTGGGTTCTGCAGAAGTGACATGCACAGAGCCATCTCTACAGATCCTGTATATACTTCTTAAAAGCTATGATGGATTGCTAGACAGCTCGCATTGCGGGTGTTGGACTTTGTGAAATTTGAAATTGTAACTTGAAGAGAATCTTGATTTCACTCAAGCACATCCAAGACATAGCTGTCCTGGAAAACCTTAAAATGTTACATGTCTAAGTTTTGATTGCATGCCCAGTATCGTTTTAATGCAAAAAGGGCTACTCTTTATTGAGAATTTATTTGCCAAGACAATTACAAACTGTTTTACTGGTGGTCTTCGTCTCTCTGCCTTCTGTAACGTAAGCTTAAGGCAAGGACTGTTTATAAATGACATTTTCTGCTTTTGGTTAGGATCCAGCACGCAGTAGACACGATCTTTGTCCAATGACTGGCTAAGACTGCATCAGTGTCCTTATCATGTGCAGTTTATTTGACCTGTAGAAGGGTCTTGTGTAATAATTATCCTGATGAACACAAGAACATTGACCATCGTGCAGGGATTCCTTGCATCCCAGTTGGGATATAAATATCTCTGGAACACATGTACTCAAAGCTGCAGAATTAATAATGTGGTACATGAATTATGCTTTACAGTGTCAGTTATAAATGGATACTTTGGGTAAGAAGAGCAACAGTTTTCATCCTATGATAAGGTAAAATTTTAAAGTGAGAAATTGTCATCAGTTTGAAAGAAAACCTTCTATGCTTTGGTTATAGAATCTGTACAGGGTTGAGCTATCTTTCATATAGCTTTTCTGCAAACCTGACTGACGGGGTTGGAAATGGCTCCAGGGTTAAGAGGACCTCCTGCTCTTGCGTAAGACCAGGCTTTAGTTCCCAGCACCTACACACTGGCTCACAACTACTTTGTAACTGCAGTTCCGGATGCCCTCTTCAGGCCTCTGCAGGCAGTATTACCAAGTGATACACACACATACATGCAGGCAAAAACCTTCATACACATAAAATAAAAGATAAATTAAAAAAAAAAACTAAAGAAGGTGATACTTAGAGTCTAAGTCACTCTGGTGTAGCATGTACGTTTTCCATAGGTATCTATCTGTAAGACTTCTTGTGGGGGTTGGGTCAAACCCAGCGCTTTCCACATGCTATGCAGGCACTTTCCCACTGAGCCACACATGATTTGGAAGGAACCTATCTCAGCATATATCTTTGAAGCTTTATGAACTCTGCATGCTTTCCTTCAGCACATCTCTGAAGATACCTGTGATGTGTTTTTTTTTCTCCCACATTTTCCTCTGTCACCAATCTCTCGTTTTAGAGATCAGCATACTTCTCACTTGCAGTATTAGAAGGACATTAAATGCTGTTGTCAATAGAGGAACAGTTGGGAATGCTGGATTGAGAAATGAATCATTTGGTAACAACTTTTTCCATAAATAATAAAACTCTGCTTTGAACAAATGTAGGGAACTTTATGTAGCTGTCTACTGATTATTAAGTATTTTTTTTTTGATGGCTGACTGTGTTATTTTAACACAAACTCTTTTAAAAGCAGCTCAAGATCTGAGTCACAGGATGAACTCCTTCTTCCCAGCCATGTGACTGGAGCTTTTCAGTGCCACCTGCTCTAGAAAATAGGGAACAAGAATAGAATTGATGTTAGCAATTAGTAATTCTTATCAAAGGACATGAAGCTATTTCAAAATTCTTTCAGCTTGGCTTGGTTGAGTGTGCCTATAATCCAGGTACTTGGGAGGGTGAGGCTGGAGGATCATTTGAGACCAGGAGTTGGGAGGCCAACCTAGGCAATATAGCAAGAACCTTTTTCAAAAACGAGGAGAAAAGGAAAAGGCCCCACCAACTTCCCTTTGAGCTGTATCTCATATCTGGAGTTAAATGTTTAGTAATTTTAAAATTGTAATTTGCCATGTTTGGTAAATCAGTATTTTTTAAAAATATCGAGAGCTTTATATGATCACAGGAAGTAGAAAAATATCACTAAATATCAGTTGGATAAAATACTAGTTATTCATATTAATAATACTGATAAAATATCAGCAAATATTTTTCAAGTCTGAAATTGGAAATAACTTTTGATGTGAATTTTTTTATTTAAGAGAAACAAACAAACGTAGACTGCTGACATGTTTGCTCATGCGTAAAGGGTTGCCACTCCTTAGTTGGTTAGAGTGTAACTAGGCAGGCCCGCTGGCAGTTGCATTTGTAAAGGTCTACAGTAGGTAAAATACAAACTGCTGTCAGCTTTAGAGTGCAGTGAGCTGCATGGGTTTTCAACATTCTGACTGGGCAGAGATAGAAACAACTGGCAGGCGCTGGTTTATGCAACGGTTCTCTAACCCGTGTGGCTCAGTGAAGTCCTCCGTGGTACTGAGACCCCCTCCCCTCCCCAGTCACATTTACTGCATGAGCTTTAAGTCTTATGTTACAGGAAATTTGTAGAAGGCTATTGAAGAAAGGAAAAGAAAAAACAAATCTGTTTATTTAACAGGACGTCGTTTTAGAATTAGAAAGTTCATGAGCTTCTGACAGAGGGCTGGATTGGTTGATAATACTGCAGTGAGTTCACTGCTTTAGTTTGTAACGTAAAGGAACTTCCCTTTATTTATATGTAAAGGAAGGATTTCGGTTTTATGAGCAGCTATAGTCAGGCTTCATGCCCAGGTAGTTGTTTTTAATGCCTAAGCTTATGGCACAGTGCCAGTGGTCTAGGCGGACTCCACTAGCAGGTGGCCATGAACTAGCTGACTCTTTGGGAACAGGTGGCTGTGAATTAGGTGACTCTTTGACAGTCCTTAGGGAGAGTGACAATACCGTTTACTGGTTTTGTGAGCTTCTGGGAAGCCAGTCAGTCTACTTTGCAGATTGCCCATGAGACTGTTAGGGTACAAAGTCATCACGTTTGTTAACTATATAAATGGAGAAGATAAAGAAGTGCTAAAAAATGGTAGAGTGAAATCAAGAGAAGAATGGTGAGGTACATTCTTTAATATCTCTTACTCTGAAATTGTCTTCCTTAAGAATTAGAGGTGGGGGTGGGGGGAGCTGTGGTGTGGTGGTGGGGAGGTGGCACAGTGGTTAAGATCATTGGCTGCTTTTCCAGAGGTCCGGAGTTCAAGTCTCAGCACCCACATAGAGGCTCACAGCCATCTGTAATGGGATCTGATGCTTCATGCAGATAGAACACCCAGGTACATAAAAAAAGTACATCTTTAAAAAAATAAAAGAATTAGACTAGGATTCTTTAAGATTACATTGAATGAACCACCTCGCTAGAAAGTGGAACCTAACAATGTATCTTGAATATTTTAGCAAACTCTTCTAATTTTTTTTATTGGTCCAAGAGTATAACTATATACAGAAACACCTATGTACTTATATATAGTAATATACTATATATATGTACTTATATAGTAATGTATATAGTATATACTACATTACTATATACTATGTGTACATAATATATAGTAATGTATATAACTATATACATTAGTATTAGCATTTTTAATACTAATAATTTCATATGTTCTATACATCCAGTCTTTGTGGATTTAAGACTCATAGTGAAGAATACTATAGTATATGATATACTTTTTAATAATACACTTAATGACAGCAGTTGTCTTCCTTAAGAATTAGGTTAGGATTCTTTAAGAGTGAATACTGACCTTGGGTAACTTTGTTTAGGGCCCCAAATGCCTAAATGATAAAAGCCAGAAATATTTGATGTCTTGTATACGTCACAGTGTTACTGAAGGAGTTTTTAAAAATGCACGCACCTAGTACCCAAGAAGAAGCACCAACTCTGTCTACCTTTAACCTCAGCGCTAGAGGCAGACAGGAAGATGGTTCTTTCTGGCCAGTTGGTCTAGCCACATCGGTGAACTTGAGGTTTGGTGAGACATCTTGTCTATAAAAGTAGGGAGGGCAAACACCTGGCATCAACCTTTGGCCTCTATACATAGGCACACATGCATGCATAGCTACACCATGTGTGCGCAGACATGCATACACACAAAAGCATGTGCCTGAGTCCCATTAAATAATAAGATAACATGTGTCTATGCCAAAGTGCTCATGTGCATGTGTAGGGCCATTCCTATTCATGGCACATGTGTAGAAGTCAGAGGACAATTTGTGGGATTAAATTCTCTCCTTCCATCATAGGCCAAGGGATTAAACTTAGCCACAAACTCCTTTATCCAATGAGCCATCTTGCTGGATTGAGCTGCATAATTTCTAAAGGTGGCATCCTTAGGTGATTATTTTGCAGCCTGTTCCTTGACTTTGCATAGTTATAGATTGTTAAGATAAAGCTAAGTGCTAGAAACTACTATTGTGATAGTTATTTGAGATAAATCCATCTCTTGAGGATAAGCACATCCATTGGGGAAGTTAAGATGAAAGAATGACAAGAATGCACAGTACATAGAAGAGTGTTGGCTCTGGGCAGAGGAGAGGCATCTTTATAATGGATCTCAGTATTACTGAGGATGTCACAGCTGCCAGGTGATGCTTACCTGCTAGGCTTGCTAATATTCTTCAGATAGTGGCCACAGGCACCATGCCTATACAGGTCATACAGTTCATGAAAATGTGAGTTGTCCAGGAATGCCAGAGGATACCTTGCACTTCTAGTGGGCAACTGTGACAAATGAGTCGTGCCTGTTAACCCAACTAGGTCAGTCAGCCATTTCTCCATCTTTTAGTGTTTGAGAAAAGCTAGAAGAGTGGATTTCATACCAGACTCCACCCTTAATCTACTAAAAACCATGGACAACTGTCAGCACACACACATTTGGACTACCTGCTACCAGTCAGGAATCTTTCTTTGGAGCAGTGGTTCTCCAAATGCGAGCATCAGCATCTTTCACCAGTTTAGACCTTAAATTGATGCCAATTCCCTGGCTCCACTTCAGCCTAGCAGATTAGAAGCTCTGGGGATGGGACCTGTCATCCTCTGCTAACAAGCAGGGCGATTCCTGTGTGTACTTAGTTTTGAGACCTTCTCTTTTGTAGTAAGGAACTTCACATTACAATTTTGCATGATGATAGTTGTAAAGACATGAGCTCTTCAAGTATAAGTTCACGAATATATCTCTAATCGAAATGTCAGGCACGAATTCTTCTCAGTGTATGGCTTTTGGTATCCTTTGTTAGAATCAAAATATTGATTTAATTTTTCTTATCTTTGAATTGGGTATTGCAAATGATGTTAACGGGACTTCTGTTTTACAATTTGACCTCATCAAAACACGTTTGACATGTTACTGAATGATTCAAACTAGATAAATATGTCACATGACTTTCCAAAGCTTTGATTTCAAATCTTGCCAAAAGCATGACCTGTGAGAGGTAACAAATAGAGAATGCCTCTCCGGCTGGGCTCGTGCCCATCAGAGGCAGCTGAGCTACGTAACAGGTTTCTGTCCCAGCATGGATTCTGTGGTGAGACTGCCTCAGCAAAGAAAGTAGAAATGCAGGGTAGTTTTCCCTTACAGAACGTACTTGCATGCACAAGGGTTTTGGCCTGTGTGCTTTTTCAGATTTTGGACTATCTCCGCATATGTCATTAGGTAGCCCTCACTTGCTGGTCAGACTCAAGTTGGTGAAATGCAGTCTATAGGTCTTCATATGTATGCACCTTATACATGTACAGAGGCAATGCTATGCATTACAAGTTGGTGCATGCAGTCTATAAGTCTTCATGTGTATACACCTTATACATGTACAGAGGCAATCTTATGCATTATAAGTTGGTGCATGCAGTCTATAGATCTTCATATGTGTGCACCTTATACATGTACAGAGGCAGTGTTATGCACTGCATTTTAGGAGACTTCACTTGTTTGCACCCTGTTCTATTTGTGGAATTTGCCGTTTTTATCATAGTAAAAATTCTTAATGTTTTAATTCAGACATGTCTCTTCATTTTGTAAACATTTTCAAAAGTGAATTCTGTTGGCTTAAATCTGTTTTCTAATGTGATTTTATGTTAAGTATGTTTTCACTGCTAATCGAGTTAAGTTTTAGTACTCATATATTTAATGCTAATATGTGTCCCTATTCTTAGAATGTAGAACTAATTATCGCTAGGTAGTAGTGGCACACGCCTTTAATCCCAGCACTTGGGAGGCAGAGGCAGGTAGATTTCTGAGTTTGAGGCCAGCCTGGTCTACAGAGTGAGTTCCAGGACAGCCAGGGCTACACAGAGGAACCCTGTCTTGAAACTGTCCCATCTCTCCCCGCCCCCCATGGCTGTCTTAATGTTCTTATTCTTCCTCAGATATATTCACTTAAATATCCTTAGTACTCTGCTAATTAGATAATGTCACACAAAGTATTAAAGGTACACCTTACTTATGAAAAAATACACAATAAAGTGCTTAAAATGCAATTTTAGAGACTGGAGAGATGGCTCAGCAGTTAAGAGCCCATATTACTCTTGTAGAGGCCCTGAGTTCAGTTCTCAGCACCCACACAGCAGCTCACAACCATCTGTAACTTCAGGTCCAGGGCATCTCAGTGCTGCTTTGACCATTTCATTCACTTGCATGCATATAGTGCACATACACAGACTCAGGCACATATATATATATATATATATATATATATATATATATATATATAAAATAAATATATTTTAAAAACAAATAATTGTCCCTTCAGAATATTTAATGTGCTGACACTGACTGAAGTTTGAATAATCTTATTTAAAGTCTTGGATTTTGAATTTAAAAAGGTATTTTTTTCAAATAATATTAATGAAAACACATTTCTATTCCCAGGGTAAACCAGACCTGAACACAACATTGCCAATTAGACAAACTGCATCAATTTTCAAGCAACCAGTAACCAAAGTCACGAACCACCCGAGCAATAAGGTGAAGTCAGACCCACAACGGATGAATGAACAACCACGTCAGGTAAGAGCTCATTTGTTCTCCAGTCATACTTTCCAGAAAATTCTGGTATTTTTACCAGGCATAATGCAGGTAAATTCTTGTTAAATTGGAATGCATTTGGAAAAAAGTTTTATGTCCAGTCCTATTATAGAGAATAACCATAATAATATAGGACTTAATAAAATACTTTGAAAGTTAAAGTGAATCAGAGTAATATTATTGGCAGCAGTTTTAATTTTTCTGTGTTATACCTCAGGCTTGGTTGTACTAATCTTGATTTTTTTAAAGGGATTGTTTTTGTAGGGCTAGTATTCACTAGAAGGCTGAGTCCTGAAGCTTGGGTTGTGTTTGGTTTGAAAACATTTCCTGTTATTTAAAAGTTGATTCTTTATACTTTGATTCTGATTTTTAATTTCGAGGAATCTATGTCAAACCTTTTGAAAAACTAAATTAGATACAGATTGGCAGTATGAGTATCTTACTGTGAGTTCCATTTTTGAATAAATTCAATGCAATTTTCTCTTTCTTTATTTCTTCAACTTATATCCACTGGAAACTTTTCTTAGTATTATCTGAAAGGCTTCCCTGGTGCTTAAAAAGGTCACAGAGCCAGGGATGAAGACTTCAGGTGGCTCTGCTGCCACCCACCTTTGTGGTCAGAAGTTAGGCTGTCCATGAACGGCAGTCACAGTTGGGGTGAGAAGGTGGAGGGAGAAACTGTATTTCCTCTCTTTTCTCTGTTCCTCCCACTTTCGGGCTAGAAGCCCTGATTGGACTACAATGAGTATCTTTTGCTTGAATATTCTCTGCTCCATCTTGTCATTTGACTTGTTTTTCACTAGTCCTTCAAGTGTTTCATCTTCACACTTCACAAAGGACTGGGCCAAATCTCTCAGACATTTGCTCTAGAAGAAACTACAGGAAAAAAAAAAAAATCAGTTCCCACATCCTCTGCAGTGTTTTTTCCTCTTCAGGTGAGCCAGGAAAACAGAAGATGTTTGGAGCCACATTGGATCAGCATCTTGCTATAGATGTCTCAAGATTTGAAGTTCTAAACTTGCTTTACTGTTGGTCCCCAAGAGATTCAACAGGGGCCATGTAAGTGTATCACATCAAGTATAAAAGATGCGTACCTGCATGTGCCGTTAGGTTCTTGTCAACACAGAGGTTCACTTGGGGCCACTCAGCTTCCCGTGTGAGGCTTTGCCCGTGCTAGACACCCACATTTAGGAAAAGTACACAACTGCTGGTGTTGATGTGTCCAGTTTGCTCCAACACAGAAGGGATTCTACCATCTTGACCTCTATCTGCCTTTATCAAGCTGTTCTCTGGTTGCATTTTTTCATAGATAAGCTATATTGTCATGAATATCTGTCCTCTGGCGTTTTGATGTTTTAAATTTTGTTTCCTTACAAAGGTTTTTATTATTTGAAAATTTTGAGTTTGTAACTGAGTAAAATGCTTTTCAAACCCCCAAAGATGGAGGTAGAATATAACCTCTACTGATACAATCTACATGGGAAATTTGAGTTGATGTGTTGAGAACAGGTTTTATTTAATGAATTCTATCCTCCTCTTTTCTTTGCTAGATCATTCTCAATGTTGTGTATAAACTTGTGTGCTTTATTTAAAGATCAACTGATTGACATTTTTGGTCATTTTAATAGTAATTTTATTATTTACTAGACCTGAATCCAGTCACAGATTGTAAAAGCTGTAGTAACTGTATTGTGCTGGATGTATTCTTGACTATAGAGATCAGTAACCTAGAGATTTAAACAGACATGACAGAATGGTTCATACTCATGCTTTGTTTTGTTGAATAGTTTTGAGTTTTCTCTGTTTTGCTTTATGGAATTATTCTAAAATGAAAAGTCTGTGTCCCTTCTCCTCTGACACTTGCCAAAGCATCAATCTAACACAATCTTTTGAAGGTTCACTCTTTCTTTTAGCTGGTATAGACAGGTGGTATTATAATTATTTAGCAGGTTACTTCTGCAAACACGGCTGTTTTCCCAATTATTGTCATGTAACTTGACAATATTTTTAGGATTTTTTTGATCAACCAAGATAGTTGTCTTTTACTCTTCATTATCCTCAACCTAACAGCTGAAGTAAAATTTGATTGCTGTATCATCAATAGGAAGGCAACAAGGAGGTTGTTTCTATAGTTGTGCCATCTAAACAGTTTAGATACAAATTTGTTAATAAGATGATACTGGTTTTAATTATATTTTGGCATATATATGACAGACCAACCATAGATGGTTGATGAAAATACATGAAGACAAAAAATAATTCTGATTTGCTATTTATTATTTAGATCCAGTAAAATAGGTCATCAGTATACATTAATCATTACTCAATATGGCAACATTATTTTTATTAGGCAGTGAATAAATTAGAGAATGAGATTTATATTTCTAAGATTCACATAGGTAGCATGTTTTTATTCTTTAAATTTATCCTTCTCTTTTATTAAGGTATTAAAATTAGTGGTATAAGCATTGAACTTTAGGCCTAGAATTAGAATGAACTTTTTGGATTTTAATTCAGGCTCCACCCTCAGTAGCTTTGAAGTTATAGATGAGAAGAAAAAAAAATGAGTTTTGTTTTTATAAAACAAGCATTTTATGCCTAGGTCATTATACACTTGTTCAATATGACTTCTGTAAACTATAAATTACCAATTTATATGGGTTGACTCTTTTAAATGCTTTTTCTTTAAATGTGCAAACTATTATATTTAAAGATGGCATTAAAATAGGATTTAATATAACATAGTTATTTCTGCATAAATTAAGATTACAAAGTAGAAATGGAATGTATTGTCCCTGGATTGTATTGCCTTGCAGTTGGGTAAGCAGTTGTTTTTATGTGTAGCAGGGAGTAACTCTCCTATCAGATGATGACTCCCGGTGGGGAGGTCATTGCAGTCCTTATTTAACTACTTATTCAAGACACATTCAAGGGGGCTGGAGAGATGGCTCAGCAGTTAAGAGTACTGAAAGCTCTTCCAGAGGTCCTGAGTTCAATTTCCAGCAACCACATGGTGGCTTGTCGGGGAAAATATTAAAAAAAATTAGAATTGGCAAGTTCCTGCACTTGTGCCTCTGCCCTGGCATCCTGGCCGGCCATGCACTCACAGGCTATGGCTAACCTGTTTTTATGTGGTGGAGATTTTCACTCTGAACTCCACAGTCTCTCCACTCAGCTCGCTAGGTTCCCACTGGCGGCTCGTTACCATGGCAGCCCGTGTTTCAAATCTCCCACAGCCTTTGTGCAGCACCAGACAAACCCAGGCTTTGGATGCCATACCTTTCTCTCTCTCTCTCTCTCTCTCTCTCTCTCTCTCTCTCTCTCTCTCTCTCTCTCTCTTTTTTGGTTTTTCAAGACAGAGTTTCTCTGTATAGCCCTGGCTGTCCTGGAACTCACTCTGTAGACCAGGCTGGCCTCGGACTCAGAAATCCACCTGCCTCTGCCTCCCAAGTGCTGGGATTAAAGGCTTGCGCCACCAACGCCCGGTTTATACCTTTCTCTCTTAAACCCAGATGAGCCGATGCATGAAGGAAAACACAGCACAGACTTAGTTCAGAAACAATGTAACTCAATCTCTGGGCGCAACAACTAAAACCTAATCTTGTAAGCCTTATTAAAATCTGAATCCTCCTCTGGCAAATCCTTGTGGATCTGCCATGATACTGAGAAACTCTAGCAGCTACATCTGCTGTTCCATTCCAAAAGGACCTAACTCTGTCCTGCTTCCTCTCTTCCTCCTTTCAACTTGGAAGTCCTGCCTACTCACCCAATAATTGGCTCCTTTATTCATTAGGGGATTGGTTCACAAGAACAGCTCCAGGCCCATCCACAACAGTGGCTCACAACTATCTCTAATGTGTCTGATTCTAACTTCTGGTGTGTCTGAAGACAGCTACAGTGTACTTCTATACACAAAAATAAATAAATAATTCTTAAAAAAAAAGACATTCAAGTTTTTAAAATTGAGTTCCGATTGTGATAAGAATATTTTTCCTAGCTAGTTCTCTAACTAGGAAAGTTATGTGGATAACTCATTGTTTTAAGCTTTATTTCTTTAAGACAGATGCACTGGCAACCGACAACTAGTATCAGAACAAATAGAAAAGTTAGTTAGAAATGAAATATGTGAGGTCTTGTTTTTTGATGTTAGTTTGTGGGTGTCTCTGTGTGTCATTTATGTATGCAAGTATGTATGTATTTATTTATTTATACAGTACTAGGTATGCATTCAGGGCCGTCCACCTGCTATATCACTGACCCCAAAATAAGGGTTTTAGCCAGAAATAATAGAAGCTGAAGTAGATCGTGTTATGGAGAATTTCTTAGATGCTGACCTTTAGAAGTTTAAAATATCTTTATCATTTGTGTTCTTTATAAGAGAAACAAATTTGGGGTAGATAAAAAGTACACACTCTTTTATCCAATGCAATCTCAATTACTTTTTACCATTTAAAATACTTTCAGTTAGTATTTTAGGACATTTTGAAGAGCACAGTAGTGATTGTACATTTGTGTATTTTAAAACGTTTCATGTAATACTATACACATTTTGGGTTTTATTTGATATGTTCCTATAATTTGTGAGTTGACTATACTGTATGTTGTGCTAATAGTTGTAAGTTATTACTACTTATCATTTTCCTAGCTATATCCCAATTTAAGATAGTGTCCAGAGAGTTCTTATACATATTAAGTCTCATCTATATCTTACAGTAGTTTCCTGGGCTAAATTCTCAGAAATATAATTAGCGTGAACTCACAATTTTGATATATACCATCAAATTGATTTCTACAGAGTTCATTTGTCTTCTGTGGCGTTGCATGTTACTTATAAAGGTGTTTCCTTTTGTACTTATTTATTTAAATTCAAGTTTATTTGAATACGTGTGCAGTTGACTAGTTGAGGCTTCTGTGTGTCTGTCCTTTTGTAAGGAGAACTCTTAGAAGGTTTTGGCTGTTACTACCCTGCGTTGAGCTTGATGAAGCTTCCCGTGGCATAAGCTAGTGTCTGTGACGTTTTCAGAGACCTCACTGAGTACACTTGGTCATCTGCCTCTGGAGTCAAACTGCATGAACTGGCTTCTTCCACCAAGCATTTACATGCATTCCAATTACTTGTTAGTAACACGTTACCTGTACACCCCTTTAGTGTTTAGTCTCTTCCTTCTCTTTAGCTAAGCCTTTGTATGGTGTCTGTATATTTGCAATTTACGATATTCATTTTTTTCATCCACAAAATAAGAGCTTTTATTCTTGCTCTGCCACTGAATAAAATAAAAAATAAAGGAGCTTTTATTCTGCCACTGAATAAAATAAAAAATAAAGGAGCTTTTATTTCGCCACTAAAGCTGCTCTTGCCACGCTTACTGCAGATGCTTGTTAAGTTAAAAGGATAGAGATCTACTCTCCTCTTAGGTAGCATTCCTGCCTCTGTCTACAGCGTGTCGGGAGGGTGGGGTCTTTGTCAGTGTTTACCTTGTCTCACTTGGTCCCTGCAGCCCTTGTGAGCTTTGGACTGCAGTGCTCCCAGGCTACACAGTGCATCTCCATGGATGGTTCTTTTCTTCCCATGGCTCTTAATGCATTTGTTAACAGTTCCCAGATCTGCATGTTTTTCTTGTACTTCACTTGTTTGGTTCAGTCCACATGGAAGTGTTCCAAGCACCTCTGGATCTGCTTGTTAGACTGTACTGCTAAACCAGCTGGTTCCTGTTTGTGCTCCATTTCATTAAAATGGTGCTGTTCACCTTGATGGGGGAGGGGCAGAAAGCTGAGCATTCTGCTGCTCTTGCATCTTTAACCCCAAACCTTCCTGTGGGCTGCCTTCCTGGCCTCACCCTAACACTCCCCTTTACCAAATCCTTTGTCAATTTTATTTTATCATCTCAGCACTGCACCCCAGGAAGTGGTCAGCAGTTCACTGCTTGGTGAGTCACTTTACAACAAAAGGAATGGGGTTTCTTTACAGTTGTGTTTACAGCTGTTCAGGAAAGGAGGCCGTGAGTGAAGGCTGTGCATACTGTCCTAGTGGATGACAGTTCTCTGCTACTCAGTAAGAAAATAGAGTTTGAAAGGTTGAAGTGGAAATCAGGAATTTATGGTTTTGAAAAAAGAACCTCTTGGAGCACACCTTTGATCGCCAGCACTCCAGAGGCAGCGATCTGTGAGTTTGAAGCCAGCCTAATCTACATAATGAGTCCAGGAAGGCCAGGGCTGTGTAGAATGGCCCTGTCTGAAACAAACAAACAAACAAACAAAAGCAAGATCCACAAACAAAAGAAGAACTTCTTAGTACTAAGCATATTTGTCTATATTACAGTCCCACTTAGTTAAAACAAACAAAGCTAAACAGTAAGACGTCACACAGAACAGAGGCCAATAGGTACTGGAGCATAGGTAGACGTTACAGCCCGTTCCTCCCAGTACCCAGTGGTTCTGAGGTGAAGGTAAATCAATAGCAAACACTCCCCTTTATTCCCACACTGCATAGTTACCATTTTGTCTCTGCTTTCTGCCTTGCCCCCTTCAATTCATTCTTCACACTCATCTTCATTAAGGTTTCTGTTGCTGTGATTAAAAACCTAACCAAACCCAACCAACCCAACCCAACCCAACCCAACCCAAACCAACCCAACCCAACCCAACCCAACCCAAAC
>NW_022196895.1:66556240-66560940 GCF_008632895.1 Mastomys coucha
AACCCAACCCAACCAACCCAATCTAACCCAACCAAACCCAACCCAACCAACCCAACCCAACCCAACCCAACCAAACCACCCATGACCAAAAGGTAACTTAGGGAGGGAAGGATGTATTTCATCTTACACTTACATAGCATTGTTCATCACTGAAGGAAGTCAGAGCAGGAACTTGGAGGCAGGAGCTGATGCAGAGGCCATGGAGGAGTTTGCTCTAGGGCTTGCTCAGCCTGCTTTCTTGTATAACTCCAGACCACCTGCCTAGGGATGGGACCATTCATAATGAGTTGGATCCTCCTGTATCACTCATTAATCAAGAAATGCTCCACAGACTTGCCCATAGCTCGGTCTTGTAGAGGCAATTTTCAGTTGAGAGTCCATCTTCCCAAATGACTTTAGCTTGGTCACATTGACAGAACACCAACCAGAGCAAGTTCTTCTGTCATGAAGATGTAAGAGTCTTTTAGTCAGGTCCCGAAGCTGCATTTTAGTGTTCAGAGTAAATGTAAAGCACTGTAACACGACTTAATGCTATGCCTTCTTCATCTCTTAAGACAAAGTTGCCTGGGACTGATGGTAATAGATGGATTTCAGCTTTCGATGCCCGTGGCTACCTCCTGGTTAGAGGTGTGATCACTTGTTGCTGCTTGGATTGAACCCAGGCTCTCATGCATGCTAGTGAATCTTTCTACCGACTCCTAAGCTCCCCAAAGCAATTTCCCTAAATTACATTTTGTTGATTGAATAAGTCAATAATTAATCACTATAAATAAGTTCGTTCTTAATTATGAAATACATTAAAAATTAATATATTGCCATAAACAAGTCATTGCTGAGTTAGATTGGGACACATGCTCCATGGGTTTGTGTGTGGGGTGAGAGGGTGACTCGCAGGAATAGACTCTCTCCGTCCACCATGCACTTTCCAGGAACTCCAGTCCCTGGATTTGATAGCAAATGCCTGTACCTGCTGGGCTCTCTCCGCAAACCTCTTGATTTTGTTGAGTTTTACCCAGCTGGCTCTGGCCTTCCTCTTTTGTCCTGCACTCAAATAACACTGAAACTTAGTTTTCAGCTTTCTGCGTGAGTGCACTGCTGGCTCCTCTCACCCTTCCATACCTTACTCATGTTTGGCACATTTTCTTTTTAACCTTTAACTGGCTAGTTTAGACTGGCCCCAGAACTCTACACTTTTTCTGTTTTCAAAGCCTGTGTTTCATCAAGTCTGGCTTTAGAGACCCACCTGAGCACTTGACAGTGGATGCCTTCATGGTTAGTTCTTAGTGCTGTTGTTTGTGCTCTTCCAGGGATAGATTGATGCTGTTTCCTCCCTCTGCTGCTCTGCTGACTGCATCACAGCGTTAGGGGCATGGTTGAATTAATAGTTATGGTTTGTCTTTAGGACCACATTCATGGGGCTAGCCACATACCACAGTGGTAGGCTAGACTTTGTACATAATTATAATCTTGAGAAAGTCTGCCACGTCCCAACCTGTAGCATTTTCTGTTTCTTGTTGGGTGTTTGGAGTTGTCCTTGCCTCTGCTGAGGCTGTGTGAGTTCCTGAGATTTGCTGTGCAGCTGGAGCCCTGGGTTTGCCTCTGCTGAGTTTGTTTCTGCATTCCCATCTTTATCTGAGGATGCTCCTTCTTCAGTTAGGAATTAAGCCTCCAGGAGCTTGTCAAAAAAATATGATGGAAGATGTAGTTTTTGAAAACTTGCATATTAGAACTGACTTTATTTTATTTGGACATACTAACTTTTCTGCTAGTAGGAGTCTACATTGAGTCATTCTAAGGGCTTTGCTTCACTGTCACCTGCCTTCAGGGTTTCTGGTGAAGAGCCAGCATGTGCTCTCACAGCCTGCCTGCTTCTCTGACTTTTGTATATGATGTTAAGGAATTCATTCAAAAACCGTTTATACATATATCATATATACTTATGCCTGTATTTTATTTGTGTGAGATGGCCACAGACTGGCATGGTAGTGCGTACCTGCGATCCTCGCACTCGCCAGGCTGATGCAGGAGGATAGAGAATCTAAGGCCAGTTTGGAATGTATGCTAAAACTCTCCCTGTTTCAAAAGCAAAACAAAGAGGAGTGCCCTGTGTGTTTCTCAGGTCTTTTCATTCAGCCTGGGCATGGGTAAGAGATGATTTCTGCCCTTTGTTGGGGAACATTTCTTCAATCTTTCAGAATTTCCTTCTCTCTTGAATCCCTTAAGTTTTTAATCTTTCTATGTGTAAGTTGGCTTCTTAGGCATTTTCTCTAATTTGCCCATGTTTGTGCCTTTACAGTCTTCATTACACTGATCCTTTCCTTTTCTTTTACTGGTGATTCTTAAATTGCTTCAAGGGAATGCTCTAGCATGTATTTCTAAGTTTGGGTTTAAAGCAGAGTGGAGCTGTTGGGTCACAGAGCACATGCATGTTGAGCTGTATAAGATGCTGCTGAACAGTTTTCTTGGTGGTCGTATACACCTACACATCCATCAAAATGGTGCAGTTCATGTCAAGTCTTTGTTGGCACTTAGTATTGTTAGTCCTCAGAAATGTAAATATTTCAGTGCATACTCAGTGGTATTTTTTATGGTTCTAATGCACATTTTCTTGGTAAGTAGTGGCACTAATAACCGGTTTTGTGGTTTGGCCATATGATAATCCTTTTGGATGCAGTACCTCTTGAACACTTCTAATTTGTTTATTATTTATTGTGTGTAGATTTAGGGGTTGAGTTCAGGTCACTATCAGCTTGGTAGCAAGCATTGAGCTATCTCATTGACACCTCTGCAAGTTTTTATTCATTATTATAATAATGAATTGATTTTTTTCTCTAGGGATTCAAAGAGTTCTTTATGAATATTTAAATATAAATGCTAATATTTGCTTCAAGTTTGTAGGTTACCTTGTTACTCTCTTAAGATCGTCTTTTGAGAAATCTGTGGTCATAATTTTAAGAAAGTCTTTTGGTGAGCTAAGACTAGCAGTGTAAGAGACCTGTGTACTGATGACACCCTGCCTTTCATCTGGTAGCTTTTACACAGTATTTATTTGTTAAGGTCCAGTCACCAGTTTTTCTTCTTACAACCTGTTGGTTTACTTGTCAGTTATCAATGTAATCCTTTGGTTTATCTTCTGAATGCTTGTGTCACATTTAGGTCTAATGTCCATCAAGAATTGACCTTGTATTGGATGCAAGATAGATTTATGTCTAAATGTAAGGGCATCCAACTGACATAGCACGATTTTTTTTAAACAAAATATTTGCCCATTGCTCTGCTATGCCATCCTTGCTGTAGAGGGAATGCTTATAGGTGAATGAGGGCTTGCGGAGTTCATGTTTATCCATTATGGGGATCAACTTCATAAAACTCTTGATACATGGCAGCAAGTTTTGGAAGTCCTAATACTCTGGTTCAAGATAATCTTTATGTATTGTTCTTCCTACTCCTCCCCCTTTTTTTTCCTTCTGTGCTGTGAGTTAAACCTGCTGGGAACAGCACCTAGGAAATGTTAGCACTGCGGATGGTAGTCTCATTTCATATGCACCTTAGGGTGATCCAGTCTTTTAGACATGTCGTGAATATATGGTGCAGTGTATGTGTAGATTAGAGCCTTCTTAATGAAATTCAGAGAAATCTCTATGGCAGGTCATTACTAG
This sequence comes from Mastomys coucha, assembly GCF_008632895.1. Taxonomy (NCBI): domain Eukaryota; kingdom Metazoa; phylum Chordata; class Mammalia; order Rodentia; family Muridae; genus Mastomys; species Mastomys coucha. The sequence continues at coordinate 66,559,900 of NW_022196895.1, forward strand.
TCTTTCATCTTTATCGACCATGACATTTCCTTTTATCTTTGTTCCTCAGTCTGTTTTTAGACCAAATCGTTATTTATTGTTTATTTAGCTTTAATATGAGACCACAGAGAAAGAAACAGAGAGAGAGAGAAAAAAAAGAGAGAGAGAGAGAGAAAGAGAGAAAGACACAGACACACACAGACTCACATGTACACACGAGACGTATATAACATGATACACAGACATATATACATATATTTGAAGCTACATTATTTATGTACAAAGTTTCGCTTTGTTTGTACCATAAGTTTCTCATCATTATCTAGTCTCTTTCCTAGGACACCATGAGAAATATGGGGTGGCTTATGTTTGTCTTTCGATCTCTGCCTGTCATGGTGTTTAAGTTGTCTTAGCTGGCTATAACCAGGCAGCCCAGGTGTTAAATGGAACTGATTTTATTTATTTAAAAGAATTATTTATTTATTTTATGTATATGAGTACACTGTAGCTGTCTTCAGACACACCAAAAGAAGACATTGGATTCTATTACATATGTTTGTGAGCCACCATGTGGTTGCTGGGAATTGAACTCAGGCCTCTGGAAGAGGAGTCGGTGCTCTTCAGCCACTGAACCACTAAGCCATCTCTCCAGCACCTGGACCTGATTTTAAATAAAGCAATTTGATGACTGGACAGTGAATTCCTTCTAGATAGAAGCATCATTTGCCCATATCATCCTAATTTAGCGTCTTATGTGTTTAATGTTTCTGAAGTCAGTGAATCAAAGAGCACCTTTTCTGGGTTTTGCTTTAGTGTATAAGTTTGTGACAAGACCTTTTTATTGTTTTCCTTTTTTGTTTTTTGTTTTTTTGTTGGATGGAAACTCAGAGCTTTATGTGTTCAAGGCAAGCGTTCTATGACTGATATGCAGTCGTGGAGTATTCTACCTCTGAGTTCCATACTGAGTGCTGGGTGGTGTTCACCAGTGAACCACGCACTCAGTGCTGGATGGTGTTCACCAGTGAACCATGCACTCAGTGCTAGATGGTGTTCACCAGTGAA
>NW_022196895.1:66561348-66562419 GCF_008632895.1 Mastomys coucha
TGTTCACCAGTGAACCATGCACTCAATGCTGGATGGTGTTCACCAGTGAACCATGCACTCAGTGCTGGGGAATAGTCAGCTACTAAGCTACACTCCCAGTTCCAGGTTTCTTTATTCTCTGATCATACTCAGTAAATGCCTAATGAAAATGAACTTAAATAAATGAATTTTATAAGTCTAACATTATTGAAAAATTCTGAGCAGGTTGCTAAAAACTTGTAATATCAAAAACCATCCTTACAGTTTTTCAATGTTTTGATAATTTGTGATAGAATAACACAGAATAATAATCATTAGTGTTTGTAGTATATTGTTGAAAATATGTCTAAGAGAGAATTTTCCTAAAATAATACATGTGTTTAATGCTGCACTAGGATTAAAAACTTGAGCTGCCAAACTAGCTCCCTCTCGTGGATATTTGCATGCCAGCTGTGCAATGCCATCTGTACCCTATTACATGCTGCTATGTGAGCAACTGTGCGGTAACATCATATGCTTGATCAAGTTAAAGACTATAGGCTAAATCTATTAGAAAATGAAGTTTTTAAAAAATAGCTTGTTTCCTCTGTTTGGTAAAGTATTAGCACTTTTCTCCTTATGTACTGTGAAGTTTATATTTCCTGTGGATTTTAGTGTTTTATTGCAATACTACTTACAGTCTTTTTCCCCTTTGAAAAGGTGTTTTACTATGCTGGTTAACAGAGTAGCAAATACTGGCATGTACAGAGAACCATCCTAAAGGCAGAACTAAGTTCCCTGACAGCAGGAAAAGATGATAGTGGAGCTGGGTAGGGGGATCCTGAGACAAGAACTGCAGTTAGAATTACAAGGTTCTGTGACCTCAAGCAAAGCCAGTGCTAATATAGGAAGAGCAAAGCCTGGGTTAGAAAGAAAAGAAAGAGTACAGGTTTTGACTGAATTTCAACTTTAAAAAATATTTTTATTAAATGTTTTATTCAATATATTTTATCATGTCTTCCTTCCTCAAACTCCTCTCAGGTCCTCGCCCCATCTCTACCCACCCAACTTCATATTTTCTCAGAAAAAACCAAACCAAACCAAACCCAAAAA
>NW_022196895.1:66562473-66586876 GCF_008632895.1 Mastomys coucha
AAAACCCTCAAAACAATAGGAAACTCAAAAAAATAAATAAATGGGCAGAAGACCAGTAAGACAAAACCTGCTCAAATCCAGCAAAATGAACCTAGAAGTCCACAAACATCCTTTCAGTTCTGTTCTGTTGTGTTGATCCGCTCCCAGTGCTAGTTTTCTGGCAGTGCTCCAAGAGGCAGCCAACTCAGGGGCTTAGGTGGGTTTTACAGGCCCTGAAAGTACAAGCTGGGCAGGGGCTCCCTGCAGTAATGGTCTCCACCGCTCTCACTGGCTCTCTTCTGAGATCTGGGTCCTCTTGTGGTAAATACCTTTCCGTTCTGTGCTCTCTCTGGACCAGACATTTTTATTCTAAACCAGTTTATTTCTCCTTCTTCCTCTGACACCCAGGAATGTCTCACTAGTTTCTACACTTTTAGATTGTTAGAAATGACCTGGTGCCCCAGGCAGAAAGGGCTGCCAAAGATCCACCGTAACTGTCAGAAAGCCAAGTTGGAAAGCCCTGCTGTAGACGCTTGTATCTGGGAGGGCCTCTCTGTTCAAACCTGCTGGGACTGCAGCACAGATCAGATCTGTTCCCTGTTCTCTTTTGCCTGCCGTTCCAGACACAAGCCTAGCTCTCCTGAGGTTTCTCTGAGGGCTTTGCCATCACCACAGTGTAGAAACAGACAGACTAAAAATAACAAGAAATTACAGTTTGTGGAGCTCTTAATTAAAAGCTGCCTATGCCATCCACTGGACTTGAAAGAGAAAAGGATTCAGATCTTCTATAGGCTTTCGCTCCTTTTGCCCATTGATAGGGTGCTAGGTGGGCCACAGTACAGTGTGTGAGCTGCAACAACCAAGAAGTTTGCAAAGCAAAGTGCTCACCAGCCACAAGTGGCTAAAGCCGGGCTTCCCAAGTCTGGGTGCTCCAAACGCTACCGTGATGCTTAGCATGGTGGGTCTACACTTCTTGGTGCCTATGGCACCATCCCATCTCTAACAATGCAAACAGGTCTGGCTAATGCGTGCGCCCTAGGCTTCCCGCTTTCTACCCACATGGCTCAAGTGTGCATAGCCTTGGAAGTGACCCCTTTTCACTATTCCTCTCAATGTGGAATTACAGGGAGGAAACTTCTTGCATTATTTTAGCAAGGGACCAGTGTGTGTGTGTGTGTGTGTGTGTGTGTGTGTGTGTGTGTGTGTAGGGCAAAGGTTACTGCATAAGTCCAGACAGACTGATTTTCTGTTGTCTTTTTGAAAAACTTGTGGGATGAGATTATGTTATAGCACACCCCAAAATGCTCCTGCCCAGCATGATCCATTCTCTCTTCCACTGCTGCCTATACCACCTTCCACCAGTTTTGTGTACAGTTACTGAGGGCCCTGTGTGCAGTGCAGGGGCCCTGTACTTGGGGTAGCTCCTATAGAAGGAAGAGCCCTGGACCTGGCTTGAGGTTGTGCTTTTGGTGCCTAGGAATTCTCATTTTTAAAAAGGGGGCCTGTTTTCATGTTTCTCTAGTCTCTCAGATGACGTCTCTGGTACTGCTTCTGAAAGCATTGCAGTCAGAACTGAGACTTAGTCCGAATGGGAGGGAACCGGCTTGGATGAGAGAGAGAGAGAGAGAGAGAGAGAGAGAGAGAGAGAGAGAGAGAGAGAGAGAGAGAGAGAGAGAGAGAGAAACAGACAGAGACAGACGGAGAGACAGAGAGAGACAGGCAGGCAGACACACACACACACACATACACACACACACACACACAGAGAGAGAGAGAGAGAGAGAGAGAGAGAGAGAGAGACAGAGACAGAGACAGAGACAGAGACAGAGACAGAGACAGACACAGACAGACTTGAAGTAGCAACAAATTCTCCACAGAAAATTTGGGAGGGAAGGACAGATGCTTGAGCATGTGATAAGGCTCAATTGTTGATGTCCTTCAAAAGTAATTTTTATCTTGTTCCTTTCTACCTTGAGATTTTCATTAAGATGACAAATTGCTACTTTTGGACCCACATTGAACTCGTGGTTGTTTTATATTGGTTTTGTTCAGGGGTTCAGCAAACCTCATTAAGTTTCTATAACAGTTTGTAATGGTTCTTATTGTACATTTGATAAGGAAGGAAACTGATAGTTACAGAGGGATAGCCACCAAGTTCATAATGGAAAACCACGGCTTAGGATATAGGCTGCTCTCAGTCTGAGGCTCACCCCTCCATTCAGAGTTAGAGATTTTCATCTTCCCAGTTGACTGTCAAGATGAGGTCCTGAGTAAATATGGAAGATATTTTTATGCCACGTGAATCTTCGACATTGTAAAGATACTGATAGTCTTCAAATTGGGTATAATTGTAAATATAAATAATGATGGTATATTTGGCACAGACTCTTCCTGCCGTGGATATGAGAAATAGGTGTTGGTACATGTGGTGTAGAGCAGTCTTGCAGAGTGAGGCTGGGGAGCTCTCAGCTACACATGCTTAGGAAGTAGTCTTTCTCGCCATTCATTGCATGACATACGTGCTCATATACATTGTCAGTCTAGGGTTCCTGGAAATATTTTCTCAAAGGAATAGTCTCATTTTAAAATTTCCATCCTCTGGAAATTCTGTTGATTTAGATGATTGGTGTTTGCAGGTGGGCCCGAGAAAGCTTATTTTCAGTCTATAATTAATACTTCAAAAATCACATGAACTATCCAAAGAACAGTTTAACATCTCCCTGAGATTCTATGCCAGTTTTAGCTAAAGGTATTGCTCACCAGGGCTCTGTATTCTGCAGAAGGAAAGGGCAGACACCAGACATGACTTGCAGAGTGTTTGTCTATAGGTCCCTTAAGTGGATCCTATATTTTAAGTGGTTTCAGACTCGCTCAGTAGCTTTCTTGACAGGAAAAGATAGATAAATCTCTCATCCATTTTGGATGTCCCGTAGAACAGTCCAAGGTTTGTGCTCTTTGGTCCAGTGGAGAGCCATGGCCTAAGCATCTTCCTGCTGTGTTGTCTGGGGCAGGCTTGTTTAGTTATTCTAACATGATTTGAATTCTCAGTCCTTGTTCGGCCTCACCAAGCCTCACCACCTCTATCTATAAATGTGAATTTATAGATATTTTCCAAATGGTGCAGCACGCAGTGACTAAATTCTTCTAACAAAGCATTTAGCAGAGGGCTGGGGTTGTGGTTGGCTAAGTGATAGTTGTCACTTGTTGCTGTTCAACCTGTGCCATTGAGATCCAGTGACCGAGTATGTTTGTCCTGCCTCAGCTGAACTTTGAACGGGCCCCTTCTCTACCCCTAAACAGTCACTAGAGTTTTGACGACCTATTCTACAGTGAAATAAAGTGGGAGGGGAACACTATTGCCCTCTAGTCTGAGGTATAGAGAATAACTTGTACTTTTTCTATCCCTAGACATAGTTGGGGCTAAAATGTGGTGTTGACAGCATAGTGCCCTTTTTTAGATACTGCCATTCTCTCACCATAACTCAAGCCAGGCTTCTTGTGCCCACAGTAGAATCACCTGCAACAACAGTTAGTTACTGAAACCCAGTGCTATGGAAATGGAGTTGCGGAGGGTCAGGCTTTAGGACAAATATCTGAAGTTACCCACTTTGGCTGCTTTGTGTAAAACTACTGAAAACTGCTGGCTACTGCTTAAGCAGTTTCCTTGGGTAGATTTTGCTCTCAATTCCTGTTTGCCTATAGATTATTCCTGTATATTTTCTAGTGCTACCTCTTAAAATCCTTTTCCAGTATTGAGGTTAATTCTTTTGTCAGCATGATTGCAGTCTCTGTGGTCGCCCTTGCTTTGTTTATTTTCACCAAACAGAGCTTCTTTGCCAATTCATGAACATTCCATTACCCACCGAAATACAGTGCATGGGATGGGTGCTCAGAGAATACTTACTGAGCTGGGCTTATTTCTCTGATTATCATTTCCTTGTAAACCACCCCTTCTGTGCTGCAGCCTGCACAACTTTGGGACTGACCTGTCTGTGGCTACCAGGACTGAAGAGACAACAGACATTTACAGAAAGGTTGGCATGGTGTGTGTGGGTGTGCGGGTGTGGGTGTGTGTGTGTGTGTGTGTGTGTGTGTGTGTGTGTGTGCAGCAAGACTGGATTGAGGACAAGATTGAATTAGGCAGATGAAATCTCATTTTCATGTTAGAATTGAAGACAATGGTAGTTTTTACAAAGTGTGCTGGGAGAGACTAGGTAGCTGTGGTAAAATGGGGCTTCTGTGATGGTGCTGTTGATTTGAAACAATCTAGAATCATCCAGGAAGAGAGTCTCTGGGACAGTAATCTACATCTGGTTTTCTAGATCCTTTTGTGTACATATGGGTGGAGGGTTGTCTTGATGTGTTAACTGATGTGGGAAGATGCAGCTCACTGTGGGCAGCACCATTCCCTCAGCTTGGTCTGCCTCAACTAGATAAAGAGTGGAGAAAGCAAGCTAAATCACATGGTTTTGCTTCATTCATTCTCTCTCTGTTCTTCGTTGTGTGTGTGTGTGTGTGTGTGTGTGTGTGTGTGTCTGTCTGTCTGTCTGTCTGTCTGTCTAATTCCTTCACATCCCTGTCAAAACAAAGGACTGTGACCTGGAATTGTGGGCTTAAATAACTCTCTTTCCCTTTAAGCTGCTTTTGTCAGTGAATTTATCACAGCACAGAGAGGAAGCTAGCCACTTCACATTCAGAAAGACTTGCACTTGGCCTGTTGTTGTCATTGGACACGAGCTGTCTGTGGAAGCTTCCAGATGAACGTAATCTAATCTGGGTTAACACCTGGGCTTCAAGAGGAACTTGAGAAACATTTAGGCAAAAGACTTTCCCTCCCTTGTTCTCCCCCTAGGACTGAGTTGTAAACCGAGGCTAGTAAAGCAGATCACAGAGTTTGGGGAGCTGCCCACAGTGGTAATATGACTTGATAAAAATCTAGAGCTGTGTATCCATGTTTCCAATATTTTGCATGATTTTTTTCTTTTTGTATAATTTTCCTTTTCATTGACAACTTTTAAAGGTAAACATTATAGTTGATAGGTTCAAAATCATGTTTTAATTCTGGAATGTAGAATAACGGCAGTCATGCCCACTCATAATCCCCATACTTTTATTTCTTGGTATTTTTATTTTTACAAATTAAGTTATAGTATAGAGTCCTTTCTTCCTCATGAGATTGGTTCTAGTACCACTTACTGATATCCAGACCCATAAGATGCTGAAGTCTCTGTAATATGCCAGTATTATGTATGACAACATATTATTCCACATCTTCTTCTATCCTTTAGGTTATACTTAGGTTACTTATAATATCTATTCTGATGTGAACACTGTGTAAATTGTTAGCATACTGTTTGTTTAGAGAATAATTGCAAAATGTTTGCATATGTCTAGTATGCAGGCCATTTTCTGTAGTAAGTTGAACAATGAATATGAACTTGCAAAACAGTGGGATGTCTACATATGTACATACATAGCCATGTGTATAACATAAACATACATAACTTTGGATTCTACATCTATATTTTGTGAGCGTGTGTGTGTGTGTGTGTGTGACAACAGCCTTAGCTGTTACCCCCATGAATGCCATCCACTTCTTTGAGACAGATTTTCCATCTTTAATGGTCTATCTCACCACTTCGGCTAAGTTGGCTGGCCTGGCATTCAAGCCCCAGTGAACTGCCTCTCTCTCCTGCCACAGTGCTGGGAGTCCAGTCCTGTGCCACCCCACTGGCAACTCTACTTTGATTTTGGGGATTGAACTCAGGTCCTCATTATTGCAAGACAAGCACTTTACTGACAGTCATCTTCCCGGCTCTGAATTCTGTGTATATTAATTAGGAATTTAGCTGGATTTTATTTCCCTCAATTATTAAAAATAATGGCTGTGGCCAGGTGGTGGTGGCGCATGTGTTTAATCCCAGCACTTGGGAGGCAGGGGCAGGTGGATTTCTGAGTTTGAGGCCAGCCTGGTCTATAGAGTGAGATCCAGGACAGCCAGGACTACACAGAGAAACCCTGTCTCGAGCCACCCCCCCCCAAAAAAAAATAGCTGTGGTATTCAAAACAAAGATAATATTTTCCTATCAAGCAGTAAACGGAATGTAGAAAGGATTTCTCAAGATGCTTATGATAGCCATCATACTTATACTGAACTCTTGATTAATATACCTCCATCTTTCTAGTATTGATTGACTTACTTATATTGGCTACTTATTGATCATACTTTTCAGGAAGAGGTAATACATGTAACTATATTAACTATATACACAAAAGTCTTTAGAGTACTTTGTTGGAAATTGTCCCTGGTGATAGGTTTGAGGTTATAAATACAATGCATTATTATTCTGCCACAGGAGAATTACACTTCTCTCTTCCCCTTGTCTGACGGGTGGTTATCTGAAACTTTACATAGTAAGCTCCTAAGGCCCTAAAAGTAGCTAACCCTGCTAAAACTAAGTACAGGAAGTTTATGACTACTGTGTAGTAGGCGCTTGACATGTAGCACCTCACTTACTCTCCACGGCTGTCTTGTGTGGTAGCCATTGCTCCCTCATCTGTAAAGGAAAATTAAAGCTTTTGAAAAGGTAAGCCATGACCAAGGCTGTGCATGTCACAGGCGGTAGGGCTGGAGTTCCCACAGGCCTTCACATGTCTTCCACAAGCTCAGTTCTGTTGCTTCCCTGCCTACTCATTGCACAGATTGTCTCAGTACCACCTCTGCAACAGATCCTCTTGTCTGAGATTAAAGGAAAGAAGAGAGTCCTAGAGAAGCCTTTGTTTTTCTTTGTCTACAGTAAATAAGATGTAGGTTAAAAAGAAACAGGAGTAGAGCCATTGTTTAGTGTGCACAAGACAAAGAGTGTGTTGTAGGGACTCTGAGAAGATGCTGCATGGATGGCCACATTCAGCGAACCATGATAGCTGACTGGGAGAAAGACTGGCATCTGAAAAGCATATAAAGTAAAAGTGTGCATTGCTGTTCGAGAGCTAAATGTATGCCTCAGTAGCTCCCTGAGGCAGGGACCATTGAGTGAGTGAGTGATCCAGGGACAGTGCAGCAGAGAGAAGGTGATTCATCACTGGTATTAAGATGCTTTGGAAAACTTTCTATCAACAGTAAGTATAGTGTTTACCCCCTAAACTGTACTGAAAACTAAACGTATAAATGTCTTAGAAAAGCTATGTTTTTGTAAAGATATTGGTTATTTTTTTCTTTCTTTGATAAATTTTAATATTGGTATTTTACGCTAAATGAATCTTTAAAAATTCAAATTATACCTTATGAGCAATTATGTATAATTTATAAAACACAACAGTCTATAATATTGAAGCAATTGAGTTTGGAAAATCAAAACACTTTTTGAGTAATGTCATCCGATGGCGTTATCACGTGTTGAAAGAATTCTTGTTTGGCATTTCATCTAGCACGCTGTAAGGAAAGAGTCAGAACACGGTAGGAGCCTATTGACCTGACTTCATTATTCAGCAGCACCGCCAGCTCTGCTACTTACTCCCTCGTCTCAGAAATGCATGCTAACAGTGGTATTTTTGCCTTACAGCTTTTCTGGGAGAAGAGGCTACAAGGACTTAGTGCATCAGATGTAACAGAACAAATTATAAAAACCATGGAGCTACCTAAAGGTCTTCAAGGTATCATATACATTGAGTTGAATAGATATTTGCTATGTACCTACTATGTGCCAGGTACTGTACTTAGATATTATGCATTTGTAATTGACCAATATAGGCGGGCCTTTGTTTTGGGGTCCATGTTCTTTGCTGGATGGCATGACTCTCATACTGTAAACCAGGAGAAATCATACATGACAGACATGTATAATAACAATCCTTCTGTATAGTATGTCAGCCTTAACTGTTCTTTTTCTTCTGTGAGAAATGTTTGGTTCTTGGCTAGCCTTGTGACCTTTAACCCATGTGCTGCGTCAGCACTGACTGCAGATGAACAGGGGCATCTCTTGCTGTAGTGGCATCTCAGCCCAGCAGTTTCTTTCTCTTTTTCCACTGAAATAACAACTTGCAGGCCTCCTGCTTTTCTGTAGACTGCTGCTCTCATATGGTTATGTCATATTCAAGAGTTACATTGTTTTTCAAGCATTAGAATTTCAGTCCTCGATATTGACTTAGTGTGGATTTCTCAGAAATCAGTTGTACAGTTGGGTTGTTATCTCATACTTGTATGTTCCTAGACATCATTGCTTTAAATAAATTCAGAACTTTGATTGAATCACTTCAATTTTGCTGTGGCTAGAGCCCCCACAAGCGTGAGGCCGTGCTTCTATTACTTCGAGGAATCTGGTTCTGGTCTTTGAAAGTGACAACTAAGTTTTGGGCAAGTCATGCTGGCACTGACCTTGCCTGAAGTCTCAATATAGATGATAAGCCTAGAGATTGGAAATTGTTATTAAAAGCTAAATAGGAAGAAATCAATCCAGGTTATGTTAACAGGGATACTTGAGTATAGCATAATGATCTTACAGGGTCTTAAATTATTTAAATAGTTGACCTTTCTTGAGAAAATGAACATAACTTTTCAAAAGTTTGGTCTTTAAGAAATGTATTTTAAAGTTGAAGTTTTGTCTAAAGTCCTTAAGTGTTGTGCACTATTTCTTCTCAGCCCTTTGGTGTGCAGTAGCTAGTGCATGACTGTCGCTTGCCCTTTGTATGACCCTAAGCAAGCATAAACTTACTGCTGTTTTAGGCAGTGGCAGGCCCGTTAGCTCAGGAGCGGTTTCCTCACAGCATTGCTCTTCTCGCAGGAGTCGGCCCGGGTAGTAATGATGAGACCCTCCTGTCTGCGGTGGCCAGTGCTTTGCACACAAGCTCAGCGCCCATCACAGGACAAGTCTCCGCAGCTGTGGAAAAGAATCCTGCTGTGTGGCTTAACACATCTCAACCCCTCTGCAAAGCTTTCATTGTTACAGATGAAGACATTAGGTAAGCCATCTTATCATCATCTTAAATACTTCAGTAAGCCATTGGGTTCAATGCCACGGCTAATACAGTTGATCATACTATATTCAAAACTTAAGACCCAGTTCAACACCTGAAGCCTTTTGAGGTCTGATATGACACTGTAAGTGAATAGCCTCATGCCATAAAACTTTGCTTCATGAGCTAAACTATTAAAAATGCTGTGGAAATTACCTGCACACTGAGTGTAGAAAGAGTATGTGAAGTATGAGTGAATTTTGTGTTCAGCCTGTCATCCCATAGACAAGACATCTTTGTCTGTATGCATACAAATCCCCCCAAAGGTGTGGGAAGCTCTATGTAGAAGGGATGAATCTGTCAGAGATCATCTTTTCGGTATTACAGGTGTCTGGGGTAGCTTTATGCCAACTACTCACAGGTAGAGTCATCTAAGAGGAGGAACTCTCAATTGATTAATTGCCACCATAAGATTAGGCTGTAGACAGGCCTGCAGGGCAGTGACTTGACTGCTCAGCTTACTGTGGGCAGTGCCATCTCTGGGCTGTAGCTCCTCAGTGCTATAAGAAAGCGGACTGAGCAAGCCATGAGGATGAGCCAGTAAGCAGCACCCTCTGCATCAGCTCCTGCCTCCAGACTCTTGCCCTGCTTGATGAGTTCCTGCCCAGACTTCCTCTGATAATGAACTGTGATATGAAAGTAAAATGAAAATAAACCTAGCTGTCCCCAGGTGGCTTTTGGTTCTGATGTTTCACACAGCAGTAGAACTAAGATACAGAGCTTTTGTGAAATGCATGGAATGTGATAAAGATCTTGGTAAGGAAAATACTCTTGAAAATAAGTGTTGTTTCAGAGTGACCATCACAGGCATGTCGTCACCGGATTAGTCATATTCTCAATGCAGCAGCCAGTGTGTGCCTCTGGAGCGCTGCTCTAATGAGCCCCTTTCACCCATTGGGCCTTTTATGCAGTTTCTTTTTAGTTTTGGTTTGCCTTTGTAGTGCTTGAAATTTAAACTCAAGCCTCTAGCATTCAGGGCAGGTATCCTATCCCCAAACCACACCATTAACCCTTTCACCACGTCGTTTTGATTCTTCCTGCATGCATTTGTCTGCAAACCAACTTTTCTTTAAAGAAGGTGACAGCCAGTCTTGCTGCCTTAAGCTCAGTTGCATTTTAAAGTTCAGTTGGCTTATCATGTGTTTATTTATTTCATTCAAACTCAGTTTAGAGGTTTATTACATCTACTTTGTTACATGTAAAGATTTAAAAGAGTTCCAGAGACACAATCCATCCATGCACATACTCATATATTCATACACACCCCCACAAGCATACACACATGAACACATGTACACACACATGCATCCATGCATGCACATTATTATGCACACATAATCATACAGTAGAGCAAGATGGGAAGCAACTGAGGAAAACAGAGTGAAGAAGTAATCAGTCAGGAATAAGAGAGGACATAGTTACACCTATGAAGATCTTTCATTCTTTCTAAGGCTGGGCCACAGAGCACGTGCTTAGTAATAACAGTAAAAGGAAAACCCAGCTCAGACGGACAGCACCCCGAGGTATAAACAAACTGTTATTTTGGGGAAGTAAGACCTTGAATCATGAGATCACAAGGAAATTCCATTCTGGGACCTTTGAACTTTGTAGTGATGATAATGCCACCTCAGGACATTGCTGTGTTTTTGAAAACATGGCAGTTTGTATGTGCACTTCACTATCTCTATTTGAATCTAAGTCTGAGTTTTCCTGGACTAACATTCCTAGATGAAACCAGCAGATGGCAGTTTGGGAACATCCAATTTAAAATAGTTTTCTGTTTGTTTTTGTTTTCATCTAAATCTATAAAGAGTTGATATGGAAATGTTTCTGAATATATGAGTCTAGCAAGATTTATAATTGGAAAAACCCTTCTCGGGCTCTAAAATAATCTCTTTTGGAAAGATAGGAACAGTTCAAGGTTGTATCCAGATGCTTTCGTTTCCTGGAATTTGCAATCAACTTTATTTTTGAAGAATTTATAAAAAAACAAAATAAAAGAACCAAAGCAAGAGATGAGTTTGCTTTGTGGATCATTGTGACCTTGAGGAAGACAATCACCCGGGGGACAAGGCTGCTTCCTTCTTGCTATGAGCACAGAGATAACAAACGGGATTTTCACAAGGCGCATGGTTTAGACTAGGGTATTGAGAATGCCAGTGGCTTCGACACTAGGCCTGTTGATAGTAGAGGCATGATCTCAAACCAGACCCAGGCTTGGTTGACTGTCTAGCAGGCCCCGCATGTGATGGAAACAGCATGGCAGGGTCACCAGGCAGCATTGCTTGTCGAGTTGGCACAGGAGCGCTGAGTGGAAGTGCTGCTCCTCCTCTCACTGGAGCCGGCCTTTGCTTCTGCAAAGCTTCTAGCTAAAGATCTCAGTCTTGCACAGGGGCTGCTGATCCTCTCCATTATTCTAGCTGCAGTGTATATGCTTCCCAGGTAAGCCTTTGGCTAAAAATCTCAGCATTAAGTTTATCTCTTCAGCATACTTGATAATATTTTCATGGGTGTAATTGTTTTCTGATACTCAGTCACATTCCCATCAATTGTAGTCTTAAGTCACTTACAGGCTCATAATCTGGGGTTCGACAGCCTGGACTCTACTTAGCCTCCTAGGCTGGAAGCAGTGATGTCTGGACCATCTTACTTCTGGAACATGGGAGTCTCTATCTAACTACAGACACTCGAGAAGAAATTCACTGTGTGTTACAGAGCTAAGACCCCTGTTCTATTCTTGACTGCTGAACAAAGGCTGGTCTATACTCTTGAAGGTGACCTGCAGTCCCCACTACTGACCTGTGTTCCCCACTACTGACCTGATATTCCCACTACTGACCTGAGGTTCCCACTACTGACCTGCAGTCCCCACTTGGCTTCTCAGTACACCTTCATATTGCTCTCTCGGCACACTTCTTACTGGTTAAGTTCACTAGAATCAGCTTCCTTTTGATTAATTAATGATTCTATGATTAGTAACCAGTTATAGAGCAACATCCACTGTATCTACCAACATTGTCCACTCTTCCTGGGGGAGATTGCATAAGGAGTACACACTGGATGTGGGGGAGTCTTAGAGAACATCGTAGAATTCTGTCTACTCCTACAGCAAGCACATTTGTTGCTTAAAGGCAAGAAGTCACATTCAAAGTAAAAGAAACTCATCAATAGACAGTAGAGCTCAAGCTAAACATCTTCACAAGGTGCAGTATGCCCCATGCTGCCTTCCTGATGGGTCATTGCCAGCATCTGTGCCTCTCGTGGTCTGACATTAGTGGTGAGCCTGCCATTGTGACTGACGTGTGTCTTCTTCTGTACCCGCTGCATTACATGAACAGGTGTTGAACTCCAGACTCATTTGATGTAAAAGAAACTGTAGAGGTCAGAGGTCAGAGGTCAGACTGCTTCCGCCTGTCGATTTGAATCCCCACTTAGGAACTGGAAGTCTCTTAGCAATTCTTTGTGCTATTTCTTTTAATAAAGATAAAGTGTTTTCATAGCTACCTGGTGCCTATTACACTCCTTACCGTGGACATAGTGTCATTCACTCCAGGGTTTTAGGACAAAGCGGACTCCACAGCTGGCCAATCTCCCAGGGATCTGCTAGAGTCCTCCAAGACATGTTTCCTCGCCCTGTCTGGTATCCTGGGTTTGGGCAGTGCTGCAGTCTGTCTGCCCTAGTGGGAGGAAAGTGCACTGTTTTTTTCTGTACAGCCCTGAATTTTCCTTGTTGCTGTGGCCCCTTCACCTCCTCTGTGTAGATTCTGATCATCACCCGTCTACTCACATGCCAGGTTATGGCTGTTGTCTATGTGAGGCTAGCCCACTCTCCTCTTCCTCTGTCTCTCTATTTCTCGTTCTGGCCTCCTGGCTAGCTTCTGGATGTCCATTTGTCCTTGCTTTCTCAGGGAGTTGGTCTCATCTCCCTGAGACCAACTGGTCTCTGTGTGTGTTGGTTCAGCTGTGCTTCACAGAGCTGTAGAACATTCTAGTAGCCTCTTCATCCTTGGTTTTGTTTTGCATGTAATGGTTTAGGGCTTTCTTTATGATGTAGAATCATTGCCACTTTTGATGTCACCTTGCTGTCAGCAAGCTAGAGAAGCTCATGGTATGGTCTGTCTACTTGGCTCATCTCAGTTGGGTAGAAAGTTTTGGTCTTTGTCCTCAGTGCTGGCCCTGCTCTGCTGGTCTGGTCTTGAAGTACTCCTCTATCCTGACTCAGCCACAGACTGCCAGGGCAAGCCCAACACATGTCTCTCTTGAGGCTTCACCTACTAAGTTGTTTCCTTTCCTATTCCAGGCTATCTCCATTATATATCCTCACTTCCAAGTTACTTCTACTTTTTTTTTTGTTATAACCCCAAATCTTCACATAATTGAAATTCTTGAAATTGAGGAAAAGGCCACTCAAGTTTATGTATTCCTTCCAGAAACTCTGGAGACAAGAGTTACCCCTGTTGAACAGCCCATTGGTAGTTTGCTCTCTGGGGAGAGTTAGCCCTGTCTGGTTTCTGTGTCGTTGCATTGGAAAGCCTTAGGAGAAGGAAGTTTGCCTTTCTGTGTAGTCCTGGAAGGAGAAGGAAGTGTGCTTTTCTGTGTAGTCCTGGAAGGGGCTGGGCTGTCAGACTAGTTTCATTTTTATTACTGAAATTTCAGTTTCATTTCCTCCTGTTTTTGAAAAGGAAACAGGAAGAGCGAGTCCAACAAGTACGAAAGAAACTAGAGGAAGCACTGATGGCGGACATCCTGTCCCGGGCTGCGGACACGGAGGAAGTAGACATTGACATGGACAGTGGAGATGAGGCGTAAGAATATGATCAGGTGAGCTGCGCCAGGCATGGAGAGAGGCTTGCAGGGAGAGGCTCCCAGAGGGAAGGCATTTGCTTTCATGTTGTTTTCTCTTTGTAGCCTGCTCAACACTCATGGGTCCTGCATGTGCCCTGCTCTGCCTTAAAGATAGATAAGCTATCATGTCTGTCCTAATTCTGGGAGGACGTTCTTGATGCAGAGCCACCTTCCTAGAAGGGATCCTTTGGCCTACTTAATATGGTTTTAATTGATGCTGAAAAAAAATGGCCAGGGTATCCTGAAAGAAAGCAGAGGAAGGAGAAAGGGCTCTCGGTGTGGGAGGAGTGGCTGGCCTGTTGCCTTCTGGGGGACGCCATGCCCTCCTTAGAACCGTGGCAGTAAGATAAGCACGGTTCTTCATATTGTGCATTAGATAGAGAATGCGAAGAGCATTGACAAGTAAAACACAACTTTACCCTAAAGATGCAGTTGTGAGCTTGTGTGTGTATGTGTGTGTGTATGTGTGTGTGTGTCTTGTCAAGATCTGTTGTACTTTCTACAACACATACCCATGGCTCGTTCCCTCAAAAACCAAATCTGAGAGGGGAAACCCCAGAGCAGAACATGATGGGTGGGCAAAGCTACCCTGAGGAAGGGATGTTTACCTTGGTCCTGAAAGATGGGTAGAGTTGGGTCAAGCAGAGCACAGGTAGAAAGTGGCTTGGTTAGAGGGGTCAGCAGAGAGAAGATTGCTTTCTTCAGAGAAGGGATGAGGTGGGAATGTAGTGATCTTGTTGCCTAGGGAGCAGTGGGGATTGTGTGCGCAGCAGGCCTAGTTAGGAAGGCGTGTGAGTCCTGGCGCAGCCTTTGAGCTTGCTCAGAGTTCACAGAAGATGAGTAGTATGATCAGATTTGCTTGTTTGGCATGGAGTAGAGAAGGCGTTCAGGCAGGGACCAGTTGGAATGTTGGTGGTAGTCTAGAAAGGGGCAGTGGTGGCTTTCTCAAGGTGACAGGAGATGAGCAGGAAATGGTAGAACTGAGACATTGGTAGAACCAACTTCCTCCTGGCTGATTGGAAGTGAGCTTGAGAGAGCAGAAGGGAGAATGAGGTTCCCACTGGAGCTGCTGTGTGGGAGTCCTGTTCAATAGAGGAGCAGAGCACAGGTGGAGATTGGAGAGAAGATGGGTTAATTGTTGGCATCACCTTGGGTGCCTCTTTTTACTTTAGTAGTGACCCATACCATGATGACTCTGCAACCAAGGAGTAAATGTAATTCCTGCTGTTTCCTGTGCAGCGAGGTCAGCACCACCCAGCACACAATTTCCTGGCCATACAGATTGTTTAGATCCACGTCAGTCCTATTAATTCTTTCTTTCCTTACTGGGAGCCTGGCTCAGTCTTATTTTAAGCCCTTTATTTCCTCAGTGAGAACAGGAAGACACTATGTTGACATTTTAGACTTGGTTTTACAAGCCAAAAGGATGCACTGTAGAAATCTGATGAGTTCGTTGAGTGTGTGTTACATTTGTCACAGAGAGACGTGTAGAGCATGTTCCTTTGGTCTGAGGCCCTAACCACAGTCTCTGGAGCAGTAAGGCTGTCCGCATGGGTCTTGTTCCCATGCCACAGTCTATGCCGATGTATCAGGATGCAGTCTGGGGTGGCTCACCTCTTCTGTCAGGTTTTTCCCCTCTCTTTTAGAATTGACTCGTGGACAGTCAGGAGAGGCATAGTTAGAATGTAACAGACCTTGGCTTCCTGGATTCAATACATACAATAAGAGCCCCTGGATAGCGTTCCTCATATACCTTCCTGGGTGATGACCTTCTAGCATGCTCTGGGGCAGCACACAGACAGCTCATGTTGATAAGCAGGTATTTAGGCAACTCTCCCCCCCGCCCCCCCATGGACAGGAGCTAGCACCTGCTCAGAGTATTGAGGAATGGTTAAGATTTTAATTAATTCTTTAAAAAAAAATGACCATTATTTTGACACATTCAATAGAGACAGACTTATGCATATTATATTCTGACCTCAAGGACCTTGTTTGACTGTAGCTTATGGAGTACTTAGGATACTTTTTAGTTATTAAAATTATATTTGCATAACCTACTCATTTATCCTATATGCACTCAGAATCCTTAATAACTTGGAGCATGACAACCCAACCAGAGTAGATGTCACACTTATGTATAAAATAGACAGGGCTCTAGCTTACAGCTAGATAAGAGGTGGGGCTGGCCAGTTTCACATGGCTCCTAACAGATTGTCTCTGACTCTTCTAGGCTTTAATTTCCTCACGTCTGCCACCCTCCTCATGATGTGCTCTTTCTAATATTCCATATATACAGGAATGGCATACACTTGTTTATTTAACAGCATACTGAGGTCTTCTATAGTACTTAGATTTTACAGTATAGATAAGTACCCCAGTTACCAAGCATTTGAAGAGTGATTGGGAAAGGAGATAATGACAGAAACAAATGCGTTTGAACATGCAGCTGTGTATGAACCAGATCAAAGATATAAGCGGTTCACTGTGCAGTTGCACGGGATCATCTTACCTTGGTACTCAGGATGACTCGGGCACATCTGCAAGTGCTGAGAAGTGAATCAGTCATTGTGAAGTACAAGATATCATTATTAAGTCCGATTTTCTCAAAAACATGTCTGGGTTTGGCTGTTGTCTTTTGGAGTATTTTATTTATACACCTCCTGAGTTTCCTTTTTATTCTTTTTTAGCTAGTTGTAGACCAATTTAAATACTGTATAAGCAGTGGCCTGGGTATTAAAAGTAATCAGAATGAAATACTGCAGCATGAGGACTTGGGGTTTTCAGCCATCTCTGTCCAGCCTGCAGCTCAGTGCTCTTCGGGGCTGGAGGGATGGCGTCCTAGTGAGTCTCTCTGACCTTTGACCTAGGAAGTCATTGTTCTCTCTTTTGTCTTCACAGGTAACTTTCGACTGACCTTCCCCAAGAGCAAATTGCTAGAAATGGAATGAAAACATTTCCACCAGGTTTCGCCTGTAAGAAAAAGTGTACCTGAGCACATAGCTTTTTAATAGCACTAACCAATGCCTTTCTAGATGTATTTTTGATGTATATATCTATTATTCCAAATGATGTTTATTTTGAATCCTAGGACTTAAAATTAGTCTTTTATAATATCAAGCAGGGCCCTTACAATGCAGTGGAGCTTTGATGCCAGGTGCAGTCTACTGGAAATGTAGCACTTACGTGAGATATTTGTTCCCCCCACAGTTTTAATATAAACAGATCAGGAGTACCAAATAAGTTTCCCAATTAAAGATTATTATACTTCACTGTATATAAACAGATTTTTATACTTTATTGAAAGAAGATACCTGTACATTCTTCCATCATCACTGTAAAGACAAATAAATGACTATATTCACAGACTGATTGGAACTTCTTCTGTTAAAGATTACACACAATAAGAGCCCCTGGATAGCGTTCCTCATATACCTTCAACTTTGACCCTGCCCCATAGTGTGGTATTGGAGGTGATAGGAAGTAGCTGGCGTCTTGCAGTGTGCCTGCAGGCTTCTCTGTGTGAGGACTGTGGTTTCCCTAGGAGTCTCACCTGGCTTCTAGCAGACAGCTTTCCTCTCTTCCCCAGGACTAGTACTGTGGATAGTGTTACACAGTAAGGCTCTCATGGGACATGAGTTAGGTTCACAAGGACCCTTGGAGGTGCTGTCCACAGCTCCAGTTGTTTTGACTAGGATTTTTCCTTTCTAGTGTTCACGAGCTGACTAAGTCAGTAGAGCACATCAGATCTTTTGCTACCCTGAGAGGCAGCCTCTAAGACAGCTTCATGAACCAGAGTGTGCTACTTTACTGACCAGCCACATTTGCTTCTGTCAGAAGCCCGAAGCCTAACTTTCTGACCACTTAAATTGCTTGATATTTATTTACTAAAACGGCCATTGCTTGATATTTATTTACTAAAACGGCCATTGAATTATTCAATGAGTTTTTAAGTGAAAACATATTTAAATTGATCAGAGCCAATGACAAGAGGAAATGGCTATGACGAATTTAAAGGAAATTATGAAAAATGGAGCCAAAATAATGTTGCTTTATAGGTACAGTTTATGTGTTTATGTTCTGCACCTGTGCTGTGTGTATGTTCATTTTAAATGAGCACACATGCTAAGCATGCTTGAGTCTCTACGTTCAGGTCTCAGCACCAAAAAAGAACAAAATAAAATTAGGCTCAAAGTAATGTGGTCAAGGTTGTAACCACCAGTGTCCTTTATCCCCAGGGCCTCCAGCCCCCTTTCATTCCCAGGGATGGAGGGTGTGCAGGATCTCAGAGCCATGTGAGTGGCTGGCCTCTGGCTGCTATGGTGTTGGAATTGTATTGCCAGACTGTAGAAGTTTGGAATTTCTGATCTGATTACATTCTTATGTCTGAGCCTTTGGCCCCCAGTTTTACGGAAACATCCCTGCTGATGGATGAGTGGGCAGCCCTGCCAGCTCTGGGTCGATTGTCAGAGGATCCCTGCTAGGGGCACATCCGAGTGACTCAGGCTGAGTGTGCGACAGTGAACATTGCTCCCTCATAAGAAGCTAGTCTGCTGTTAGAATGGTTTCCCAAGAGTTGCCCTCCTTCTACCCAAAGGATGGCGTCAGTAGTAACTGTGGCTTTGGATCACATGTCTTGTTCTTTTTACAGCACAGTCTAAACCATTTTACAAACTAATGTACACACATCTTTTGAAAGCAAACTGATGGCGTACATCCACAAAGCTTTAGCAGTGTTTTTCTGTACTTTGCTCAGGTAGAAAACAAGGTGTGCAAGCCGTCAGAGTGTGGCCTCTTAGTGACCATCGCTTGAGGCTGTGACGCCCCCAGCATCCCCACAGGACATGTCCAAAATCAAATCCATCGTCTTATCACCACATACCCACCATTATCTTGGATTCTTCTATTTGGGTCAAAGTTGACTTCAGCTGGATAAGGCAGAAATGCAGAAATGATGCCGGATGTGGCTCATTCCCTTGTTTGCATCATCTGGGAGTCAGTCCTGTTAGAAGTGCTGTGATAATCACGCCCCTCAGGCCCTCCCCTCCACAGCCTCTAAGTTCACAGAATCCTTTTCTCCCTCTGGACTTGCGAATAGCTTTCATTTTCTCAGCTCTGTTCCCTGTCCCTTCTCCTTCCTCTCTCTATTCCCCCCCCCACTCCCCCGCCCCCGCTTTTTTCTCCAAAGAAGCAGCGGTGGTCTCACCCTTCCCTGCTCGGAATTCCCCATATGCCTTTAAGTGCAGGCCTCAAATGTCAGAATGTGAATTGTGCAGCCAGAGAGCCCATGTCTCATCCTAGTCTTGGCGTTGGTGGCTTGTCAGGGCCCTCGGTCTTCTTGAGTTTATCCCTCCTCGGTGAAACAGGAGTAACAATACCTACCTCATAGAGTTGTGAGGATTCCGTGAGCTGCAGTTCGCAAGGTGTGCTCCTTCAGTACAGTTCCTGGCACTTAGTGGGTCAGTGTTGTCGCCGCCACCCTCGTTGTTTTCAGGAGGTGCTCGTGCATAGTCCTGTCTGCTGTCTGCGTGGTTTTACTTTCAGTAGCCCATTCCTTTGCAGAGATCTGTATTTGGTTTGTTGATTCTTTTGTCTCCTAAGTAGAATGTAAGCTCTCTGAGAGCAAGGCTGTTTCCGGGTACAGCCAACACAGCGCCTAGCCTATGGCACGTCTTCAGACACGTAGAGAGCACTTATTCCTGTTTCGAAAAAGGGAAAATAAGATGGAAGAGTAGTCAAAAGGCTCTTCGTGGGCTAATAAACAGTAGTCTCATCCTGCGAAGCTCCCTCTACCTTTCACTTCAAAAAAAGCCACACCACTCCTTTGAAGTTCCTCTGCGTCTCAGTGTCGAGCACCTGTTGTCCCCCTTGCCTGCCTGTCCACGTGGCGAGTTCCTGGTCACTGGTAAGTGCCAGCTCGGTGGCTCCCTCGTCCCGCAGTGTGGCCCTCATTTCTCCAGGCAGATGCTCTTTCCATGGCCCCGGTTCTCACTGTCTTTTGTAAATACCTCCGTGGAGGCAACTTACTGTATTGTAAAAAAAAAAAAAAATGTTTTGCATGTCCGTCTCTAGTATTACACTGTAATCCACGTAAAAGCTGAGTTGGTGTCTTTCCATCTACAAGCCCTCAGGGGCCTTGAGCAATGCCTGGAATGTGCTTGTTAATAAGTATTTGTTGAATGAATTTGTGAGCGCATAAAGACTAGTGCAGTTAGAAAACACAGTTTTATCGAGACAGAGAGTGCCCGATGGCTTCCAGGATTTTTTTTTTTCTCTAGAAAGCATTATATAATCTCTTTGAATGTAATATTATTTAAATTTTAAAAATAATACAAGTTTAATATAGATCTTCATATAGGATTGCAAAAGATAGCAGAAGCTTTGTGATCTCTCAAATGCTATAGAGCTCAAAAATAAATATTTGCACTATTTCCATAGTGAATGCTATGAGGAAATGTACAGCAATAAATTTTGATGCTTTAAAAAAAATGTTTGCGTAAATCGTCTTCCATGACTTAATCCATGAAGGATGGCTCTGGCTTCCAAGACGCAAAGGACTTCAGACCGGGTAGCAGGGCCCCAGAGCTTTCAGAGTAGCCCTCTTACACCATTCACCACTCTAAAGCAGGTGCTCAGGCCTGCTGCCGCTGTGCCTGGAAACACAGAGGCCTACCTGGGCCTCCAGACTCAGGAGGGGTGGCTGTGACCTCATGAGACCCCTGCTTCCCACCTGCCTGCAGGCCTGTCCTGCCTGCCGTCACCTCTGGGATGGGTGTGTATATGACCCCTATTCATGGTGCATTTCGGTTGCCTACAGAGGCGAGAACATCTGTCAGCTACATCACACGGGGCTGCGCCAAGAGGAGCTTGCAGGGGAATAAGCTGCACTTAGCAGAGTGGCTGAGGCAGGTTAAAAAGGTTTAATTTGTAAAGAGTATATCCTCTTTTGTAATAATTACCTTTTAGTCTTTTAAGAGGTCATAAGTAGGGAAATTTTTTATTTCATCTTACAGTTTACAACTCAGCATTTATAACCTAACAGTTTTACCACCATCAATGTCACCCTTGAGTTTTTAACTGTACAACAGGCGCATATTTTTATTCTCATCTAAGAGTTAAGGAATCCAAGACTCGGAAACATAAATGCTTTATGGAAGTTAACATGAGGCAGGGAGTGACGTCGAATACAGTGGTCTGTTTCCAGAGCCGTTCTCCCTCTGCAATGCCCCCGCTCAGGCCTTCAGCTCTCTGTGACGGACACTCACGCAGTGGCAGGGAGACAGTGCCCGTACCTGACAGCTAATGCCAGGCAGAGGGGCCCTGTTAAAGCTTTAACAGGATGATTTCTTACCTAAGCATAGCTCTTCTGTCGCAGAATGCAGAATCACTTTTATGGTAGGGCTTAGGGTATATTTCTCATGTTTATTTTTAGGTCTTGTGACTCTACGCCCCGATAAAAGAATATTTAAAGTTGAGTATGCCTGCAGGGCATTGAGAGTAGGAATATTTGATCCAACATTTATTCTCATCTCAACTCTTTGGGATTTTTCTATATTTAAGTGTTTTACTATGAACATATTTGCACTTGTTTACACACGCACGTTGTACATAAACCTATGTTTGTGACGCAGGCTTTTCTTCTCGAAAGGACATTAAAGCTACTTGAGGCCACTGCTCTCGCAAGCTCTCCCTCCTGTTTCTGGAGTTAAGGAGGCTGCCAGCCAACGTGTCGCGGTAACATGCATACTCTTGGGACTGTGTGTCTTTCTAAGGCCATTTCTGTCACCTCTGTGGAATTCTCAACGAGGAATAAAGCACCATGAGCCACCAAGGGTTGGCCTGGGAACAGTGCTGGTTTGGCTACTGGTTTCACTCTGTTCTCACCGTACAAGTCATCTGTAGCTTAGTGTCTACCTTAATTAATGGATGAAGGCTGCAAGCGCACCTCAAGTTTCCCACATGGTAAAGTATTTCATGAAGGCTCACAATTTCTTCCTTCCAAACAAAACGAAACCCAACGAAATTAAAAACCACACACCAACAGCCCCAAAACATTTTTATCCCTTATTATCAATGTGAAATTCCATATATGTAATAATCAAAATATAGTGTAATATATCATCTCATTGCCCCTCTTCCCCTTCCTTGTGGAGTACATTCTTTTTGTTTCTCAAGCGTAGCGACTATCATAGGTATTATATGGCATTAAAAATGTGAGTTCTGCATGAGAACGACCTCAAAGCCCCAGGTGATTTTAAAGGGTTTGGAATTATTTTGTGGGAGATTGACCTTGATTCTTGTTGACTGGGTGTACACTCCTTTTACTGGGAGAGACTAGAAGTCAAGGTTATATATGCACATTTAGGGAGCTGTCAAGATGATAGTAAAATGACTTAGAAACAGATCCCAGTCTCAACAATTAGCTGTGTGAAAATGGAGTGTTCAGAAAGGCGAGAAAACCGACAGTGAACACGTGGTGGGATGTGCAGATGATGATGAGAGTTACTCCATTTTTAAGAATAGAATTAGTGTGTGTGTGTGTGTGTGTGTGTGTGTGTGTGCCCACTGCTAATCAAGAAACTATGTATAATTGATACCCCCTTGCAAAGAAAAATAAATTTTCTTCAATGGAGTCATACTGGGTTTATTAGCCACACAGCAGAACAGGCCCCATGTCCAGCTGGCCACCCACAAAATGAACTTGATGGTATTTTTGTATACTTTTTGTCTCAAAATGCTTTGTTTGAGCATATTTTATTATTTGGTCTTTTGCTTGTGTATTTTGGCTTCAGATTTTTTGAGGAAGGGGTATATAGATACTCTCTTTCTCTCTCTCTCTCTCTCTCTCTCTCTCTCTCTTGCATGGGTTATTTTTGTTTTTTGTTTGTTTGTTTGTGTTTTTGTTTTGTTTTTCGAGACAGGGTTTCTCTGTGTAGCCCCGGCTGTCCTGGAACTCACTCTAGACCAGGCTGGCATCGAACTCAGAAATCCGCCTGCCTCTGCCTCCCAAGTGCTGGGATTAAAGGCATGCGCCACCACCTCCCAGCTTTTATTTGTTTTTTTTAAAGAGAGAGAAAGGGGTGGAGCTTGGTGGACAAGGAGAATCTGGAGAAAAGTAGGGGAGTGAAAATTGTGATCAGAATGTATTACATGAAAAACAGTTTTTTCAATAAAGTAAAATTTGTGCATGTGTCTATATATTTGTGCATTTGTGTGTTCAGGCACCTGTATTTCTGGGTATATGTCATGGAGTGTATGTGGAGGTCAGGACAGCTTTTATGATTTGGTTCTCTGCCTCTGTAATGGGATCTGAGAGTTGAATTAAGGTCAAACGTCTTAAACTCCCCTCCTCCCCTCCTCCGTCTTTACCAAGCATAGGGTCACTTAACTATAGTGTTGAACAATAGGAAACTACAGCATTGCGGCTATGACTTTAAGAAGAAGCAAAACCACTAATGTCACTAGAATTTTGTCACTGCTGTGAGAAAGGGACAGATTAGTCACCTAACACCGAGACACAAACACCAGAAAGAAACAGTATTACTCAGTGAGCTAAAATGCTCAGCTTCCTGGCACTTCAGATTCCCTCAGTGAACACTCGCTGTGTTAGCTTCCCACCACTGACAAAATGTCTGAGGCGATCAGCTCACCAGCCGGAGGGGCTTGCTTTGGCATGCTGCCTGGGGCCTGGAGATCTCAGCCTTTGGGTGACATATATGTACGGTGGGGGACAAGTGGTAAGGAGATTGTCTATGTCATAAGGGCTGGGAAAGAGAAGGAGATCGGGATTCAGAGGTCCCCTTCAAGGGTAGCATCTACAGTGACCTGAATTCTACTTGTGGCCTTCGAAAGGTACCGCCTCCCTCCATAGCATTCTGGGCTGGTGAGCAAGCAGTGTTTACCATAGCGATTTAGGGATTTGTTACACTTAATCAAACTGTAACAGTAACAGTCTTTGTTCTTCTGATGTTTTAGAAAATTAAACTCCTTAATATTTGTTGCTATAGTCTTAAAATCAATAGACAAGAGGAAACCAGCCAGCACTCAAGAAGGAAGATAGTTCTGGGTACTTTGAGGTTTTCCCTTATTCCGAATCTCTGAGATTCAGAGAAGAAAAATACACCCTTAACAACTCAGGGGCTTTAAGACACGTGACTTGTTAGTCCTCCTTAATTCAGATGCACCAAACGAAACCTAGCTCCTATGCCCAAATCAGTACAAAAATGTCTCATCTTTCCTGTGTGACCAGAAAGATCAGCAGGGGCCCTGCGTTCTCTGATCTTAAGTCCTTGCACCAATATTTTGCATGGTGTTTGCAAAATAACTGTTGCATGAGCGCAAGCCTTTAGGCTTTGTAAGAAAACAAGAGCTAACTGTCAGGTGAATTTAAGGTTCCAGTTTGAACTCTAATCATCATGGGAAAGCTTCTGTCATGGCTGCATACTCTTCACAGAGGCTGCTCCCCTGCAGGACCTTGTGAAACCCTTCCTTCCTTCCTTCCTCCCTCCCTCCCTTCTTTCCTTCCTCCCTTCCTTCCTTCCTCCTCCTCTCTCTCTCTCTCTCTCTCTCT
>NW_022196895.1:66586958-66596898 GCF_008632895.1 Mastomys coucha
CTCTCTCTCTCTCTCTCTCTCTCTCTCTCTCTCTCTCTCTCTCTTTCTCTCTCTCTCTCCCTCTCTTTTTCTTTCTTTCTGAGACAGAATTTCTCTGTGTAGCCCTAGCTGTCCGGAAACTCACTCTGTAAACCAAGCTGGCCTCAAACTCACAGAGATCCGCCTGCCTCTGCCTCCCAGAATAAAGGCGTGCAGCATGACCACCCAGCTAGCCCCCTGTTTCTCTAGCCTTCACCCCATCCTACGTTTTGCCACCTGATCTTTCTCATCTGCTCTCTACATTGTCTACCGTCCTGGCTCATGGTTACAGCTTTTATCCTTTCTACCAGCACTGAATTTCTCAAAACACTTTGCCTGTATCCACACTTCCTTATATCTCATTGGCTAGCGTTGGATAACACACCCACTGCTAAGCTAGTCTCTGAGAAAGGGGCTTGGAATTACCCTGGTGGCTGAGATTAATCACGGGTGTGATGTGGCGGTTGGAGAGTCAACCACAACACCTGTTTGCAACTCCTCTCTTGAGCTGAATAACTGTTCTTTTGTGCTACACTTTCCTCACCGTTGTGCCTCCATATTTCAGCATTTATTTGTACAAGTACCTGCCTTTCTTAGGTCCGTCCCAGTCCTACATTTTCTCTCTTCTCTTTCCTTTTATTTCATTTTCTCTTTTTCTTTTCTTTTTTTGAACAAAAATTTTCTTTATACAAAGTATTAAGATGCAATTGCATTTCTAAAATGAAACCATAGGTATACAGTTGTAATCATTAAGGAAGCTAAGTTAAAAGCTATACAACAAGGAGAAACATCAATGGGGCAAATGGATGAATGAAGACACTCCTGAATTCCCCTATGTCACCAAGCATCAAAAACCATTGATCTGTTAGTCCTGTTCTTGTACATTATTGTGCAGCCACATTCTCTGCATCGATTGGATCCCTGAATTTTATTTCATTTTCCATGTGACACTCTCCACAAATATGTATCTTAGCTGCTGCTTTGGGGGTTGAATGTCTTTCTGTGTGTCCGTTGCTAGTGCCTCCACAGCTTGAAGAAATGTCCCTTCTCTGTGTACCGCCCTACATTTTCTTTAAACCCAAGGGTACTGCATTTCTTTTCAAATGGCTCCTCAAATCTCTCTCTCTCTCTCTCTCTCTCTCTCTCTCTCTCTCTCTCTCTCTCTCTCTCTCTCTATCTCTCTATCTCTCCCCCTCCACCCCCCCCTGTCTGCTCTCAGCAGCTGAATCTGCCTGACCCATATATATGACGACATTTTGCCAGATCTCTAAATCTTTCTCATCTGAAATACACTGTAAAGTCCTATAGGATTTGGTAATTTGAAATCTTGAAGGCACAGGCCTGTCATAAGAACATCTTCACTCTGCCACCAATTGCAAGTCCAGGGAATTTTCCAAAGTCAGCTGAAGCTGACAGTTTGCCATTTGAATGGAAAACACTCCACTACAAACGACCGTGTTCACAGTTGCAATGTATTTCTGAGTGAATGCAGATTGCCACTCACTGCAGAGATACACAGAGGAGCATCTGTGAAGGTTTGGGGTCTCTCACTATGCTCTGTGAGAATCACTGCTTACTTGGTACAGGAGCAATCCACATGGGACAGGGTGAAGCTGGAGAGGTCACTTGAGCTACGGGGTGCAGTGTTTTCTCACTGGGGATTCACTGTATAGGCATCATAATTCCTGGGTTGCTCATGTGATTGAACTTTATCTCCAGTTTGCCTGTTATCCTGTAATTCAGTGCCTCACCTTAAGCCAGGTACTTTGTCTTTCTCGAGTGACCAAGGACTACACTGTTACTCTGAGGTATGGTTGGCCCATTCTAAAATTCATTGTGATAAAATTTATATAATGATATAAAAATATTATCATTGACAGGGACCATATTCCCCCCCTTCACCAGCCCCCTCCAAGAAGTCAATAACAAAGGCCACAGTTTTCTCTCTGGGCAAGGCATATTTTTAGACTGCATATTTTGTGATAAGGATTTTGGTAGCAGATACTAACTTAGCCAAGGGACTTGAGCAAGATTCTGTTGATCATCAAATTAATATTTAGATATTACGGCAAAGCCACACTTAAAGAACAGTTGGCATCTAATACTATTCCACCAAAGCGTTCACCTTCAGCTCTGCTCTTCCTATGGAGGAATACATCTTAACAGTGACCCCATAAAACCCACATATCAAATTACATTAGATTTCATGCACGATCATTTTCTCTTTTTCTTTTCTTTCTTTCTTTTTTTTGTGTTTTATACAAACTGCTAAGCTTTTAGTTTGGTAGGTCTTTCTGAATTACAAGTGTTCACATGTATGGTTTACTCTATAAAATTGAATGTTTCATATGGCATTTTGAAACATGTTTTTCACAATGATAGAGATACCTTAAGTATGTAATCCCTATGTTACAGAAAATTCCCTTAGCTTTATTTCTCTAGTTGTCTCAACACCAACTTTTGAAAAAAACAAATGCTCCTTGGAATGGTGGATTTTTATTTTATTATCTTTTATTTATTTTTCACTTTCTCTTCTCTTAATCTGGAACAAATGAATAGCTTGACAATAAACATCAAAGGCAGAGAATCTCATGCACACTTTACCCCCTGGGTATGAGCAGCAACTGTCCCCATTGAATTTCAGCAACAATACTTAATTATCAGAGCGGTAACAAACACAGGCATCTCCACGTTCGCAGCTTTGAAATCCAGACATTTTCCGTATTGTTTCAGCTATTCCTTGATTCTAACCTTAGGACTCCTTAAAGAGATAAGAACATCAGGACAGGAGGGGAAATGCTCACACGCAGTATTTCTACGGTGGAGTCTGGGTGTGGCAAAGCCTGAAGTTTGAAGTCAGCATAAAAGGCAGACTCAACCTCCTCCCCCTCCTCCATCTCTCTATGCATTAAATGCCCCTAGAAAACTCTAATTTCCTTTAAAGCATACAATACAGTTTGGTCCCTATAACTATAACGTTTTTCTGAATTTTAGTCGAAAACAGCGATTCTTCATCTAATACACATGCTCCCTCCCTCTGAGGGGAGGTTGGGCAACATGCGGATATTTATTATTATTACAGTTGAGGAAGAAAGGTGAGGCCGTTTATCACCTCATCGGGTGGAGAGGCCAGATAGATTGTAGACTAACATTCAGGGGCTTTGACGCTCAGTTCTGAGTGCTGACGAGTACTTATTTGCTCACCATTGTGATTGGGCAGAGCTGTTCACTCCCTCCAGACACTCCTTGTAGTATCTTGTCTACCTACCTTCTGCCTCATAGACTTGTCCTACTTCCTGTTTTACCTCCCTTGGAATGTATTTAAGTGGAATCAGGACACACACACACACACACACACACACACACACACACACACCCCTTTAGCATCTTTCACTTAACATGATGTATATCAGAATAATTAGTGTGTTAGAAGTTCACTTTGTGCATCTATTAAAAGTCATTACTATCTTATGTTTTACCATGACTATCATGAATGCGTTCTAGAAGACTTGTTTAATGTTAAGAGGATCAAACAGAGGAAAAGTTTGGTGTCCTGTGCACAGCAGAGCTCCAGATTCGTGTAACTCAAACATACACAGAGGCCACTTAACCACTGGACAGTTTGCTTTAGTTTGCATTTGTTCCCCTTCATTTATGCCAAGGATCATGCTAGAGATAATCATGAAAACCAGGAAATAACTGTAAACAGAATCCACACTCTAGCCTCCTAGCTGGGGACCATTAGGACACTATCAATCAGTTACCACGTGAAACAGACTTCGTCACCGACTTCAGTGATGGGACCATTTACCGAGACTTAGTGTCTGAACTAAATTCTGGTTAAACATCCAGAGAGCAGTCACTCTAGGAAACTGGGCAGGGAGTGTGGATGCATCCCATAGAGGCTGATGCATAGAGCATGGCTGAGGAGGGCAAAGAGAGGACAGGCATGCTGGGTGACCCACAACTCTGAGGGCTCCTCGTTCCAAGCTTTTCCATGTGCCCCAACCTTCCTCCTGTCCTTGTTTTAGATCCTTCCGAGTTCTGTTCTCCTGAAATACGTTAATCTGACCAATGCTTTCCAATCTTTTCTCCATTAAAGTCTGATCCTTTGTCACCTTTGCATTTCCTGTCACTGAGATCTAGGCATTGATTAGAATAATTTTAGGTTAGGTGTTTGCTCCAGATTGCTTTCTGTTGCTCTGATAAATACCATGACCAGATACAACTAGGGGAGGAAGTGGTTTATGGTTTGTTTCAGCCTACAGGTTACAGTCCATCTTCAAAGAAAGCTGAGCAGGAACTCAAGTCAGGGACTTGGAGCTAAAATCACAGAAGGCGGCTGCTTATCTATTTACTGCTCGGTTAGCCTTTTGTACATCTCAGGATAACTTGCTCAGGGATAGCACTGCCCACAGTGGTCTGGGACCCATGACATCTATCATAAATCAAGACAATTTCTTACAGATATGGCCATAGGTCAATTCATTCTGGGCACTTTCTCAACTGAGACCCCGATCTTTGACATGGCTTTGGGCTGCGTCAAGTTGATGATTATAGGTAAACTGAACAAATGTCCTTTGTAATCTTGTTCCTTTCCAATCCCTCCTTGTCTTATTTCCATATGACTATAACGACAAAGCAATACATCTTTAATCTCTGGAGTTCTTTCTATGAATGGAGGATCTTGTTCTGTTGTCCAGAATGCCCTTGAATTCACAAACAGTTCTTCTTTCTGCTTCACCTCCTCAATGTTAAGATTACAGTTATATCCTACCATGCTGGAATCACCTTATGTTCTCAGGCCAGAGGAGACAGAAATGCACAGTATGCAGGTACTTGAATTTTCAAGTGAGTGGCAAGCAGGTATCATCAAAAAGTCTTGTCTCTGACTTTAAGTTGTGTTGGATAAAATAAGCAAGTCATAAAAGTATACATATTGCATGAATATCTTGACTTCTTAAATGATAGAGATAGAATGTTCAATGGTGATTGTTAGGGGGCTGAGGGAAGTGGGTAATAGGTAGTTAGTGTTTAATCAATATAAAGTATTAGCTTGGAGATGAAAGACTCTGCGGGTAGGGGGTGGTGATGGTTGCTGCTACAGTTGGGACATAGTGTGTGCTCCTCAGGACAAGCATCCATTTGTGAGGCCTACTAGAAGGTAATATGACGTTGGGGGGGGGCTCCTAAAGGCGATAGTGGGGCTGTACTGGCTGGTTTTGTGTGTCACTTTGACACGAACAAGTGTCATTTGTAACTATGGGCTTTTTGATCCCCCTACCCAAGTCCTCCCCCCACAAAAAAAATGACTCTGAGATTTCTTATATATGAAGAAATGCCTAGACCAATAGCTTTGGCTCATTTCTACTAGCTCATAACTCAATTATCCCATTTAAACTAGTCATTGCCCCGTGGCTCTTTCATCTTCATGCAACCATTTTCCTTAGAGTTTGGGGCGGACCCCCACACCATGTGCTGGACTCTATTCTGGAACATACACCTCCCTATTTCCTGCCTAAACTAATAGGCCAACAGCATTGTGTTGACAAGCGATGCTTCTGTACATCCCATAAGAGCTTCTCTTTATAATCGTCGGGAAGGAAGGCACCTCAGTTGAGGAAATGTCTTCTTGAGACCCAGCTGTAAGGCATTTTCTCAATTAGTGATCAACGGGGGAGGGCCCAGCCTATTGTGGGTGGTGCCATCCCTGGGCTGGAAGTCTTGGGTTCTATAAGAGAGCAGGCTGAGCAAGCCATGAGAAGCAGGGCAGCAATCATTACTTCTCCATGCTCTCTGCATTAACTCCTGCCTCCAGGTTCCTCCCTTGTTTTAGTTCCTGTCATGACTTCCTTCAGCGATGAACAACAATATGGAAGTGTAAGCCAAAAAATCCCTCTTTCCTCCCCTATTTTTTTTTTTTTTTTGATCATGGCATTTTGTCACATCAATAAAAACCGTAACTAACACAGGGGGTCATCCTCTTCTCTTTTTCCCAGCCTCTGTAAAGTACTAGCTTGCTTCACAAGGTAATCCCTAACTTGCTGTGTTGCCTTGCCATACGTATAAAAGCAACCGAGCCAAATGGCTATCGACTGAGACCTCTGAAATCATGAGCCAAAAGAAAATCTTTCTCTTTGTAAGTGGACTTAACTCAGGCCCAACACAGTCATGCAACATTGTGAATGGACCTATGTCTTATGCAGTGTATGTGCCTCAATGCTTAAAGCAATAATTTTGATTTGTACATACATTCCCATAGTCTTGAAAACTAAAAACAAAACAAAACAGACAAACAAAGAAACCCATGTTGGAGACTTATCATCATTGTCGCTAGCCTGATTAAATGTAACATAAGAACACCCTTTCCTTAATAGTCAGAATCATCATGGGACTGGAGAGAAGAGGGTAACCTAGCGTCTCAGTGGAGATAGATCTTGATCTTGGTAGTCTGGTGTTTGACTTCCCATTTCCCTTACTGAGTCTTTTCAAGTGACCTCCCCCCACTCCCAGAGCACTGAGCTATATATCTCGAACCCCAACTGACTTTTTTTTTTTTTATCTTGGGGCTTCAGCAATTGTGTCTAGAACTTCAAATATTAAGTAAATGGGGGTAGGCAGGCCCTCTGCTGAGCCATCTGCTATGGTTAGACACAGCTGACCTGGCATTTTCTGAACGAGCTGAGAAAGGGTGTTTGGCCTGTCTCATTTTGGGTTCACTCTCCAGATAAAAGTTGCTTATGGTTGCCAAACGTGGAACTTCCCAGTCCTCAGAGAGTAGTCTTTGTTACATAAGTTTCCGTTGTAGTTTCTCATCCCTTTGTGATGATGAACCAGCTTCTTTCTCTTCCTTATGGTTTGGAATGCAGCTGTGGAAAACTGAGAAGAAAAAAAAAACAGTGCCGAAATTTGATTGTTTTTTTCTATGACATATGTAAGACGATACTAAATACTGGGAAATTGTCAGCCGGGACTAGAAAATAAAAAACTGAGCTTGACACAGGGATATTAAAAAAAAAAAAATCCAGCTAATTTGAGAGCTTTGTGTGAAAGCTCTCACAAGCAATGAGAAAAAGGGACATGAATAGTGCAGGGAGGGTCACCATCGTGGTATTGTTCTAATGTGTATTGAAAAGGGGCAGAGACCTCGGCAGTGAAGTGACAGGGTCTTCCTGGCCAGGAAGTGACACAGATCAAGTGCATCCAGGCTGGACATTGCTCTCTTTCCTGTTTCTGCTCCAATGCCTGTCTGTTCCCATGGCCAAGGCCGAGGCCGAGGCTGAGCTAGAGAACTTCCAGCGCCTGGTTCATAAAACTATAATACGGCTGAGCCATCTTCATAACCTCACCTTAAACTCACAGCGGCCCTGCACAATACAATAGCTGCTGGGTTTTGCAGACAAGGACACGGAGTCCTAGTGCACTGGACTCATAAAGTTGGCAAGCAGAGGCTTGACCCTGGAGAGCTCGGTGCCAGGGTCTGTCTCCATGTTTCTGTTATCTCTGCCGGGCTGGGCTCAGAGTAGCCTTGCCCCAGAATACTCACTTGGGGAAGTTGCTGTACTCTTAGAGAAAGGTGGGCTGTGTTCAAGAGAGAGAAAGAGAAAAAGTAGCCTTCTTGGTAACATTCTTGTTGAAATCAGTAACAGAGAGACGAAGGATATGACCTTTGCTCACTGGGGAAGGGGACGACTAGGAAGAGGTGAGAAAATGTGACTTGGCCCGTGTGGTGGTTTGAATTTGCTTGGCTCAGGGAGTGGCACTAGTAGGAGGTGTGGCCTTGTCGAAGGAAGTGTGTCACTGTGGGGGCGGGGTTTTGAGACCCTCCTCGTTAGCTGCCCAAAGCTGCCAGTGTTCTGTTTGCCTTCTGATCAAGACATGGAACTCACAGCTCCTTCTCCAGCACCACGCCTGCCTGCACACCGCCTACAAGCCAGACCCAACTAAGTGGTGCCCTTTATAAGAGTTGCCTCGGTTAGGGGTGTCTTTCCACAGCAATGGAAATCTGAACTAAGACACCATGGAACTGTTCTTTTTTATTTAATCTTTGAGAGTTTCATACACATTATGACGACATTCACCCTGGACTCCTCCATTCCACCTCTTTTAGGGAAACACAGCACATCTTGCTCTAACTTATTCCCTCTCTTTTAAAAATAAACACACACGCACACACACACACACACACACACACACACACACACACACACACTTTTACCGTGTCAAATTAGTGCTGCCTGCATGTACTTGAGTTGGGAGCCACCTACTGGACAACCTGGTGATAACCCCAAAGAATAATAACTCCTAGATACCGTCAACTACAAATATCATTTCATTATTTTTTAAATAAGCAAATAAAAGATGAGGAGAGATTGGTAATTATTTAGTAACTATTTTTAAAAATAACAAAATAATACGTGTAAACAAAAACGTGTCAAAGCTTGCAAGAAAATAGGGACAGCAGTCCCATGATGCAAAGTGTCTTATTTAAGTAACTTAGAAGATATGTGGTTTTGCATCATGTATCTTTACTATAGTGGCTTGCTTTCTGTCTTAGTCAGGGTTTGTATTGCTGCACAAGCATCATGACCAAGAAGCAAGTTGGGGAGGAAAGGGTTTATTTAGCTTACATTTCCACATTGCTGTTGATCACCAGAGGAAGTCATGACTGGAACTCAAGCAGGTCAGGAAGCAGGAGCAGATGCAGAGGCCATGGAGGGATGTTCCTTACTGGCTTGCTTCCTCTGGCTTGCTCAGCCTGCTCTCTTATAGAACCCAAGACTTCCAGCCCAGGGATGGCACCACCCACAATAGGCTGGGCCCTCCCCCGTTGATCACTAATTGAGAAAATGCCCCACAGCTGGGTCTCATGGAGGCACTTCCCCAACTGAAGCTCCCTTCTCTGTGATAACTCCAGCCTGTGTCAAGTTGACACACAAAACCAGCCAGTACACTTTCTTTTCTCTCTCTCTCTCTCTCTCTCTGCCTGTCTCCTTCTTTCTTTCTTTCTTTCTTTCTTTCTTTCTTCTTCCTTTTTTCTTTCTCTCTCTCTTTCTTCCTTTTTAAGTTTTATTGCATTATGATGAGAAAAGTTACATGATTTCAATTTATCTGAATTTGTTAACATTTAAAAACATATTTTAAGTAAATAGAATTAAGTCACATTCTTGTTTTCCTTTTGTGCCCCGACTCCTCCCAGAGACCCCCTTCAATACCTACAATATCTTTTTTGTCATATTCTTTAAAATTTATAAAATATTATAACAATAAAAATGAGTATTATAAAAGTTGTTTGATATAAAACAACAATCACTTTAACAGTCTTATGTAGATGCTTGTCTACGGCAATACTGAAAATACGGTTTTCTCAATATAAATTTTAAGTAATTCCAAACGTATTAACTGTACACTTCAAAATAATACATCACTACTAATATTTTCTTAAATGAACATAAATATGTAAAGTGTTTTTGTTTGTTTGTTTGTTTTGTATGTAGTAGAGCTTAAAATCTTGGCTTTTACTGTGGTAACTTGATACAAGGGTTACAAATGTCAAGCAAAGCATTCAGTCTTACTCTTTGTTCTCTTACAAACCCTCTCCCAATTTGTCTACATTTCTTTTGGGTATATAAATACTTTTAAAATATGTAAGCTGTTCTGAAAACCATAGTATAGTGTAAAAACATGAAATAAACAATACTACTAATAGAGAGGCTGAGATAGGAGAAGCAAGATCTCAAGACCATTATGTTGTACACAGCAAGACACTGTCACAGACAAACAAGCTGAAAGTGTATATAGATTGTATAATATTGGACCTATTTCTCCAATTACCAAATTAGAAAGACCATTCAATGACAATCAACAGATTTCTAATTCCTCATATTTTTGGATTTCAATCGATTAGGATATGTTGGTAATA
>NW_022196895.1:66597623-66598689 GCF_008632895.1 Mastomys coucha
GGGTTAGGAGATTTTTGATTTTTGCAT
The DNA here is from genome assembly GCF_008632895.1 of Mastomys coucha. Taxonomy (NCBI): domain Eukaryota; kingdom Metazoa; phylum Chordata; class Mammalia; order Rodentia; family Muridae; genus Mastomys; species Mastomys coucha. Next base: position 66,597,651 of record NW_022196895.1, read on the forward strand.
TTTCTTTGACTGTTGTGTCAATGTTTTCTATGGTGCCTTCTACCCCTGAGATTCTCGATTCTATCTCTTATATTTTGTTGGTGATGCTTGCATCTATGGCTCCTGATTTCTTTCCTAAGTTTTCTATCTCCAGGATTGTCTCCCTTTCTGATTTCTTTATTGTGTGTATTTCCATTTTTAGATTCTGGATGATTTTGCTCATTTCCTTCACCTGTTTGATTATGTTTTCCTGTAGTTCTTTAAGGGATTTTTGTGTTTCCTCTTGAAGGGCTTCTAGCTGTTTACCTGTGTTCTCCTATATTTCTTTGAGGGTACTATTTATGTCTTTCTTAACGTTCTGTATCATCATCATGAGAAGTGGCTTTTTATCTGCATCTTGCTTTTCTGGTGTGATGATGTGTCCAGGACTTGCAATGGTGGGAATATTGGGTTCTGATGATGCCAAGTAACCTTGGTTTGTGTTGCTTATATTCTTAAGCTTGACCCACATCATCTAGTTATCTCTACTGCTACCTGTCCTTGCTAAATCTGACTAGAGCCTGTCCTTCCTGTGATCCTGGTTGTGTCAGAACTCCTCAGAGTCAAGCTGTCTCTGTCATCCCTGATTCTGGGATCCTGGGATCCTGGGCTTGTTAGAGCACCTGGGAGTGGAGTTTCCTCTGGGTGTTTTGGGAATGACTGCAGAGTTTGCGCCCAAGGTCTGCTCAGGGCAAGGGCCAGCCCAGACAGACCGGAAGCAACCTGAGCCACTGGGCTCTCAGAGTTCCTGTGTGCTTGGGTCCTGCTGGTCCCAGTTACTCCTGGTGTTGGGACAGATGTTGTGTCCTCCTCTCCTCTGATCCTGTGCGTGTTAGAGTGCCTGGGAGTGGAGCTTCCTTTAGGTGTTGTAGAACCAGAAGGAACCTGAGCCACTAGGCTGGCAGAGTTCCTGTGTGCCTGGTCCTGCTGCTCCCTTAACTGGGTGTTGGGACAGATGTTATGTCTGCTTTATTTCTTTAGGGCTTCACATTTTCTTGTCTTTGGTCAGAGAAGAAGCATC
>NW_022196895.1:66598699-66599820 GCF_008632895.1 Mastomys coucha
TCCTTTTTATTTTAACCAGCTGTCAGATAAGTCTTGTTTGGATATGCCAAGCTGAGGTAAGGACCCCGGCAGGACAAATGGAAAACTTCCCAGTCTCCCAAGAATGAGTCATCAATTTCATATGTCCCCTGGATGCTGTGTTCTTTCTAAGAATAATATTAAAGAGTAAAAGCAAACTAGTTTCTGAATTGGTTTCCTATGGGGGGAGTAGTTAAGGTGAGCATTGCAAGCTTAATCATCAATGTCTACTTAATACTTAAAATGAAATATTTTTCATGCATCAGGAGAAAAGTCGCTTCTCGGTTTGGAATACAACTTTTGTGCAGATTTATAGAAATTTAGCACTCTGACAACCTGTCCTGAGCTGTCTACAGCATTCAAAGCAGCTCTTGTGTGTAATGGTGTATTACAGGGCTGCACCCTTTTCCTCTCTTCCCCTCCTCTGCACTCCCCTTCCCTCTCTCCTCTCCTCTCCTCTCCTCTCCTCTCCACCTTCTTCTGTTTTATTTTTTACTTCCATCTCTGCAACATGAAAAGTTTCATTTCAAGATGTGTTCTCTGAAAGAAAGAGCGCCAAAGTTTTCTCAGAGAACTGGGCTCTGATTTCGTGAACCAGTGTGGTGTGTTAGCATTCACGCTCTGTCTCTCCTACCCCTACATATCTTCCCTTATGAATGGTGATGGCAACAACATTGTACAGGGAAACATAACTCCTGTTCCTTGCCAAACTTGTCTAGTATTTTGACAAAGGCACAGTGTAGTTTCTCCAAAACATGAGCACCTACATCTGTATTACTCATGTTTGTAAGTTCCTGCTCATGAAAAATTTTCCTCTTACACACTTGTATAAAGTCTGGCTACAAAAAGGTCTGTATTTATTACTAGCTCACTGGAATCCTCGAAAATATCACAGCTATAATATTTTAGGTGCTCCAAAGGAGGTAGCCTTTTAAAAAAAGAAAGTTTTAAGGTAGAATTCATGATCACAATTGGTGAAAATTCACTGCTTCATCCTAGCTTTTTGACAATTTGACATCAAGTACAAAGGCAAGATCTTCTTCTTTACCTCCTCCTCCTCCTCCTCCTCCTCCCCCTCCCCTTCCTCCTCTTCCTCCCCCTCC
>NW_022196895.1:66599916-66602398 GCF_008632895.1 Mastomys coucha
TCTTCTCCTCCTCCTCCTCCTCCTCCTCCTCCTTCTCCTTCTTCTTCTTCTTCTTCTTCTTCTTCTTCGTCTTCTTCTTTCCTTCTCCTCTTCCTTCTTCTTGTTATTCCAAAACTAGAATGACCATACCCAGAGTTTCTAGAACTGCTGAAAAGGAGGCTTGCACTAGAGGCATTTGTCTCCTCATGATTCTGAGTTCTTGGAGTCCAGGCTCACTGGGTCAGCAGAGTGGCTCAGAGGCCTCTCCTTGGATTGCAGGTGGCCTTCTGCTCCTGTGTATTCTCACCTGGTCTTTGCTCTGATACCATCTGTGTCTTGAGTGTTATTCTGTCAAGGACCAAGGTCAGGATAACTCTTCCCCTGTGACTTCTTTGAGGATTATATCTCTGAAGATAGGCACATTCCTCAGATAATGGGTCTTAGAACTTCAGAGTATTCATTTTTGGCAAAATGAATCCTGCTTTTAATAGCCTACATACTTAATACCATATCTTAGTTATGATGGTGCTGAAGTTTGTATTCAAGTTCATCATGTTAGCATATTTTCACTGTACATTTAATTTCAATTTAATGCATGGATTTTTATCTAGAGTCAATGGACTCTTGGGGTTCCATAAACACACTAAAACTGCATGCTGAGATTTACTGAGTTCTACTTTGTGTCCACATTTCCATACACTCCTCAAGGGTACAGGCTTTAATGGTTTAATGCCATGGTTTGGATGTAGTTTGGCTCCTCAGAAATTCACAGTGGAGTTTAATCTTCATTAACTGGGTGGAAAGATAAACTGATTATGGTGTTCAGAGATGAGACCCTAGGCAGTTGATTCAGATTGGACAAGGTCATCAGGAGTTCTCTTATGATAAGAAAGAGACAAGGTAAAACACCACACACACATGCACACACACACACACACACACACACACACACACACACACACACACAAACTGCCATCTCTCTTCCCACACAGATCTCTATCATGATATAATGAACCCAAAACATCTTTATAAGAGTCACTGCCATGCTGTTTTAGATTTTACACTGTGAGCTAAATAACGTGGTTTTCTTTGTTAAGTTGTCAGCCTAAAGTATTTGGTTATAGTAACAGCAAATGGACCAGTGTACTTATACGGAATTTATTTGTTCATGTTACAATGTTTTTCCTATAGAAGAATGTGCTTGGTGTGCACACATGAGGAAAATCCAACCCTCAGAAGCATGGGACAATCAAGGTGCAGCGGTACATGCTTACAGCCCCAGCCTCAGGCTTTTAGAGCCAGGTAGCAGCCACCTGTATGAGCTCCAGGCCAGTGAGGAGCCCTCTCTTAGGAAACAAGGTGGCTGTCTCCTGAGGAACAATACCCAGAGTTGTACGTTGGTCTCAATATGCAGGCATGTACGAATATGTGCATCTGCACATGTATGTGTACCTGTACCAGTTCACACATGTACGTAAGCATAAATTAGCACTTTGATGTCTCTAGATTTAACATACTGTACATACTTTTAACATCCGTATATTTAACATACTGTACAGATTTTCCAATGCACCAGATGCTATTTTAAGTATCTTCCAAATACTAGCTTGCTGTTCATGGGGCAGCTGGGATACAGGTGATATTTACAGCTGGACACAGATACACACTAAGGTTAAATAACTTAGACCACAAAGTTGTTAAATCGGTAGAGCCAGACCACTAACTCCCATTCTCCACTGACTCTTCTTTCTCATCTCACGCGTGAGAACTCAGTCATAGTATTTGCATCCATGAAGTCAATGATCTTCATAGTTGTTGTTGTTGTTTTTTTTTTCTATAACTTAGACTTTTACCCGAAAGCAGCAGGAAAGCTTTGGCAGCACAGACATATCTAACCTTTGCTGTTAGAGTTTGTACAGTCCACCTCCACTCTTGTCAATCGCTTTGTTTTGTATAATCACACTCCGTAAATGAAACCCTCCTGTTTAACAGGGATTATGGACAAAGGCAATTGCTCCTGAACTGAGTACAAATCATTAATACTTCAACCATACAAATAGCAATCTTTAACATTTTTATAAGGCTTTCCGCTATGCCAGAACCATTTAATATTGACCAGTTATTTGAAAATAGATAAAAAAAAGTTCTCAGACGATTCACTTTCCCTTAGGCTTTAGAAGGTGATCGCCAGTCTGTACCTGTAGTGTGTGTGGGGGGGGGAGGGGGAGGTCATAGATAAAAATGTGTCTATGCTACTGTGCCCAGACATTTTTCCTGTTTTTGTTTTTGTTTTTTTGAGACAGGGTTTCTCTGTATAGCCTTGGCTGTCCAGGAACTCACTCTGTAGAACAGGTTGGCCTTGAACTCAGAAATCCACCTGCCTCTGCCTCCCAAGTGCTGGGACTAAAGGCATGCACCACCACTGCCTGGCCAGACTTTTTCTTTTTATTAGATATTTTCTTTATTTACATGTAAATTTCTCCTTTCCCAGTTTCCCCTCCAA
>NW_022196895.1:66604523-66617382 GCF_008632895.1 Mastomys coucha
TTTATATCCAGCTACTTTGCTGAAGTTGTTTATCAGGTTTAGGAGCTCCCTGGTGGAATTTTTGGGGTTACTTAAGTATACTATCATATCATCAGCAAATAGTGATAATTTAACTTCTTCCTGTCCAATTTGTATCCCTTTGATCTCCTTTTGTTGCCTAATTGCTCTGGCTAGGACTTCAAGTACAATATTGAATAGGTAAGGAGAGAGTGGGCAGCCTTGTCTAGTCCCTGATTTTAGTGGGAATGCTTCAAGTTTCTCTCCATTTAGTTTGATGTTGGCTACTGGTTTTCTGTATATTGCTTTTACTATGTTCAAATATGAGCCTTGATTCCTGATCTTTCCAAGACTTTTATCATGAGATGATAAAAGATAATGATGATCATATGGTGAGATGATCATATGGTTTTTGTCCTTGAGTTTGTTTATGTAGTGAATTACGTTGATGGATTTCTTTACATTGAACCATCCCTGCATCCCTGGGATGAAACCTACTTGATCATGGTGGATGATCGTTTTGAATTTTATTGAGTATCTTTGCATCGATATTCATAAGGGAAATTGGTCTGAAGTTTTCTTTCTTCGTTAGGTCTTTGTGTGTTTTAGGTACAAGAGTAATTGTGGCTTCATAGAACGAATTGGGTAGAGTGCCTTAAGTTTCTATTTTGTTGAATAGTTTGAGGAGTATTGGTTTTAGGTCTTCTTTGAAGGTTTGATAAAACTCTTGGCCAGACATTTTTTTCTGCTTCATAATAGAGAGTAGGACCTCAATCTATGCTGCATGTACATGACCGTGGTATTATAAGTAATCATGAGGCGGTAACAGTGCACTGGGAATATATGCAGATATATAAAAGTACTCAGCCCTGTGGCAAGGGTTTGAATAATCTTAGAGTTTGGTACCTTTGGGGGTCCTGGAGACAAACTCCCTTGGATGCTGATAGATTGTAGTATTGTCATAAAGATTTTTAAAATATAGCGTTCTGTATATATAGTATTTCTGGGTCAAAGGCTCACAATAATGGACTAATACCCCGTGCAGAGGGCTGGGGTAGGGACATATGGCCCATCAGCTGCTTTCTCTCAACTTACTTTCACCTGCTGATGCCAGACAGAGCAAGATGTGCTCTAATCCCCTGAATTAAATGGTGCCTGACTAATGATACGCAAAGACAATGCAAGTCTAAATACTTTATTTTTGAAATTAGATGAAATTTGCATTCTACCAGTTTTTTCAAAAATGATACATGTAATTAAGAAATCTTACAATTTTATAATTAGTGCTTATTTGGATACCCTTTTAAAACTATATGTGTAGGTGAACAGATGTCCTTTAAGACATAGTATTACATTTCTGTATACCTAGGGAGACTCGAGCAGGGCTCCTTAAGTCAGTGGAAATGGGAGTTCCTTAAAGGGAAGGCGGCCAGCAGTGAGGTGGATCATTTGATAGGGCTTATATATTTATGGATTTCTTTTGCTTAGGCTCTTGGCATGCTTTCTGAATGACAACTGCAGGTGGAAATTGGAATATTTTGTGAGTAATTATGATGCTCTTTGAAACTGACATCCTAATGGGCACAAGATGGCATGTAAGTGAACTTCTCATCTATGGAAATTGTCAATCCAATTATTTCAGCTAACTCATCCATTAAGTCAGATCGCTCCTTAATCAATGGCTAGATCATTAGTGGTAAGAATGACCTGAAGTTCCTGATAAGTTGTGCTTGGGCCAACACCAAAGGCGTAATTATGATTCCCATGAAGTAGGCAACTAGCTGAGCATAGGAGTTATTTAATTAATTACATCGTCCATTTTATTTATTTATTTATTTATTTAAACATTTTATTTATTTATTTGTATTTGGTATCAAATCAAATGGCTACATTACATATAACCCTCTCTCCTTGTGGGCACTTATTTTGAAAACAAAGAATATTCAGCCATGCATATACAGGTTTAACAGTGCTCCGTGCAGAGTTCACAGGGATAAAGAGGTTTACCTGGGATTTATTTCTCAGGCTCAACAATTTTCAATAAATCCAGTGTCTTCCACTGCGGGGTGTAGCTGTGTTTGAGATGGTAACGATTACGACTGTGGAGGAGAATGCTTTAGAGTGGCCGTCTTCCAGGGGAGACTGTTGCTAACAACTCAGAAGGGAATTGATTAGGAATCTCATTGGCTCGCTTGTATGTTCAGACAAACAAGCTCTGGGAAGAAAGAGACCTGGTACCATCTGGCTTCTCCCGCTGACCTCAGGAACTCTTCATAGCGCTTGCCCTCTCTTTGAGGAATATCATCCGCTCGATTTCAGTCAGATATCCTTGAGCCACGGGCTAGAGGCAGAAGCAAAATTATTTTAAAGTTAGATATGTATCAGAAGAAGAGGGCTTCTTTAGGAAGATTGGAGCCCTTAAGAATAAAAGATCCTAAGCATGTTGTTTAGGAAATGTGTCTTTGAAATATTTACTACAGACGAAGAGAGTTGGAATTTTAGACCCCCATCTCCCAAGTCCTTTTGGATCTTTTATTGCTCTGCCATAAGAAACTCAAACCCTCATAGTGACCTTGAAAATGTACCCCCAGCGTAGTATTGTTCCCATGTCCCTTTAGTATAAGAAGAATTCTAATTCGTCCAGCGTTCCACGTGGGTGGTCTCCTCTTTGTTCTCTTTGGGAGGGGGCGCAGATGCCTTTAGGTGGCTTGTGAGTTCAAATCCAAGAGTGCTTGTTTTATCAAGCTTCTGGGGGAAGTATGGCTGTGACCCTCCTTGTTCCCATCTCAGAAACAACGATACAGCTTGCTTGCCTGCACAGTGTTATGCTCAAACTGGGCACTTTGGTGACTTCTTGTCTGAAAAAAAAAAAAAAACCAAAAAACCCCCAAACCCAAAAACCAACCAACCAAAAAACAGCAAACAAACAAAACCAAACCAAACCGCAAGCAAGACGGCAGATAATCAGACAACTCAGGCTACCTGTGTTTCATATAGGACCATGACTTCCTCTGCCGTCTGAGGGCTTGCCAGCTGGCCAGGGGCCTCAGCTGTCACAGAGTACTGGAAATCGAAGAAACACATTGGAAAAAAAAAAAAAAAAGCAAGTGCTTGTTTCAGTCTGTCTGACAAATACTGTCTGGTGGTCAGGGGATGCGAAATTCACAGAGTTCCCTTCTATTAAGTTCACTTTAATTGCTAACACTCGGTGAGATTGGGTTGCGCTCCCCTTTCTACTCTTTACGCCCACTCTGGTTGCAAGCAAGCAACTATTTTCTTCTTGCCCAAGCCTTAGCACACGGCGAATGAAAGGACGGCCTCTAGGGGTCAGTGCAGCGTCAAAAATGGCAACACCGGGGCGTCCGTGCTGGATCCTTAAGGTTTCCCTGGTAGCTGCGTTCCTATTTCATTCTAATGAGGGAACTGTCCTATTACTTCACGCTGCGCCTGGCTTCAGAAGCAATCCCCTTGATGCCCATTTCTCTTTAATATAAGTTTAAACATTTGCAATCAAAGGCAGCTCTAATTTGAAATTTAGGGCCGGCAGTGATGTTTTCAAATATGACGCTTTTCACCTTTTTGTTTGAACCTAGAAGGTTGCCCCCTCCCACTTTTCCCTCAAAGCCCCGTGGTTGGGCGAGGGGGGAAAGGCCTGCTCTCAATTCGCCTCCCTTTATCTGCCTCCCTCTTCCATTTCTTTTTAGAAAAGAAAAGCCCTTGGTTTGAGGCTGCACCCGTCCCTTTGATTGCATTATGTCCTTCAGCCCTTTGTCTTTCAATTTTGAATTTTTCCTAAGGTCTTTCATGATGCTATCAAAGATCAATTAAGATTGAGGCCTGGTGGGGCCAGAGAGGGGGATGTGTGAAGAAGGAGAAAAATGTTCAGGACACACTAAGATGGTAGGATAGTGAGATTCCTGGGCTACCTTGGCAATGCGTTGGCTAACTCAGGAGAATTTCTCGAGGGCATTGTTTCCCCTCATTGTGCTGACTTTAACTGCTGCCCTTTCTCCCATTAACCCTTCAGTAGTGCTAGCCCCTCCACCGTGACAATGGCTCTCAGTAACACCACAGGTGTTCCAATGACAACATCCCCCTTTAATCTGATATCTCCCTGTAGGTCTGGCACCTGTGGGATATAGCTTTATCATTCGCTTCTCTATTGCTGTCTCTCCTCGAATGGTTTCCTGTTCAACACTGTGGCTTATCTTGACGTCTTAGACGTGGTCCTGGAGTCTTGCTTTGGGATTTTGAATTGAGAAAACCAAGTGGTAAAAGTTAGCATGATGCTTCATTCCGTCTTCTCAGCCTCTGTGCTCTTTGTTCTCTTGACACAAACTGGAGTCACCTGGGAAAAGAGGACCATATAGGAATCTGACGTAGCACCCTTTGCTCAGGTATTTCAATCATATATATATATATATACATATATATATATATTTATATATATATACACATATATATGTGTGTGTATATACATATATGTACATATATTGTGTACACACACACACATATATATGTATATATATGTATATATACACATATATATATATGGTTTTTGTATGTAAGATGATGTATAAAATTATTAGGGTTATTTCCTACCTAACACGTTTGCCGTCTTCAACAACCAAATACCAAATATTCTCAGGGTTTCACATCAGCCAGAAAAGGCATTGCCATTTTATTTCCTTTTAGAGCGGATCCTGACACATTCTGTCAGTCACTATGATGATGTCTTGCTGCTGCTGGCCACTGCAGTTGGTACCAGTCTTTGTTCCCGACATCTGAAGCTTGCCACCCTAGCTCTTTAGTGCCCTGAAGCTATTGCCCTGCTTTAAAACAAGGAGACTGCCAGAACATCTTCATGTCCGGGCTCCTTGATTTGACAGCACCATGCTGTATTGAGAAATGACGTGAGGGCCATTGTTGCTCCAGCTCTACCTCATGTCTTCTTGATGACAGGGCAGTTTCCATAGCTCCTAAAGCAACACTGAAAACAAACCTTCTACATTTCATAGGCATCCCTTAGCTCTGTAAGACCTTAAGACTATAGCCTATTGGCATAGAGAAAAGTCTGCATGAAATAAATGATCATTCCTTAAAATTGCTCTGTTTAGGCCAGTGGCTCTTAACCTGTGGGTTATGACCTCCTTTGGGTCAAATGACCCTTTCACAGGGGTCACATATCAGGTATCTTGCATGTCAGGTATTTACGTTACAATGCATAACAGTAGCAAAATTACAGATATGAAATGGCAACACAAACAATTTTCTGGTAGGTGGTCACTACAACACGAGGAACTGTATTAAAGGTCTGCACCATCACAAAGGTTGAGAGCTCCCGCCCTAGACTATTCTAAGACGCCATCCCGGGACCAGATATCTGAACCTAATGGTTTTCTGTTGGATGAACTTTGCTCCGAGGATTTCCCCTTTCTTCCAACTTTCATATCTTGTGTGTCTGTAGAGCTGCCCCCCTCCCCCCCAGAAGACATGCATAGATATGACTTTCCAGCAGGGACAGGACCCAGAGTCAGATGGGATCACAGTCCTTGCCCAGTTCCACAAAGGCGGCCCACAAGCTAGGGCAAACTTCTGTGGGAAGAAATAGAAGAGCAAATCTGAAGTGCCACTCACTCCCTTCCCCCTGCCAAGGAGGGGATTCTCCCGTTGCTCGAAACATTTGTAGATTACATATTACTCAAAAGAAATCGTGTTAATAAAATGAAACTGAAAGCTATATTCTTGTGTCCTTTCTTTGATATTTAGAAGCAATTAGAAGATATTAATATGTAGGGCCAGCTTCTAACCTAAACACATGAGGATATTAGTATAGTAACATTACTTTTACTTTCCATTAAAGAGGTTCTATGAATTGAACAAGAACATTTAGCATTAAGAATGATTTTAGGTAGCCTGATTTTCCTTTGATGGAGAAAATGGCTATTGTAAGAAAAAAATTTAAGAAATATATACAGGATTATTCTATCAGAATTTTTTAAAAAGATTTATTTATTTATTTTATGTATGTGAGTACACTGTAGCTGTATAGATGGTTGTAAGCCTTCACGTGGTTGGTGGGAATTGAATTTTAGGACCTCTGCTTGCTCCAGTCAACTCCGCCCACTCCAGCTGGCCTCAAAGATTTATTTATTATTATTTATAAGTACACTGTAGCTGTCTTCAGACACACCAGAAGAGGGAGTCCGATCTCATTACGGGTGGATGTGAGCCACCATGTGATTGCTGGGATTTGAACTCAGGACCTTCGGAAGAGCAGTCAGTGTTCTTATCCACTGAGCTATCTTGCCAGCCCCCTCTACCGGAATTTTTGTTTTCATGTCCTGCTTTGGTATGCTGTGTATTGGGAACAAGAATTCTGACACACCGTCTTTTCCACTTCAGGATTTTTCCCCTCCTAGCATTCAAAAGAGCTAGCTGTAATTTCTAAGTGGCAATGTTTTGATACCGGGTATCCTTTTTGCTGACTGATTTCTATTGATTGGAAGCTAAATCCTGGTGAACTTATGGGTGATTTGTGGTTTTAAGACATTCTCTAAATCACCATAGAAGGAATCCTTAAAACAGCCATGCAAGGTATAACACGTTACAGACTGCTGTTCACCTACCAAGAAACGCAATGTATAAAGTTATCTGAGGCCCAGATCAAGGAAAGTTCTTTTTATGCTTTTATTTGTGTTATGGCTTTAAAAAAAAATCTGTGCACTGGCATATCTAAAGTTCTCTAGTGAGCATGTACTTCTAAAAATATAGAAGTAGGTCTCACAGTTTCAAAGTCAATGGAGTGCTTACAGCTCCGGTCTCCCAGGGGCTTCTGTACTCCCCTAGCCTCAGTTCAAAGGGAAACTTTACATATTCAGCACTTCACTATTGTTCCAGAGGCATCCCAGGACAAGAGGGAGCCAGAGGACTGCAATCAATGTTGTGGGAAGTGAGGGTTTGGTGCGGCTCAGTGGACCCATCTTGCATGAGATCAAAGCTAAAACCTTTGTCCATTTACCACATATACCCTGCCTTCATTTCCATGATGTTTTGAAATATAAAGACTAAGTACTGTATGGTAGGTAGGTGATCCCTAGCTTTAAACAGAGCCACCCCAGCAAAGAGCAGACAGAAGGACTTGGAGGAGCTTACCTTTGTCTGTCTTTCCCTTGCATTGGGAAAGACATTAATAAGGCTTAGATTATTCAACATTATTCACCTGGCCACTCAAGTTCTTGATACACTACACAGTGCACATGCTTGAATCTATCTCAGCCATATTTTTTTAAACTAGGCTTTTCTGGAGCAGCCTTGGTTTCTTTGCTTATCTAGCTACTTCCGGAGTACTCATTTATCCAGTGTTAGTTTACCCAGCACTAGAACTATGGATCTTTTGAGCCTTGTGACTAAACTGTGTAGAAAACATGCCAGGAAACTGCGATTTCTCAGTTGCAACTTCGTTTCTTTTTTTTAAACATAAAATATGACATGAAGTTTGCCTTTTATAACCCAAAACGTGATAAAACTAACTTACAAGCTATAAAATGGGGACGTGATTATTCACATTATAAAAGAGTGTCTGCTTTACAGGAAAATTTTTCTAAATTATTTCCTTAAATTGCCTTGGGGTACATTTGAAATAGAATTTGACTCAAATGTTGATTCACAATCCAATTTTTTTTGAGATGGCATATAATACATAAATTGAGACATGATTGCGCAGATAGTAGTTTTGGGCCCATTATTAATACATTTCTGAAAGAGCTCTTTGACCATCCTTATTTACTTCTCCCATATTATTCTAATTTCTCTAAGTCTGCAATACAGAATGACTTTTTTTTTAAAATGTATCCACAGACATATATAACTGTATTGCTTCACATCACCATGAAGCCAATGACTTCATGGGGATTAGATTAACAGTGGAGATGCCTAAGGATAAAAATCAAGAAAAATGACCCTTCGGCGTATAGTAACGGTGCCATTATGTTTGATTTGAGCTGCTACAGTCCTTGTAGATAGTGAACGAGGCTAAAGGAAGTGGATCTATTCCTACAGAACACTGAGCAATAGCTCACCAATGGGGCCGGAGTGCTCAGATACCAATCAGCTCGGATGCTGAGCCACAATGGAGTTGCTCCTTGCTTCACTGGTTCACTGAGCTCTTAGGCTTCCTTCTGTTCATGTGTCTCTTTGGGCACTTGTATTTCTATCGCGCACACTGGCTTTTTTTATGGCTCCCCTAAGGGCGTGGAAGGCAAAGACCCAGTTTTTGTCTCTCCGTGCATCTCATACCTACCTAGCACCTCACAGGATTCCACACAATCTTGCTAGAAGGTTGGGGGATATAACTACCCATTCTTTTAGAAAGGTCCAGGAATCTTACCTTTGAGTAAACCAGCCACAAAAAGCTGGCCAGATACGAAATCTGTTATCTCTTTTCACAGATGGAGCAGTGACATGGTTCATCTGAAATATCAGATAATCAAAAGCAGTATTCCTTTTTGCCTGTGAAAGTGTGGCCACATTTGAACAGAAATAACTGAAGCACTACAAGTACCAAGAGGGGAGGAAGAAGAGAGAGATGAAGGGATAGGAGGACAGAACTGTGGCTGGCCACCTGGAAAGGCTTTCCCTTTTCAGCTCCCTAGGGCTCCTTGCTGATCACAGAGGCTGGCTCTGTTTGTGAAGCAAATCCCTTCTTGGCCAGTATAAAGAAATTTGCTCCTTCTTATAGCCCATAAGATTTGAAAAGTTGGTCTTTCCCCCTATAAAATTTGTTCAAAAACAAGAATCAGAATCAAACCTTTGTCATCAAAAGACAACAGTGCATGCTGAGTTCTTTCAGACAGTTGGAAACCTGCAAACACAGAAGCAGGAGATGGGCGATCTTCTAGAGTCCTGTGCTCTGTAGGTGGTCCTCCTCTTCTAGGCTCTGGATTCCTACTGAAGGAGTACTCATGTTGACTATATCTGTATGCCTCCTCCAAGTTATCTGCAGATAGCCTTTAATTAAGAAATTCATGAAAATGAATTAACGCGCACCTACCAAATTCATACAGTAGAATGAAAACCACGTGTGTTTCTTATAACTAGTGGTGATATAATAGGGTTCTGTCTGAAATATGTAGTTCTTTCTCGCTAAGAAAATGAGGAGAAAGAACCCTATTTCTGTCTGGAGTGGATGTGTCTTCTTCTATTTCATAAAGTGTGGTCAACCTCTAGAGAACTTCTTAAACTACTAACCCCATACAATTTTGTGTAGAGCGATGGTTCTCAAACCGTGGGTTCTGGCCCCTTTGGCAAACCTTTATCTCTCAAAATATTTACATTTCTGTTCATAACAGTAGCAAAAATTACAGTTATGATGTAGCAGCTAAAATAATATTATGGTTGGGGGCGTCACTACAACATCAGGAGCTGTATTAAAGGGTCACAGCATTAGGAAGGTTGAGAAACCACTGGATTAGGGATTTATTTGCTTCAAGCATATACTCAGTGGACAGAAATACTAATTGCTATTTTCACAAAGAAGAAAGGTATTTTTTTACTTACAGCGTTTAACCATTGCATCCCTAATGAGGCCAGTCACCTCCACAGGCTCTGGAAGTTGTCTGCTTTCTATCGTCAGCCAAGAGTGGGACACCAGATGTTTGCTCTCAGCTTTTTCACCATTTACTCCAATTGTTCCCAAAACTTGGCTCTACTGCCTTTCTTTTCTTCCACAATGTACTATTCTCTCTCTCTCTCTCTCCACCATTGACATAAATGTAGCCTTTGAATTAGCATCAGGGCTGAGATGAACCCCTGTTAGAACTCCAGCGACTGAGTTCTATTGTAATACCATCACGAATCTCCACATGTAGCAGCTAACTTCTCTTTAAAGAAGTCCATACCTTACATCCCTAGGGGTTTCAAGCTAGAGTTGGGGGCAAGAAGAATATGGAAACACATACTAGAGAAAAAAAATAGACTATCACACAATGAGCTAGTGTGAACAATGGCCCAGGAGCACCAGATTTCTTATGAATGGGACAGAAGGGAAAGTTAAGACACATGGAATTACATAGCCATATTGAGCAAGTGCCCCTGTCCCCTTTCACGTCAGAAAACTGCAAGACGTATAAAACTTGCTTGGACTCTTCAATTTATTTTAGCTTTTAATTTTTTCTTTTTAAGCTTTAAGAATTTATAACCACAGTTAACTGAGCTTTTTGAGAGATAAAATTCAGGCTGGACTAACTTGCTGGCATCCCTTTGTGCTTAGAGGAAGACGCATGGCAACTTTATGATTGGATACATTTTAATCTAAGTCTGGAAAGTGAAAGAGAGCTTTTGACGCAGGCAACTGGGTCCCTTGACCTACTTCATTCGCTCTGAGGCATTACAAGCTTCCCGATGCCTTGGATCTCAGTATAGTGTAGTAACCCTGGGTACCTTAATACATAGATTGCAAGTGTGACTAAAATAATTATGCAATGTCAAGTAGCTGACATGTAATAAAACAGCTGATCTCTAATCTTTTATTGGCTGTTTTAATGCTATAAGCACACTCTTGAAGGGCATAGGAAGCGAAGGTATTGATTTTTGCTCCATTTGGGGTAGGTTAGACTTTAGTTGTATTGACAACTGCTCATCCCCAGGGAGCTTGTTTGAAGGAATAAACACATCTCTTTTCTGGGTTAGATGGACCTTCCTCCAGAGGGCTCCCACTGAGAGTAAACATGGAAGGATTCTCAAATTTGTGCTTTACATTAGAAAAGATTAGTACTAGTTATTTGAGGATGCTGCTATGATTTCTTTTGCACTACGGGACTTAAGGTCATTGGGATTATCCAGTAACTCTGGCTCATCAATCCAAATCATTCACAGATTGGAATCTCTTGGCTAAAGAGATAAGAAGAAACCGTTAATGATAGTCCTTCATCACCTACCAGCTGGTATAAAATTATTGCATTAGCCTATAATTGCTAGTCTCAATGTTCAGATGGTTTCCAGCCAGGATGCTGATTAGTGCACAAAGTGATCTTGTTAGAAATATTTGTCAAAGGAAAATCCAACAATAGATTATTGGAGGACATTTAGATAGGTTTGATTCATGAAAAAGTGGAAGCAGGGAGGCAAAATTCAGCATTAGCACATTGAATGTTAATCTCTTGGAAATTTCTAGGTTCATTTTAACATTTATAGCAAACTGTAAATACCTTTTCATAGAATTAAGACACATATGTTTAGTAATGGCTTTAACGGCTCCTTGGTATTCTATTGTGCATCTCTATCAGTTGTTTTATATTATTATTATTATTATTATTATTATATCATATCATTATTATTGTAGTTGTTGTTCTGCTATGACAGCAGGAACTCTTGTAGGAGGAAGAATTTACTTGGCTTGTCATCCCAGAGAATACAGTTCCTGGTGGCAGGAAGAGCAGTTCATCCTGTGGGGGAAAGATAGCAGGAAGAAGGATGATACCTTCAACTCATTGGATGACATCACTCATTTTAGGGTGGGGCTTCTCTCTTCAATGAATTGTGTCCTCATAGACAGACCCAGAAGTATGTCTCTGTCTCCTAGGTGACAGTGAAGAGTCATCAGCGTATTATTTTTCATTCCTTGTGTTAGGTATAATCTATCCTTGTACTTGTCTTTATTACTTCTCCCAAATCATCTTTCAGAAAGGGTTCAAGATTATAGTTAACAGCCTGATTTTGTTAGTTCTTGTAGTGGGTTGAACTGAGGCTGCTTATATTCTAATGTGAATATGGGGACTTGGTTGTCCCAAAGACAAGAGACTCCCCACATAGACACTATGTGACCTTGCCCCTAAGTTATTTCTGATTGGTAAATAAAGACACCGCCAGCTAATAGCTGGGTAGAAGAGAAATTGGTGGGGGTTTAGAGAAGAAGATAGAGGAGGTGAGAAATTAAAACATGACTTTTAGGGCTGGCCTATTGGAGTTAAGAGCAGTCCAGGTGAAACATAGTAAATAATAACTTGGGGTTATCAAAAGAAGGTAGGTTTGAAAAGAATAGAGGGTAGATATCTGCCCAGCTCTTGTACTGTTTAAGGCTTGTGATAAATATAAAGGTTGTGTGTGTCTGGGAACTGAATAATCAAAGGTGGGGTAGAAACCTCGAATTAGGATTAAAAATTACTACGACAAATTCTTTGAACAGGTACTCAGCAAAGTATGTTTGTTGGGACAAGAGTAGAGTCAGGAGGGGCCGGGGTTAAAGAAGGATGAGTAAGAATGGGGATGATGGGCTCCGTCTCCCAGGAATATGTACTCATTCCATTAGATCTAGCTCAAGAGTCTTGGATCCTCTCATAGACATTCAGGTCTTCATCATACTTAAAGTGTGGAGATATGGGAGTATGAAGATGGTTTTGATCATATGCTACATTTGCAAAAGAGGCTGACTACATGTGAGTTAGTGTGACATGTATGTAGCTATATATTTGTTAAATAAAGGCCTCTAGGGAACTGGGGCTGTAGCTCAGTCCATACAGTATCTGGGTAGCCCACAGGAGGTCCTGGGGTCAATCTCCTGCACTGAATAAAGAGGTGTGATGCTACACACCTGGAATCTCAACATTCTGCGGGTGGAGGCAGGATGATTAGAAGTCTAAAATATACCCAACTGCATGAGAGTTTCAGACTAGCTTGGGATAGAGGCTCTGTATCAAGGGGAAGAAGAAGAAGTATGAGAAGTAAAAGTAAAAGAAGTAGAAGCTGTAGAAGAAGAAGCAGAACAAGAAGAGGAAGAAGAGGAGGAAGAAGAGGAGGAAGAAGAGGAGGAAGAAGAGAAGGAGGGAGAGGAGGAGGAAGAGGAGGGTGAGGAGGAGGAGGAGGA
>NW_022196895.1:66617392-66619699 GCF_008632895.1 Mastomys coucha
ACTTCAGTTGGTAAAGTGTTTGCTGTAGAAGGAAGAGGAGCTGAGTTGTATGCAGGGCATATGTAACATAGAAAGCCGGGTGACACAGAGTGGTAATAGCAAGGTTGGTGAGGTAGAGGCACATGGACCCTTGCAGCTGGCTGGCCAGCCAGTCTAGCCTCATCAGCAAGCCCTAGGCCTCAGTGACAAACCCTATCTCAATTATTAAAAATAAAAAGTAAAATAAATGGCTTCTCATTTCAAGTTTTTATTTTTATGAGTAATTTGCTTTTTTAAAAATTCAGTTTTGAGAATTTCATACATGAGTACATTGTATTTCCTTCATTTCAACCTTTCTGTCTTCCCCTGTAACTCCTTCTGTATGCCATACCAATTCCTCTCCAGGTTATGACCTCTTCTTCTGTAATTATTGCAGCTCTACACACAGAGGGAGAGAGAAGGAGAGAGAGAGAGAGAGAGAGAGAGAGAGAGAGAGAGAGAGAGAGAGAGAGAGAGAGAGAGAGAGAGAGAGAACTTGTTGAATCCATTTAGTGTTTAGGGTCTTAGTGCACCTGTGTTTAGGGTGGGCCACTTGGGTTTAAATAACTTATCAGGGAACTCATCTGTGGAGAAAACTAACCCTCCCCTCACTCAGCACTTTGATTGCCTGTAGCTCTTCTTCCACAGATGTGGCCCTGTGAAATTTTTCCTTCACTATGTTGACATGCTGGCTGGTTTTGTCATTATGCAAATCTTATTTAGGCAACCAAATCATTGCGAATTCATGGGTATATCATCTCTGACATGTTTGGAAGATACTGTCTTGTCACTGGTGTCCTATTCATCTGGCTCTTATGATCTTTCTAGCCCATCTTCTGCAAGGTAGGTGAGAGGGTTATGTTATGTATAGATGCACCAACTGGGGTGACTCACCCGTGGTACCATATCTGCATTTAACTAGTGTTAGATTTATTTAGTAGTCTCCATTTGCTTAAAAACATGAAGCTTCTTTGATGAGAGGTGAGAGGTATTTACCAGTGGGCACAAGAATACATATTTAGAATACAGATAGAAGTGATAGTGATTTAGGAACATAGCAATATTAGGTTATCCTGTAGGGTCTGTGGTCTCTTTAGCTGCAGGCAGTTGGCTACTTGTATACTACCAGGTATTATTTACCTCCTACGGAGTGGCTCTTAAGTCCAACTATACGGTTGTTAGTTATCCCCAGGACAGTGCCACCACCACTGAAGCACTGGGCGTCTTTGAGCACTTTTCTCCTTGGGCAGCTTGCACAGCACCTTCTGATGCTATGACAGCTCATCCTCAGGGAGGAGGCTTCTGAGTCAGTTCCAGCTCCATCTCTCTAAGTGAGGCGCCTGAGGTGTTTGGTGTCTTCAGTACCAGGCTCTTACCTTCAAGTTCTGGGAGGCAGCAAGAGACAATGTCAGTAGCCTCGACTGTTTTGGGAATCTCTGACCAAAAGCTCAAAGGGAGGGATATCTTTTGCTTGGCATTTCTGTCAGTTTGTAAATCCTGAGCATTATCACTACAGGTGGTATAATTCCATCAATTATGTATATGTAACGCATAACTTCATTTGTATAGACTACATGTGGATATAGTGTAATTTTAAGTGAGATTATAAGATAATATGTTATAATCTTTTCAAACATCCCTAGTGATATTTCTCTGCTCCTTCTTCCCTCCCTCACTTAGCTGCACTCTCCTATTTTTCCTCTTCATAACACCTGCATCTTACAGCCCCTCTCTCTGGAGCTCTTCCTCTCCCTGTCTCTCTTTCTATTCCCTTGGCTTCTTTATTTACCCAAGCAGCATTTGTCTTTCTGGATCTATACCTCAGCCATTTTTTTTTTCAGTGTCATCTATTTGCCTCTAATTTCCATATTTTTATTTTCATTTCCAACGGAGTCGAATCCCATTGTGTATAGATACCCCATTTCTCTATTTATCCATCAGCTGGTGGGCATCTTAGTCTGTCTCCCTTTTCCAGCTGTTGTGAATAGAGTAGACATAAACATGACTGTGGAAGTATCCATAGAGGAGGATGTTGAGTCCTTTGGGCATATGCCAACAAATGTTATAGCTGGGTTATATGGTAGTCCTATTTTTATTTTTGTCTTTGTGAGAATTATCCACACTGATCTCCAGAGTGGCAATACCATTTTGAACTCCCATCAACAGTGAATGGGGATTCCTTTCCTCTAAGTTTGAAGGAATTTTGCAATTTTAGTGCTTATGTGGATAAGTTAATTTGGACTTAATTTTCATATATGGCTTGAGGGTGGGCTCTAAGTTTGCTCTTTT
>NW_022196895.1:66619709-66666090 GCF_008632895.1 Mastomys coucha
GAACATCTAGTTTCAGCACTATTTGTTGAAAGGGATGTGCTGTCCTTACGTAGTTGTCTTATATTCCTGTCACAAATCATTTGTAAATGAAGGTCTTCATTCTGGACACTAGACCCTCTTCCACTGCTAAAATGTATGCACATGTATATATACTTGTAGGCATGCATATATTATCACTTTTATCTTGTATAACACTGCTTGATGACTGTTGCTCTGAAGTAAGTCTTGTGCTTGTAAAGTATGAGTCTTCCAGAGTTTTTCCTTTTTTTTTTTCAAGACTGTTTTTTTTTTTTTAAAGACAGGGTTTCTGGGTTACTCTTTGTGTCACTGGCTCACCTGGAACTTTCTCCATAGTCCAGGCTGGCTTTGAACTCAGAGATATACCTGCCTCTGCCTCCAGAGTGCTGGGTATTATCTTAAAATGTTTGTTTGTTTGTTTGTTTGTGTGTGTGTATGTGTGTGTTTGTGTGTGTGTGTGTGTGTGTGTGTGTGTAAGTTAGAGGCAGTTTATGGAAACTGACTTTCTCTTTCCAGGATATCTCTCTGGGATGTCAAATTCAAGCTGTTAGGCTTGAGACGAATTCTATTATCTCTGGAGTCATCTCTTGTGCAGCTCCTGTTTTGGCTACATTTTTTTCTCATTATTTAATTGACTTAGTATTTCTGCGTTGAATTGCCTTTTTGTGAAAGAATGAATCTCTTCTGGTTTGAGAGAATGACATGAAGTGAACTTGTGATTTAAGATCCATTACTTGTCTTTTATCGACTTTTGTGTGAAAAAAATAATTAAGACCAGGCAAGATTGTGCAGAGAGAAAAAAAGCAGATTTTTGGCTACAGTAGCAAGCAAAA
This sequence comes from Mastomys coucha, assembly GCF_008632895.1. NCBI lineage: Eukaryota > Metazoa > Chordata > Mammalia > Rodentia > Muridae > Mastomys > Mastomys coucha. The sequence goes on from NW_022196895.1 coordinate 66,620,561, forward strand.
ATACTTAAGATAGTGATGACGCAAACTAAAAAACTGTAGGAGCAATAATTACAAGAACAGCCTGCCCCAGCTGAAAAGGAGAATGTGGACCAGGGAATTGGGACAGTGGTTAAAAGTACTTGTTCATGCAGAAGGCCCAGGTTCGATTTCCAGCATCCCCATGGCAGCTCACAACCACTCATAACTCAAGTTCCAGGGGATCCAATATCTTATTGCCTCCACGGGACTGCATGCATATGGTAAATAGCCATATATGCATACAGAAGCCCACACAGGGAGTAATAAAATAAGATAAAATAAAATAAATATAATATAGGATGAATGTAATTCAGGAAGTATATTTCAACACTCCTTTGGTACATGCAAAAGGATGTAAAGGCTAAGGATGAATTTATTAAACATTAGAAGTAAAATAGAACCAAGTATAATGTGAAGCTAGCGAATTCAGAATGTGTGCTTCTGGACTGGATCTTAGAGTCATAATGTACTGGCTGCTTAACTGTCAGAATCATTCTGTAAAATGATTTTAAAGAAATTTTATAAGAAATGTGAAAATATAACAAAAAATGATCAAGAATAGGATGAGTGCTATGCCTTCAAGTCACCGCAGCTCTTTGAAGCAGATGAATGAGAAAGAGCTAGGTTGCAATTTCGCTTTTGGGTATTTGATGATGGTCAGGTTTCTGGGCCTTTAAATCTGCTACCTTGCCAGTGGGCATCATTCTCACCAGGCACCCTCCTTCCCTTCGAGCTTTTGTAGGGGATTCACAGATCCTCCATTTGCATATCATAGGCTCACTCCTCATTTTTCTTTCTAGTTAAAGTATATATTTTTTTTTATGAAAAAAGGATTTTTATGGGTGCATACTTACTTTTAAATTGATTGCATCCCATTAAAATATATCTAATTTGTGCAAATGATTTGCAATGTCCATAAGATATTAATGCAGTGATTCATGTGTATATGATAAAAATATCTGCATTAGAAATGTATGTTCATCTCTACAAAAAAAAAAGGAATCATAAATGTCAGGTCACCCACAAACCCTTTGACCTACAATGGTGCCCTGCCTGCTAGGGTACTTATGCTAGTGTAATGGTGGCACAAAGTCTGTGGGAGTAACCAACAACTATCTGAGCTGACTTAAGACCTACTCCACCAGATGGACTCCGTATCCAATGCTGCTTGGGTGATCAAGAACCAGAGAATACATAGATCAGGAACACAGGATAAAACGGAATAAATACTACTGGTCTAAGGAAAGAGAGGTGAGAGAGAGAGAGAGAAAGAGAGAGATAGAGGGAGGGAGGGAGGGAGGGAGGGAGAGAGGAGAGAGAGAGAGAGAGAGAGAGAGAGAGAGAGAGAGAGAGAGAGAGAGAGAGAGAGAGAGGTTGTAATCAAATGACTTTTGATGGCATCCTGCTATACTCAGAGATCAGCGTCTCCCTGTTCAGCCATCATCAGAAAGGCTTCTTCCTACAGCAGATGAGACCCACAGCCAGACAGTATGAAGAGACTGAGAGGCCTTGGAACACTCAGTCCTAGATGGGATGTCTCCGTTAAATCCCTCCCCTCAGGACTCAGGGGGCCAGGAAGAGATGGAAAGAGTGTAAGATCCAGAGGGGATGGAGGACACCAAGGGAACAAGTCCTCTAAATCAACACCATCAAAGCCCCTATGAATTCACAGAGATTGAGGCACATGCGCAGGACCTGCTCTGGTCTGTACCACATCCTGTGTATACATATGTATTATGCCTTCCTGGGTAGTGTTTCTGTGGGATTCCTGACTATACGAGTGAGTGGGTCTCTGATCTTTGTGTCCTCTCTTGGGCTCTTTTTCTTGTTATCTTGCCTTGTCCAATTTTCTGTTTTAGCTTATTATATTTTATTTATTAATTTTCTCTTAGAAGCATGTACTTTTCTAATAAGGGATGAACGGGAGTGGATCCAGATGGAAGTGGGAAGGAACTCAGAGGAGTAGTGGATCAGAGCCCATAATTTTAAAATGTATTATGTAAGAAAAGAATCTACTTTCAATAAAAGGCAAAAAAAAAAAAAAAAAAAGTATGCTTAAAAATACTTCCCTAACAGTGGTGAAGGCCAGGTTTCATTCTGTCTCAGACAATTTGGTTTTGAATTTCCTTGTGCAGTACTTCCTAAACACACATCTTGGTACCTAATTCATATCCTGATGATATGAGTCCAGTTACTTGGCCACTTCCTCTTGATTTCAGGTCATCAACAGTTGGGCTTTTTGGCTGGGTGCTAATTTCTCTTTGGAAGTTGATGGTGACATCTCACCCATTGGCTGGCTACTTTCACATCCTTTTGCTTAGGATGAACAGGACTTAGAAAGATCTCCTTTCTCTACTTCTTCCTTCTCTCCTCTTTACCTTAGCTTTCTTAGGTTTTTTCTGCGTGTCTTTTGGATACTTGCTAATCTCAAGACTCTAGAGCGATGGTTCTCATCCTGTGAGTCATGATCCCTTTGTGGTCAAATATCACATGTCCTGCATATAGATATTCCCACTACCACTCATACCAGTAGCAAAATTACTGTTATGAAGTAGCCACAAAATAATTTTCTGGTTGGAGGTCACTACACCATGAGGAACTGGATTAAAGTGTCTCAGCATTAGGAAGGCTGAGAACCTCTGCTCTAGAATGCATCTTTGACTTTTTAAACATTTGTTAGAATGTGTTCAGATCCCTAGTGTGACTTGTGTGCAAATGACCTTGTTTGACCCAGAGCTTGGGAAGGGTGCTGGTTGGGAGTAAATAATGTGTATGCACATGTGTGATAGCTCATCTATGGAGAGAGCTCTGCAGTTGGTAGTCACAGTCTTTTTTTAGACTTTAAAAAGCATCTCCACATTATTGTAGTTTAGCCATATAGTTAGTCAACAATGACATTTTCTTCAAATGTCTCCTATACTTGAAGAGTTGTTGGTAGGATGTAAACTGATGACAGGAAAGAGGAAGCTTTGCTTTAACAAATGTCCATTTAACAAAGCTTTAGTGCATACACCTTTTTAAACTACCCCTGGTCAAGGCTATTCTTGGTATTCTTTAACATTTCACAAATTTATTGGCTACAGTGTGATAATTTTACACATTTATCCAATGTTTGATCATCAAATAATGAGAAATACCTTTTTCTTCTTCCTTTCTTTCTCTGTTGATCTCTCTGTCTCTTAGTTAGGGTTTTACCATGACCAAGGTCAGTCTTGTAAAAGACAACATTTAATTGGGGGTGGTTTACTGGCACTGAGGTTCAGTCCACTATTATCATGAGGGGAAAACATGGCTGCATCCAGGCAGGCAGGACACTGGAGGAGCAGCTAGAAGGAAGGTCTCAAAGCCCACCCCCAAAGTGACACACTTCCTTCAACAATGCTACACTTCCTAGTAGTGCCACTCCCTGGGCCAAGCATATTTGAACCACCACACTTTCTTTCTTCCTTTCTTCCTTTTTTCCTTTCTTTCTTTCTTCCTTCCTTTCTTCCTTCCTTCCTTCCTTTCCTTCCTTCTTTCTTTCTTTCTTTCTTTCTTTCTTTCTTTCTTTCTTTCTTTCTTTCTTCCTTTCTTTCTTTCTTTCCCCTTTTTAAAATTTGAGACACAGTATCATCACAGAGCCCTGTCTGGCCTGGAACTTGATATATATACCAGGCTGGCCTTGAATTTATGGGGATCTCCCTGCTCTGCCTCCCAAGTGCTGTGATTAAAGGTGTGTGCTACCAAAATGGTCTCAGAATTACCATTTTCAACTTAAATACTTATTTTGATGAACATGAAATAATCATATGCATTTGTGGGGTACAGTGTGATATCTGCTATATGAATTGACCACACTAGACTAGTTAACATTTCTTTTTTTCTTTCTTTTCTTTTTTAACTTTTCTTTTTTATTAGATATTTTCTTTATTTACATGTCATATAATTTCTCCTTTCCCAGTTTCCCCTCCAAACAACAAACAAACAAACAAACAAACAAAAACAACAAGAACAAACTCCTGTTGCCTCCCCCATCCCTATGCTTGCCACCCCACCCTCTCCCATTTATTGGCCCTGGCATTCCCCTACATTGGGGCACAGAACCTTCACAGGGCCGAGGGCCTCTCCTCCCATTGCAATCCTCTACTATACACATGCTGCCAGAACAATCAGCCCCACCATGTATAGTCCTTGGTTGGTGGTTGAGTCCCTGGGAGCTCTGAGGGTACTAGTTAGTCAATATTGTTGTTCGTCCTAAGGGGCTGCAACCCCTTCAGCTCCTTTGGTCCTTTCTCTAACTCCTTCATTGGGGACCCTGTACTCAGTTCAATGGATGGCTGTGAGCCTCTACCTCTGTATTAATCTGGTACTGTCAGAGCCTCTCAGGAGACAGCTATATCAGTCTGCAGTGCCCTTCCTTCAGTCTCTGCTCCATAGTTAGTCTCTGCAACTCCTTCTGTGGGTATTTTGTTCCCTCTTTTAAGAAGGAATTAAATGTTCACATTTTGGTCTTCTTTCTTCTTGAGTTTCTTGTGGCTTGTGGGTTGTTCTTCCTGTATTCTGAACTTCTGGGCTAATAACCATTTATCAGAGAGTACATACCATGTGTGTTCTTTTGTGATTGGGTTACCTCACTCAGGATTATATTCTCCAGATCCATCCATTTCCATAAGAATTTCATATTTTCATTTTTTTAATAGCTGAGTAGTACTCAATTGTGTATGTACCACAATTTCTGTATCCATTCCTCTGTTGAGGGACATCTGGGTTGTTTCTAGTTTCTGGCTATTATAAACAAGGTTGCTATGAACATGGTGGAGCATGTGTCCTTCTTACATGTTGCAGTATTTTTTGGATGTATGCCCAGGAGTGGTATAGCTGGGTCCTCTGGTAGAACTATGTCCAATTTCTGGAGGAACCACCAAACTGATTTCCAGAGTGGTTGTACCAGTTTGCAATCCCACCAGCAATGAAGGAGTGTTCCTCTTTCTCCACAAACTCTCCAGCATCTGCTGTCACCTGAGTTTTTTATCCTAGCCAATCTGATTGGTGTGAAGTGGAATCTCAGGGTTGTTTTGATTTGCATTTCCCTGATGACTAAGGATGTTGAACTAGTTAACATTTCTATAACTTTGTTATTACTGAGCTTACATTGCTTTAGACACCCACCCTCAAGTTACTCAGAAAATGGCGCATGGCTATTACTTCTTTTGAGACAATGTCTTGCATGTAGCCAAGTCTAGCTTCAGACTTCTCTTTCTGTTTCAGATCCTCAGGTTCTGGGATCACAGGAATCTGTCAGTATTTTCAATTTATTAGTGACTGGTTTTGAGAGAGAATCTCACTCTGTCATCTGTACCATGCTCACACTCACTGTGTGCCTGGGCCTCTCAAGCACTGCGATTACAGGTGATTGTCCCTAGGCTCCGCCATTGTGTCCTATGCTCTCCGTGCATGCTGTAGAAACTCAAACTGAGTACTCCTAATTTTGAGTCCCTGTTCTCCAATCTTGTACTCACGTCTCTTCCATAAGAAGAGAATTTATAAAAGGACTAGAAGAAAGCATACAAGGAAACACTTCATGAAAGTACAGGCAATGAGGTTTTGGATATAAAAAGACCACTCCAAACACAGATAATAAAAAACAAAAATAGACAGATTTATGTCTACCTAAGAAGTTTCTGCATAGCGAAGAGGATAATCAATCAGCAGACGAAAGACAACTGACAGAATGAGAAAATTTGCAAACTATCTGACAGATTAATATTCGGGACATATAAAGATCTAAGAAAACCGTAATGGCAAATCAACCCCAATTTACAAGTGGAGAAGGATATTAATAGAGAGAGAGAGAGAGAGAGAGAGCTCCCTCCTCCCACGCCATGACTTTCCAGGCTCAAGCTGTGCTGGGAGCTGCATCGCGCTCCTTTTTACTCAGTCTGACTGAGGATCATCATCCCATGTCACCACTCCAGGCCCAGATCCGTGTGGGAGCTGCATCTCTCTGCTTTCTCCGTTAATGGAACTCAGCCCCTCCCTGTCCCCACTCATTCTGTTCTCCCAGACCCTGCTGCATCATGTGAGTGCGCTCCAGCCTGGAGCCATATTCATGTGTATTTTCAGAGATGCTGCCTGGTCCCTTGCTCAGTGCTGGCTTTCCACTCTCAGCCCCAGCTTGGAGCTGCAACAGGGGAATCACTTTGAATCTCAGTCACCCAAAGCACCCATCGCACCAGTTCCAATCTCTCCGGTAGATAATCAGCCCAGCGTATCAAATAGACTGATTTTTTGGCCTGACCGGAAGTCAACCGAGTGTGAGCGATAGCACAACCAGAAATGAACTTCCGCTCAATATTCTAGAGTCTCATTTCACACAGTCAACCAAAAGCATCCCAGAACGCCAAGGTAAGACCCCGTTGGTGAAACCACCACACACTTCAGACACACAACTTGGAGAAAGTGAGCTGAGACTGACCTGAATGTCTCCTCCCTGAGGTCTAAGCTCTCACAGTACCTGAAGGAGCTGGGCGAGCTGCCGAGGGAGAATAGTCTTAGCTGGCTCTAAAGCCTGTGAGCCGAAACAGTGATTTCCTTGGCAAGATCTTCCCAATGGTGTGTGAGTGGTATTTGGGTTCTGTGGCCAACAAACAGCTGTCCACTTGGATTTAAGGCCTGCTCAATAGCAGGGAATTCATGCCTGGTATGTAAACATAACCAACTACCCATGCCTGAAGAAGCCATAGGTTCTGGAGGAGAATCTGTCACTACCCGTGCCCAGAATAAATATAGCTCGGAGCTGTGTTCTGAAATCTTATCCTTGTACCGACAGACAAATACTTTCTGGAAGCTTCGTTTTGCAGCATATAGAGCTTCCAAGCAGACCTAGGGCTTTTGACAGTGGAAAGAATAAGTGTGTGTGGATTGCCTAGCCCCAATTGGTACATACAATTGCAAATCCTATGCTTCAAGCTCTACGAATTTCACAGCAGAGGAGAAGGAAAGCTTGTAAGAATCAGAACAGGATGCTTGCTGCTGTGCTATAGTGGTTTCTGAGCAGGAAAGAGTTGCTCCACCCATGCAAGCTCAATTATTTAAACAAGACCTGCTTAACAACCACACCAGTCAACTCGCTACTGAAGAACGGGAGAGTTCCCAAGGCCCCATCCCAAGAGGCAGAGCTACAGGCAAACAGTGGCTGCTGTTTCTAGCCATTATCTTCCTGACTGACGAGTTAGCCAATGTCAAGAACCACATTAAGAGCAACGCTCAATGATCTCAGTAGATATTTTCTGAGTGGACATATGTGCTACAATAATGGTCATAGGTGAGGTCATGGCTTGGGAAGGAAATGGGGGTCATGGGAAGAGGTGGGAGGGAAAAAGGAAGAGGGAAGGTCAGCAGTGATGTAAATTGAGTACTCATGATAAGATCCTCAAAAAAATTTTAAAGATATGAATAGAGGCTTTTCAAAAGAATACATTTAAACAGGTAGTAAACTTCTGAGAAAACCTTCAACTTCATTAGCTGCTAGTGAAATGTAATTTGAAATCACAATGAGCTGGCCCTGCTTTTTAATGAGGACAGCAGGCTCTGCTTTTGTCAATGCCAAACACATATCTTTGAGTTCACACACTTTAACCCAGTAATTAAACTATTGAAATTTATCAGTGGTATTGAACCATTCTGAAGTGTTCTCTGTGCCTATTTTAAATAAAGAGGTCTTATTCCCTCACTTTCATAATTTTCTGTAATGAGACCTCTTGGATTAGAAACCATCAGGTATCATGGAAAAAAGGTGTGCTGTGGAGCATGGCACTTAGAAAGATCTAGTACCTGGCCACCACCGAATCCACTGAATAGCAGCATAAGCCCCCTAGGTCTGAGTTATTGATTGATTTTATAATGTCTCCCTGGGAGGGTTAATACTGACTGTCAATTTGTCAGAGGAGGCAAGCGTGAGAGAAGTCTGTGAAGGCATGTCTAGAGTGCATCCATTGAGGTTGGAAGACCCACCCTAAGTGGGAAGATACCATCCCATGGGCTAGGGCACTAGGCTGAATCAAAGGAGAAAATGAGTGCAGTACAAATCTTCCCTTCCTCTCTGCTTCCTGGTGGCTGCAATGTGATCAGCTGCCTCCAGCTCCTCCTTTGCCAGGGCCTCCTCATCAGGATGGATCGTACTTTCAGACTGGGAGGTAGACTAAGCCCTTTCTCCCCGAAGTCACTGTTGCCAAGATGTTTAATCACAGCAAAGGAAAGAGTAACTAAAATGGTCTTGGGCCATAGGCTTCCGGATTCTTCACATTTGTGCTTTGCATAGTGGAGAGTTTCAACAGCAAACATTCAGTGAACATCTAGTTTGCATGTAGCAGGCACAATTTTAAGTGGTGGAGATAGAGCAGACCAAAATATTCTTTTGTTTCGAACTCAGCTTCATCTATTTTATCCATTAACCCTGAAAATGGACTTTGTTAAGACATGCGTGGTCCTTAGAACAATGACTGGCATACGTAAGCAGTTCATAAACACGAGCTATTGTTCTTATTATGAATGCTCTATTTTTAAAAGAAGAAAGTGAGGATTTAGCAACAGGTAACCAACTTAAGATATTTGAAAGAAAAGTATCGGTTAAGTAGGGATGTACTTTTATTGGAGATGAGTTGAGGCTTACGGAGTATCTTTCTGGCATATTAATCCAGTTCCTTTGTGATCTGCAGACCCAGTTGATAGGATGGGCACTGTAGAGGGCCATTCTTTTTCCTCTGCTTGTAGTGTAAACTCAGTGAATTGGGGAACTTCAGTGGAAAGGCTCCCTAACACTCAAGCTGGTACCATCAGATACTAAACAAATCCATTCTGTCTACACCCTCCTTGTACTTTGGATAGTGTCTGCTTACTTTATTATTCATATGTGTGGAACACCTCACTGGAGAGACATCTTCCAAGAAATACAGTGGCTCCCAGATTTGCCCAAGGGGAAACAAAACTAAAACCCAAATAAAATGTCTGCCTTTTAAACACCTGCCAGTGTGCACTTTCCTGCGAGCTGGCTACTGTTTTAGAGGATTTATCTTCAGAAACATGAGCATAAATATTTTCTTGCAGGCCTGGAGTTAAATGTAAGCTCCTCACACAATTACTTGTTAAATATTTAAAGAACAAGGAGGAGGTGGAGAAGAAGAAAACCATTATTCGTTTTTCTTCTCTTTGGCAACTTTTCCGAGTGCACAGATTAATTGAAAATATTAGAACTTTTTTTTTGTTTCTTTTTTTCTCCCTTTGACTCAAATCCCTTGAAAGAATTCTATGCAATTTGAAAGTAATTTGAACCTCGAGGATCAGGCTGTTATTATGTAGGAGAGCTCTCGTTGGTTTGGTCACCACTGTATCTGAAGTTAGTTCTTTTCCCTTTTTAAGGAAAAGAAAAACCACTTTAAGCTCTGCCTTTGAGAGAATTAGATCATAAAGGAATAAATGGAGCTGTCTAGTTTATCAGCAAGGCCTTCTTAAGGAATACCTTCTTTAATAAGCTCTCATAGTGCCCCTGGCTATATTCGCGTTTGTCATATTTAGTGAGGAAATATATAAGACAAACAACTAAACACCTTGATGTTTAGCCCCAGGCTCCCCATCTGTCTGGCACAGAGCTCAACAAAGGTCGGCATTACTATTTAGCTTAGAATTTTTGTTTAAGACTATGAATGGAGTTACTAAAAATGTATCCCTATTCAAGTCCCAGGCAGGAAGGTGTTGCTGGCAAAGGTGGGGATCTGGCGCGTAAGTCTGATTTTGAAGAACTGATGAGGTGCAAGATAACCATCAAGGAGTGGGGGAACTATGCTGTGAGGATAGCTTTGCCGTGAAGCACTTGTTTTTATGCCAGCTATCTTGTTTCTTGGGCTTCAGTATTCTTCATACAAGACGAGGACATTGGTTATAAGACTGGATTTTAAACATTACAATTGTAACTCACAGTAAGACATTTTACATTATAACCCACTATGCATATTCATACACATCATATGCATATATAGGGCTATACATGCATACGTAGATCTCAAAGCCATGACTAAATACTTCATGAGATAATTACTCTCTCTGTATCTGATGCTCTGATACGCTCTAGTCTGTCCCATACCTTTCTCCCTCATTTAGAGGGAAATGACAGCTGAGTTTCAGTGAACTGATTTCACTCTTAGGTTGCAATTGTTCACTATAATTGTGAAGTTCTTTAATAGGTACGGAAATCCTTACAGAGATTAGTAAAATATCTTGGCATTGTATTGCTGTTGAAAGAATTCCTTGTCCTTTAGGAGACTTGTCAAAGTACCTGAGAACCCACCACAACTGTCCCCAGTGAGGACACGCTGAGAGCTCCTCTAGCTGCTGGGCTCCAGGGCCTTACAGCTGTTTCATTTGTACTCAGTCAAGTTTCAGGGAAACCAGGGAAGACGGCATTTCTGTTCACACACTCCCACCTACTTGCCAAGGCTTTCTTTCCCAAGCTCCTCCTTTCTCTTAAGAGAGTCCAATATGACACTGGGCACAGTACAGTGCAGGTTGGCTTGGGCTAAGTATGTGCTTGGGGAGTCACCAAGTTATCAGCTTGCTTAGATTAAAGATTTTAGCAGAAGCAAAAACTCATGCTTATAGTTGTCTTGGCTCTTTCTCTATTACTGTGTTTAATTTGGGGGCTTACTTATATTTTTAGAGGGTGAGTTCATAACCATCATGTGGAGGAACATGGAAGTAGGCAGACTGGCATGATGCTGGGACTGTAGTTAGAGCTTATATGTTGAGACAGCAACATTGAGGCACACACACACAGACACACATACACACATTCACACACACATGAGGAGAGAGAGAAAGAGAGAGAGATACACAGAGACACACAGAAAGGGACTAAGAGAGAGAAAGAGTAAGAGAGAGAAAGAGACACAGAGACAGAGACATATAGACACACACATACACACACACACACACACACACACACAGAGAGAGAGAGAGAGAGAGAGAGAGAGAGAGAGAGAGAGAGAGTCCCTCAAGGATTACAGTTCCTTTTTGTACCTGTGTGGCCTCTGTGACAAACACGTCAAAACTTGCCTTACCACAGTCTTGAGGAGCCATTTGAATCTGTATCCCTGCTTGTCAGAGTTCTAGAGTCAAAAGTGTGCCATGACACAAGCAGCCAAGGGGGTGGAGACGTGACAGAAGACAGGTCTTGTACTGGCTGGTTTTGTGTGTCAACTTGACACAGGCTGGAGTTATCACAGAGAAGGGAGTTTCAGTTGGGGAAGTGCCTCCATGAGATCCAGCTGTGGGGCATTTTCTCAATTGCCCCTTGTGGGTGGTGCCATCCCTGGGCTGGAAGTCTTGGGTTCTGTAAGAAAGCAGGCTGAGCAAGCCAGGGAAGCAAGCCAGTAAGGAACATCTCTCCATGGCCTCTGCATCAGCTCCTGCTTTCTGACCTGCTTGAGTTCCAGTCCTGACTTCCTTTGTGATAACAGCAATGTGGAAGTAAGCCAAATAAATCCTTTCCTCCCCAACTTGCTTCTTGGTTATGATGTTTGTGCAGGGATAGAAACCCTGACTAAGACAGGTCTTATCTACTCCTAATGTACTTGTGACTTCTTGTTGAAGGATCTGTTATGTGGGGTCTGCCATACTCATCTACTGACACTGCCTTTCAGGACCCCCAGAGAGGAAGACCGGGAGTGGCAGGTAGCTTTAGCTTTGCTCTCAGCACTTGAGCATTGCTGAGTTGTACAAACTCTGTAACTATAACACTTGATCATTAAAGAAAATAAATCAGCTGGAAGGTAGTTTTATGAGAAAATGACACACAAGCTAAGAAGAAAAGGAGGATATACACAGTCAACAGAGGACTGTGTGGCATCGGGTCTATAGTCAGAAACCTCCCTTTCTGTTTCCCTTTATCTATTATCTTACTTCCTGGAAAGTGGATGGAAAATTCAGTAATTTAAGAAAGTGTACTAATGATCCATTCACCAGTTGATGGATATCTGGACATTCACCAGGTGGATTCCACTTACTATCTGTTGTGGAAATATCTGTTTGTCCAATGGATACGGAGAAACAGATGTCACTGTAATAGGATGTAGATCTACAGATATAGATGCTCAGAAGAGCTGGGTGATGTGGTGGATCTACTAGATTTTTGAGAAAGCTCCACATTGATTTCCATAGTAGTTGAATCAGTTTGTACTCCCACTAGCAGTGAATAGGGTTTTCTCTTTGCCTATATCTATGCCAGTGTAAGTTATCATTTATTTTACTGATTTTGGGCATTCTAAGGTGAGATGAAATCTCAAAGATGTTTTCATTTGCATCTCTCTGATGGCTAAGGATGCTGAACACTATTTAAACATTCCTTACTCTTCCTTTGAGATTATTCTGTTCAGATCCATCACACGTTCTTCAGTGGGGTTGTTTGTTTTCTTGATTTTCTTTTAAGTCTTTTGAGTTCTTTGTTTATTATAGATGCTAACCTCCTGTCAGTTATATGTCTGACAAAGATTTTTACCACTCTTTATGCTGCCTCTTTACTGGACTGATTGCTTCTTTTGTTGTTCAGAAACATTTGGTTTCATGAGATCTCATTAGTGAGTGGAGTTTTGATCTTATTTCCTACACTACTGGAGTCCTATTCAGAAACTTTTGCCTGAGACTATATGTGAAGGAATACACCCAAACTTTCCCTCTAGCAATTTCAAATGAGTAAAATGTGGTACATATACACAATGGAGTTTTGTAAAGAAAAACTAAAATTATAAAATTTGCAAGAAAATGAATGGGACTTGAAAAAAAGCATATTGAGTAAGGCAAGTAATTGAGACTCTAACAAAAGCCTCATGTTCTCTCTCCTATGTGAATCCTCGCTTTCAATCTTTAAATGTGTGTGCTTCACTTGGAGTACTTGTAGAAGTCAGAAAAGAATAAAGGGGCAAACTTTAGAAGAGTAAAGAATGATTTCATATGAGGAAGTTGAACACAGGGTATGAAGGAACAAAAGTTTAACTGGGGAGAGGCATGGCAGGGTCAGATAGAAGGGGAGACAGTTAATGCTAAGGGTGTTGGTTAAAGCAATGTACAAACCTATTTATATGATTCCATATGTATGTTCATATGTATATATTTAATAGAATTACCCTATATTGGGGTATTATGCTTCTCCCATATACTATCGATTATCAAACAAGAAGACCAATGATGGGTATGGGTTACTTCCCTTTGAGTTTTTGGTCAGGAAAACCAATAGACCCCTAAAAACAATACAGGCTGTCACCATTGCTCTTGATTACCTATCAGAACTTGATGATAGGCTATATAGCTAAAGATACTAGACACTTGGACCACTGGGCCAAATCAGGCTGGTACTGAGTGAAGTAGATGGTTTTGGTAATATCAAAAAATGTTGTGCATGATGCTCAGGAAGAAAAACTTACTAGTAGTCTTCTGTAGCTGTGAATCCTATGAATAACAACCAGGCTGACAACATATGCTTACTCGTGAAGGAATGGTATAAATGTCAGGTACAAATGGAGGTAACCAACTGTTTTCTGATTCTACAGGATGGCACTGTGAAATCTGGTAGTGTAAATCTTTGGAAGAATCAGTGGCTGGAAAGTCATAGGCTTTGTGGAGAACCTACTAGCTGGGTGATGGTGATGAAATACCTTTTTCCCTAGCACTTGAGAGGCAGAGGCAGGCAGATCTCTGAGTTTGATGCCAGCCTGATCTACAATTAGTTCCAGGACAGCCATGGTTATACAGAGAAACTCTGTCTTGAAACAATAACAACAACAACATCATCGATAAAAAACAAACCCATGTATATTTGTTTGGCATTATCAAGGAATAAATAAAAATATACCAAAAAAGAACAGGTTAATGACATATAATGTCTCAAATTCTCTTTTCAAAATTGGGAAGAATAATCTTTTCTATTGTCAACCAAAGGGATGCTTTCATTTGAATAAGAGGTTGAAAAAAAGTGACCTGCTAACTTACTGTGGAATGAGCTGGCTTTGCCAGGAACAAGTATTCAGGCTCCATAGAAAGCAGCAAAATTATGGTTGCAAGTTAGCATACCCTATCATATGAACCATACTAGGTAGTATTTTTAAATTAATGTTTTCAGTTTTGGTACAATCTCTTCAAATAAGAGTGGTGTGTGCCATTGTTAAAAGTTAAAAATATGATAAATATAATAATAGCATAATTCTTAAGTTACAAACTGATATATATGTATACACACATATACATATATATACACACACATAGACATATTTTGTATATAAAATCCCATACTTCATAATGATTCTTTAACCATTGATGGGCTATATATACAATGATGGTTCATATGATAACATGCCTGTCATAGTATTCCCAGTTTTTTTCGTATACTGTATTATGTTTTTACAATAAAAAATTTGTCTAACCATGCATGCTCTATTGATTGTTTCCCTATTGTTGATGCATGATGCACAGCCATTTCCATTTATGTATGTATACATGCATGTACATATGAGTCTAGTATAGACTCATATGTAATCTGCATATGAAATAGGTAAAGTTTTTATTTCATGGGCAAGTCGATTGAGACTCATTCGACATGGCTTGGTTATTCATTGGATGTCTGCATGTGGAATTGTTGAAACAGTATCATTTTTAGTTAAGTCTCTGGCTGATGTTATAGTTGGATAGGAGTTATTTCTTTTCTAAATCTCTTAATTTTTGACAATTTTTATTGACATGGCACTATAGTATATAGGGAAAAGCACACATTGTATGAATTTTCAAAGATAGCACAGTTTTTACATCAACACCCTGAACAAACTACAGTGCCTTAGCCGCCTGTCCATGCTGCTTTCCAGGCACTGAGTAACCTAGTGGCTGCCTCCAGGGAACCCATCCATCGTCCTGGCTTCTGCCGCAATGAACTATTCTCTAATGCTTTTGAACACATATGACTGAAATGATAAAATTTGTAAAACGTTGTTTAGCTTTTTGAGAGGAAACGTAAGAGATCAAGAGCAGTTCCTTAGTATGGAAAGTCTCCATCTGGTGATTTTAATTGACGCCCTCAGATGAGCTGGTTTATGCTTCCTTGATGGGTCGAGAAGGATGGCTTCGCAATAAAGATGAATGCATCCTTGTCACCTGATTTGGAGCTCTGTTTGAACAGGTTAATTAATCAGATCGTAGTGATGAAATATTGCTACTTTCAGGAATCATTGCAGGTGGCACTAAATTATAGTCTAGTCCTGATGTTTATGAATAACTCATAATAAATAAATAGGCTTAGTGTTTTTACAGAGTGACTAATAGAGTTTGGCTTATTCCTGTGGGCTGATTTAATGTGTTCAGTCAACTGCCAGGACTCAGTGCCAGGAGAGGTGCTGAGAGCCGACAGTGTGAAAGAGGTGTTGCTGTTAAGGAGAAACAGAGTTTTGTTCCTAAAGCATGAAACACCCCAGACCTTGTAGATAATTCACATATAGACCTCATTGACCTGCGTAAGTCAACCTAGTCCTCTGTCCCACTTGCTTTGCCACTGGGCCCTTCACTTTTTACTGCTTCCATCGCTAAGAGGAAGTCTCAAAATACTTCCATATCTGTGAAATGGGGACATTATAAGACTGTCCTCCTAGAACTGCTGCAATCTTTAAATGAAATAATCCATTGAAAGTACTTGGAATAGAACTTAAGGTCTCAATATTTGTGTATTTTGAGCACCTAGAGATGGCAAACGAGGTAGGTCAGTTGACTGAATATGCCCCATGGCAGCCCCAGCACATGCAATGTTGTAATCCTAACCTCTATGCGATGGGACAGCATGGGGGTGAAGGGCTCTAAAGGTAGCTAGGCCATGAGGTTAGAGTCCTCTCAAATGGGATTTGTGCCTGGGTAAAAGGATCCCAGGGATCACGGTCACCATTTCGCCATGTGAAGTTGTATTAAGACAATGGCCACCTACAACCTAGAAGGATCTCACCAGAACCTGGCCATGTTGACTCCAGTCTCACTTCCAGCCTCTAGAACTTGGAGGAGCCCATTTCTTCTATGTACAGCGCTCAGTCTACAGTGCATTGTTAGGGCAGCCCAAATTGATTATGATATGTAAGGTAATTTGCTGCCCATGTTTGTTTGTTCTTTAAAAGAATTAAGAGTTCAATCTTCAAAAACATTTCAGAAAGATATGTAAAATTTTTATTTATTTTCCTACTTACTTTTTAAATGCAGAGAGTAGGCTAAGTAGGCAAAGGCATCATCAATTCAACCTGCTTTTATTTCTACTATGATTTCTCCTCCTTCCTAGGTCTTCCCACTGTTCCTCCTTAGCGAGGTTGCTAATATTTCAATATATATATATATGTATATATATTATTAGATAATTTCTTTATTTACATTTCAAATGTTATCCCCTTTCCTCGTTTCCCCTCTGAAAACCTCCTATTCCATCCTCCCTCTCCCTGCTCACCAACCCACCCACTCATGATTCCCTGTCCTGGCATTCCCCTACACTGGGGCATCGAGCCTTCTCAGGACCAAGGGCCTCTCCTCCAACTGATGTCCAACAAGGCCATCCTCCGCTACATATACAGCTGAAGCTATGGATCACACCATGTGTACTCTTTGGTTCGTGGTTTAGTCCCTGGGAGCTCTGGGGGTACTGGTTGGTTCATATAGTTGTTCCTCCTATAGGGCTGCAAGCTCCTTCAGCTCCTTATAGTCCTTTCTCTAGCTCCTCCATTGGGGACCTTATGCTCAGTCCAATGGTTGGCTGAGAGCATCTACCTCTGTATTTGTCAGGCACTGGTAGAGCCTCTTAGGAGACAGCTATATCAGGCTCCTGTCAGCAAGCACTTCTTGGCATCCACAATAGTATCTGGGTTTGGTGACTGTATATGGGATATGTCCCCAGGTGTGGCAGTCTCTGGATGGTCTTTCCTTCAGTCAAGTATGGATACTTCTGTCCTTCTTAGAAGTGGGAACAAAATACCCATGGGAGGAGATACAGAGTCAATATTGGTATATTTTCTGGCTCCCCATAAACATCTTTCCAATTGTCTGTGAGGGAAGTGCAATGGAATAGTCTATAGATGCCTCAATCTGGAAATGACCAGACCTCAGCATCTCTAGAATAGTTCTCATGCATGCATCATAAACATATAATGCCACCCAGCGGCAATACAGTGATAAACACTACGACTAAGTCTTTCCTTTGTGGAGTTGTTGCCCAGTGGAATGACCATCTTGGGCATGAAGATTCACAGAACCATGAGGTCAGTGATGGGAAAATGCATGGTGATCTTGGGATGATTAATTAACCTAGACTTAAGTCATGAGGGGCAATTTCCTAGAAGAAGTCATTATTTTTATCTTTAAAGTAATCTGTATTATGTAAAAGAAAACATTTAATTTTGGCATTTTCATACATATATAGTATTTGATCATATCCATCAAATCTCTGTGACTCTAAGAAGAAAGTGAATGTTTTCCAGAAAATGGAAGTAGAGTGAGTTCTACTGTTGCTCAGGTTAAAATGTAGACTCACATGAGAATTTCTACTTCCCTTGTTCTCCACACCATTACAGCAAGGCCGCTGGGATTTACACCCTTGTGAGCCTGTGTATATAATGGCAGCAATGCTTGTATTTGGAGGAACAAGCACATGCTAGACCATTTGAAGCACTTGACACAATTTAGCTCATTTAATCTTCACCATTGAATGAATGAATGCATGTTTGGATGTACATATGAATGAATGAATGAATGAATGAATAGAACTTAGGTTTGCATTGTTTTACCAGAGGAAACAGAGGTGCTACATGGTAGATAACTTCATCCATGTTTATCTGAAAAGTAAAGGAAAGAAGTGGGTTCATTTTGGGGGTGCTTTAGAGAAGGAGCATCTTCCCTGCTTTTCCAACCACCCTGCTGGCTGTGTGCACCTGCTCTAGCTCATTCCTCATGCACTGCTGCTGTTACACAGTTCGACTTACTCCTGTCTGGCTTTTCTAGTCAGACCAACTTCCATCTTTGAACCTTCCATATAACCTCCTCCTATGCCTAGGATAATATTTGTACAAAACTACTTTAACTATCTAACCCCTTGTGATGGTTTGTATATGCTTGGGCTAGGGAGTGGCACTATTAGGAGGGGTGGCCTTGTTAGAGTAGGTGTGTCACTGTGGGCGTGGTCTTAAGACCATCATCCTAGCTGTCTCCACTAGCAGCCTTTAGATGAAGATGTAGAACTCTCAGCTCCTCCTGCACCATGCCTGCCT
The DNA here is from genome assembly GCF_008632895.1 of Mastomys coucha. NCBI lineage: Eukaryota > Metazoa > Chordata > Mammalia > Rodentia > Muridae > Mastomys > Mastomys coucha. The sequence goes on from NW_022196895.1 coordinate 66,638,875, forward strand.
GGATGCTGCCATGCTCCCACCTTGATGATAATGGACCAAACCTCTGCACCTGAAAGCCAGCCCCAATTAAATGTTGTCCTTTATAAGACTTGCCCTTGTCATGGTGTCTGTTCACAGCAGTAAAACCCTAACTAAGACAGAAGTTGGTACCAGGGACTGGGGTATTGCTGTGATAGATCTGCCCATGCTTTTGTCTGAAAGAATGTGGATTTTGGGATTTTGGATTTGGAAAGCAGTGGAATGTATTAAGTGGGACTTGAAGGGGATATCTTAATAAGAATTTGAAAGACTTTGTTGCTGAGATTTGAACTGTGTGGACCTGGCTCAAGAGGTTTCAGTGGAGAAGATTTTTAGTATGTGGCCTAGAGACTGTTTTTGTAGTATTTTGGTGGCTACTTTTTGCTCTTGTTTGAAGAGTCTGCCTGAGGCTAAGATGAAGAGACTCAGACTAATTGTATTAACAAAGGAAGTCTCAGAAATGCCCATCATAGACTTTGTTTTTGGTTAAGTCTCACGAAGAGTGTTTTGAACAAGTGTAGCAAGTTTAGGAAGGAAAACTATAAAATATATGGTTAAAGTGTTAAAGGGGCACCAGGAAGTGAAATAGAACTGAAACCTATGTTCTAGAAAATAACAGATTAAGAGACTTTGGGCTAAGATGCTACCCAGCTAACTTGAGATCCATTCATTGTGGAACACACCTTTAATCCCAGGGGACAAAGCAAGACAGATCTCTAAGTTCAAGGCCAGTCTGGGACAAAGTGGGTTCTAGGTGAAGAAAAGCTTAAATCCAGGAATGGTGGTGCATGCCTTTAGTTCCAGCATTACAGGAGGCAGAGCCATGAAGATCTCTGAGTTCAAGGCCAATCTACAGAGCAAGTTCCAGGAAAGCCAAGCTTAGGCAGATAGGGAGTCAGAAAACAGAAAGCTGGTAATAGAATAAGGGTGGGGGTCACTTTCCAGCTCAACAAGCAGCAGAACTCCTTAGCTTTGGCCAGGTGGCTCTGGCTTCAAAATCTAGACTAGAAGGGACTACTGGGACAATGCTGAGTAGCTGGAGCTAAGAAATTAGTGGTGATTAAGAAAAGACCAGCATCACTGAGGTGAAATCCTTTGGGAAGTATTTCTGGGAGCACAAAGAAGCTTTGTTCCAGAGATAGCCAATGCTGCAGCTCATGCTGCAGCTGGACTTGGTAATGTGTATGAGTCACCCAGGTGGTACTGGTTTTGAAGGCATGAAGGCATCATGAAGAGCAGCCGAGGCTTGTCATTGTGAGAGGCCATGGAAGGCTATTTGTGAAGGTGCAGCCTCAGTTGCAGTTGATGGCCCAGGACTGAGGGGATCATGCAAAGGAGTTGAGGCTTGGCACCATGAAGAGAGCCTGTGAGAGGCTATTAGTGGAGCCTAGTTGCAGCAGAAGACCACAGTGTATTGGAGATGGCCAGTACCATGGGATGACCACCAAGGACAGCAGCTGCAGTGGAGTGGATCAACCTGAGGCTACAGAGGGCAGGGCTGGAGAAGTGATGCCAGCTTTTTGGAGGAGCCCAGAAGATCATGTGTGGATCCCAGACACAGGAACAAGAAGCTATAACATTGAAGCTGCCTTGGAGACCCCAAGATGTTCGAGATGCCAGAGCCATGGACTATCTCCTGAGGAAAGCTGCTTACAGGGAGTGGAATCAGGCCAGGAGAAAGACGTTTGTTGTAGTCAGCAAAGATGAAAAAGGAGTTGGAGATCTGCTTTGGTATCCTCTGTGGAGATGCAGCGTTGGAGTCTGCCCAGCTGGTTTCCTGTCTTGCTTTGGGGATTACAGTTAAGTGATTGGATGGATCTCAGGAGAGACTTTGAACTTTGGGCATTCAACATTGTTGAGACTGGTATAGACTATGGGGACTTTGGAAGTTTGACTAAATGTATTTTGCATTATGCTGTGTTTAAGTATGGCCCCCATAGACTCATGTTTAAATAAGGCTATGGAGGCCAGGGAGTGGAATGCGATGGATGGTTTGTATATGCTTGGGCTAGGAAGTGGCAGTATTAGGAGGTGTGTCCTTGTTGGAGTAAGTGTGTCACTGTAGGCTTGGGCCTAAGACCATCATCCTAGCTGTCTGGAAGTCAGTCTTCTCCTAGCAGCCTTCAGATGAAGATATAGAACTCTCAGCTCTGCCTGTAGCATACCTGCCTGGATGCTGCCATGCTCCCTCCTTGATGTTAATGGACTGAACCTCTGAACCTGTAAGCCAGCCCCAATTAAATATCCTTCATAAGACTTGCTTTGGTTATGGTGTTTGTTCACAGCAGTAAAAGCCTAAGGCACCCCTTCTCTTGTGTGCACATTCAAGCTCTGAGCTCTTATCTCGTGGCCTCTGACTTTATTTCATTACTTCATAGGCCTGTGGACCTCTGGGTCCCACTCCTGTGGCTTCACCCATTGTCCCGCAGTTTCATCTCAAGGGTTCCTTCACATTTTATTTACCCATCATTCACCAGTTTCATCTCAAGTTTCCTTCACATTCACCATGGGCCTCTTGCCTTTCTTGATGTGCCGAGAGTTTCTTCTTTCATGTCCAGATTATTCCCTTTTTCTGGACTTGCACTTACTTCTCTTTTCCTAGTCCCCACCTCTTCCAAGTCTGTCTGAGTGGCATTGTTCCATGCTTTCGCAGCGGACTCTGCACAGACTTCTGACAGTCTCTACAGATCATGTCTCTTCTTGCACTCTAATGAACTTTCTTGTCTTTGTGCCTCGATAGATGAAACTCTGTGGGCAAAGATGGACCCTATTTATTTATTTGTTTGTTTGTTTATTTTTGCATCTCGAGTCTATTTCCTAGCTCCATAACTATGCTCTGTAAATGACTGATGAAAGAATAAATAAAAGGATGTCATATACAGTGAGGAAAGCTTTGAGCCAGTGAAACCGAAAATAGCTAGAGATGCTGACAGAGGGAAGAGTGTATAAGTGGCAGGAGAAGAGGCCCTCTGCTACAAATTGGAGCAAATTGGCAACATGTTAGGACACAGCTATATGTCTGCAAATGGAGTGACCCAGGGCTCTAGAGACTCCTATGAGCTGGGTTTTGAATTTCAGAGTTCCTACCAACTATGATCTTTGCAATGCACAAGACATCAACCCAGCTGGTTAGTAAGTTTTCTTTCCCTCACTTTTCATTTTAAAAATCAAAAAGATTTTTCTAAATGCACAAAACGTAGGGTTTATTAAAAGTAACAACAAAGTAACCAAGGCCTGGAAGCATTATATTGTTTCTTTACTGGAGTGTGCTGGCATGAGTAACACAGCTAAGTTTGCTGATGTAAATGCGCAGGCATTGGCTTTCTTGTAGCCATGGGGACCATTTGTCCAAAGTCAAGGTATCAACTTGTTCTCAGGGGAGCCTTCAGGGGATGAATGCTTCTTTGCTTCCCTTCCCCAGGCACTGACAGTCTTCCACATTCCCTGTCTGACTATCCTGTCACTCCAGTTTCTGCTTCTGTCATCACCTGGTCTTTGTTCTATCTATGTCTTCCCATGACCATCTCTTTTCATGTTCCTCTCTTCTTATGAAGACAGTTGTCATATTAGATCCATGCCCACTGCACTCCCAGATGACCGTACCTAACTAATCCTGTCTGTGACCATCTGGCTTCTATCCTGAGGCACTAGGCTTTAGTTAGGTTTTTAGCATCTTTTGTCAGACACATTTATAAACAAAATTTTCTACTTCTCTCTGGGTTACTATTATAATAGTCACTGGGTTACTATTATAAAGAAAATGGTTCTGCCATCTAATTTTTCAGCCTTCAGCTCTATTTTAGTACCTGTGTACAGAGTTAGGCATTTTTAACTGAATGGATTGCCACTGTGTACTGTTATGAATGGTGGCTGTTCTTAAATTCATAATCGGAAGTGATTAACTTGTGCCTTCTTTTGTTACACTTTCAACTCTTGTTTTCTGCCTTATTTACTGTCACTTTTAGCCATTATATCTTAAATGTGATCTGCTAATGCTCTTTTGAATTGCAGAGCATATTTTCGGATTATTAAGGGAACTTGCTGTGTTCCCCATGGAGACAGAAAGTAGAAGGAAAAAAAGAGAAAGAGAGAGAGAGAGAGAGAGAGAGAGAGAGAGAGAGAGAGAGAGAGAGAGAGAGAGAGAGATCTAAAAGGCCCATTTCATTATGCATAATCCATGTGAGCATGTCTCATGGAGGGTTCTGCTCTAATTGATATTCAGACACCAGGGCCAGGCTGAGTTCCTACTAACTGCCCTCGTAGAGGGCTGAGGTCAAGTGTGACCTCTCCAATTTGCATCCCCGATTAGAATCAATGAACTGTGTGTCTAATGAAAGGCTCTGTATACATGTTCATTTGTTTGGAGGGACTTTTCCCTAACCTTTATTTCCTCTACCTAACACAAATATCTGCGAGGGGCTGCAGAAAAAGAGAAGCCTTTGCCGCTCAAGCATAATCTAGATAATCGTGCAAGTAAGCTAACGTAAAATGAGAGCCAGAAGAAAAGAAAGGCTGCAGTCTCATCTCTGCTTCCCATCTCTCCCCTTTGCCTCCCCTTTCCTCATTTTTAAGGAAGACTGAAGTAGACCCTGGTATTTCCAGAAACAGGAACATGTTTGGGGCCTTAAAGAATGGTATTCATGCTTATGATGGGAAGAATGACTGAATGGGACCAGTTCAGCTGAGCTAATGGAAAATTGATCCCCCAATGATCGGGTGCATAATCCATCAGCAGCAGGGGTTCAGCTCCACATAGCTTACAGAAAGGAAGTGACAATCACTAAAGTAGGAGGATTTGTGAAATATCAGTCCTCGGCATTCTGCCACAAATATTTTTTGTTTTTTTTTTTTTTTCCTGCTAGCCACCAAGACATCTGATAGAATGAAATTATACAGTTTCGTGAAGGACATGTTAAAAATACAAGGTTTGTCTAAACACAAGGTCACTGTTGGCCAGATCAAACCTATGCTAGCCTGGGGTCATCAGTCAGCTAGCACAGGCTAGGCCATAGGATGTAAGGTATTATTAGGGGACAGAGACCAAGGGCAGCAGGAGTGAATTTAACTACAAAAGGCTCCAAATGAGCGAACATCAAGAGACAAGCAAGAGTCTTCTTGTGGGCTTAGAACAGAGATGAGAGAGAAGTTATGGCTTCAGGAGAGCCAGTCTAATGCTGCTAACTGGAGGCAAAGAAAAGGCAGGACACTGAAGTTTGAATCTGAGCTCTGTCATTTACAAAGTAAGAGTCACTGGACATGTTGTTGCCTCAGTTTCTCTGTCTATGAAGTGAGGTTGAAAGAAGGACCTATCCCAAAGACTTTATGAGATCGTGTAATGATGAAGGGAACACTCTTAACTCGGACCTTGGGGTATCGTATTTAATCTAGACTAAATCAGAGGAGATATTCTCAGCCCTGGCCTAGAAACTTCTTGCAGCATTATTACTGTGAATTCCCTTCCCAATTCTCCTTGAGTGTTTCTTTTCAGAGGTGAGGAAACAGAACCTTACAAATGTTAAGTGAAACGAAATCTTACACATGGGGTAGATAATTTTAAGGATCTGCTAAATCCCAATATTTGAATCAAACCACAAATGTCTCCATGGCTCAGGGCAGCTAGTACCTTGAAGCGGCTCAAGCCAACTGCAGGTTCCCCAGCATGACTTTGCCACCTGAAAAGCTCCAAGAATGGATACAAGTGATTCTATGGGAAGAACCTTCAGGAAAGAAACAAACAAGCCAGCAAACAAACAAAAAAGAAGGGAGAAGATATTAAGCCTACATGATGTGGTTTTAAGGAAGTGGCTTGGTCCATAGAGAAGAGAGATACAAAAGAAAGCCAAGCCAAGCCAAACAGCACAGGATCCCTCCTTGCATCCCTTGGGGCACCATGCACTCACAGAATCGCTATCCAGCTTTTGATGGTTTCTGTTTTTGTCCTGTTTTACATCCTGATTGATGTGGCTTCTAGTCATGTCAGTGTTCACAGAAAGGGTCAAATTCCAATATTCCTAGCACCTAGGTAGATATTAGCCTAGTATAGGAGACCACCTAGATGGGATGGTACTATATTTAGCTTGGGTTCCTAATAATGAAATGCTGTAAAGTAGGTGGTCTACACTCCTTCCCTTCAATTTTTTTTCTCACAGTTCTCCAGCCTAGGAAGTACAAAACTGAAGCCCTGGTACATCCCGTAACTCGCTAGGGCCTGCTGTGTAGTTCATAGGTCTGTATCTTTATTGTGCTCTCAGATCTCCCAGGCCTTTACTATAAAATGCTTACCCCATTCCCAAGGGTGGGCTCCAATCTCATGACCTAATCTATTTCCAAAGACTGTGTTTTGGAGGTTTGGATTTAAACTTGTAGACTCCGGGCAGGCACAAACACTCAGACCATATCAGGTGCCCTTCACAAAACCGTATTCATGAAATTAGGCCAGTGTGCACAGTGTAAAGTCAACTTGTTGCTTGAGGAAACTTGTGACCTGTGTAGACATTAGCTATGCTAGAGTCTGAGTCCTAATTAGAAAAAAGCACTCATTTTTATTCAGTGCAAGAGACAACGTACAGTGTAAGAAGAATGTGTGAGGTTATTGCCAAAACATTATAAACAAATCTGGTGAGGGAAGGTGGGGAGGCAGAGATCAAGGATTACCTTTCCCTAAACGTGACTTGTGGCAATCTGTATAGTCTTAAGGACTGTGGGAACTGGAGGGAGAAGCTGTCCTACTACATGCGCTTTGAGTCAGGTAGGGACTCCTAAGGGATTCGTGAATCTCCACTAGCAGATGGTAAAGAGAACTTGAGAGCACACAGTGCCAGCTTTACATAGCACCAGGTCTTGGATGAGAGAGGTGCATACGCTAAAATTCCAGCTGCAGGTCTGCAATGTGATCACTTGCCTCAGCCTCACTGTATCTGGGAAACAGGTGTCTTGGCTGTAAAATATGGAGGTCCTCTTGGCTCTAACACCCAATTCTGTATTGCTGGCATTCATACAAGACACTGCTATTGCATAGCTTTCACCCAAATTAGATGTGACACTCCCTGTGTGCTTCACCAGTGATAAATGATGGGTTTATTGCTTATTCTTTGTGTTTTACTTGGGAAAAAAATCAATGGGAAGCTTTGAGAAATTGGTTTTAAATAACACACATTTCAGTAGAGATGGACAGTTATGGTGTAGAAGCATTCTAAGTTGGAAAATGAGAAAGCCCATGAGACTCACCAGAACTTCTGCTTGGGGAGTTGGGTCCAGTTATCACCAATCCGGATAGACAAGAGTGTCATCTCCTTGGAATGAGGATGGATAGTGCTCATGTTGTTGAACTCTGGGCAAAAGTGTGACTTAAATGGTGGCTTCGCCTCAGAAATCGATAGGTGCAGTCCTTACGACTATCGTTAGTTCACTAACGTCTGGCTTGTTAGTGAACTTCAACAGTTGCATGTCATTAATGACCAGAGTGCCAAGCTCATGTTATTTCTTTCTTTTTGTACTTTATGTATTATGGCTCTGTGCTTGCTTATAACTCACTGAGCCAAATGAATTTCTTGGGTCCACTGCTCTTGGATGGTTATGGGAATTCTTTCCTAGAAGTGGTGGCATGAGCTCCTGGGTACCCAGTTCTTGGAGCTGGAGTAGGTGAGAAATAGATATTTGTGAACAATACTGTAAATAGTTTGGGGGGGCTATTGTCCAGCTTTCTGTGAGCTATTCACTTAGTTAAAATGTACTTAGTCTATTTTTATTATCATCAATTTTAAATGACAGGAATTAAAAGTGTTTGCTTATTTATCAAGTCTAATTTTATAGAAAATTATGCTTTTCTAAGATGGGTCATTCTGTACTCTGCATAGCCTGCATCTAGTTGAGCAGAGACATTGGTTTATTGATGTCCACATTCTGTGGGTTCCTCTGTGACATAACTTCTGTAATGCTACATGTACCTGTAATTATACCATGGATGTAAGTCCAATCCATGAGGTCAATTATTGCTACCCCATTAAATCCACGTCTATTATTGCTCATAGATGAATGGATTTTTTTTAAAGGCTGATCTTCCAAAATAGGAGGAGTTTCTTATCAGCTGATAAGACCATAAGCTCATACTGTTTCTTCTTTTTTGTACTTTATCATTATAGCTTTGTGCTTGTTATGCTTGTAACTTACTGAGCCAAATGGGTTTCTTGGGTCCATTGATCTTTGATGGTCATGAGAATTCTTTCCTAGAAGTACCAGCATGATCTCCTGGGCGCCCAGGTCCTAGAGACATGTTAGATGAGAAATAGATGAGAAGTAGTCCAGAAGCAAGGCATATGGAAACAAGGCAAGCAAATATAGTTCAGGCTCACCCTTCCAGCCAGCTCTTCATGTACTCAGAATCCTGGGGGCTTGGGAAGGTCTTCACTGCCCTAAAAACCTCTTCTGCCATTTCTTAGCTTAACCTATAAGAACACATTTAAATAACCAGATGAGCTCAATTGCAATCCATTGGATAATAAATAGACTATATATAAAAGAAAATATACTAGGGATGACTTGCTTTATACTTTCATAGAGGACTTCTCTTAACCATGCACACAGATTTATAAACTTAACTGGTACATTTTCGATAGATTTATACAAAAGCTATGCTCTTACAGGAGAAAGCATTCCATTAGAACTCAGAACAAAATTTCTGCTGTCAATGTTTAATAATAGTCACAGCAGAAGGGAGCAAATGATTTGTTAATTACGAGTGGGAGACAAATGGCTCATTATTGCCTTCCACGAAAAAACTAAAAACATCCCCCAAAGAAAAACTCAATACAGGAGCCATTATTAGCTGCTTAAAGAGAACATTGTTAAAGCTCACTATATCCATCAGACAACTATCAGAAACTTGATTATGTATGTATTATGCTGAAGAAATAGAGAGGCCAAGAAGCTTAATTTTATTCCAAAGCAGGACCAGAGCTGTCATATTTGGACACCTGGACCTGATAGGTGAGTTCCAGGGTGATGGTGCCAACACTCGGGAAAGCTCATCACTCATTTTCTAGGCATCTGAATATTAATTTTCATGGCATTCATACTACAGCAGAACCTGGAATTAAAGATGGAGTGTGGATATTATATAAGTTCTACACAGAATCAGAGGACCCAGTTGTCGCATGAAAATCCTGGCCCTCTAGGATCAAGAGTCTGATTCCTCAAGGATACCAGACTTGGAAGCACTCCAACTTTCCCAGGAGCAAATTGAGACCCACGTAAGAGTAATGGGCTCATCCAAGAGTCTGATGGAGAAAGGGAGCAGAGATGAAATCGTATTAATTTCCCCCCAATCACAGCCTTCAGGCACACTTGGCAGCATCTTCCTTTCTATTTCTCCATGACATCTCAGATTTATCCTGGAGCTTCCCAGTCACTTTCAGTTATTAACAACTCGAGTCCCATCTAGACCAATCAGAACCTTCAATCTTCATTCAGCTTAATGGCTGATCGGCTCTCTACCTCCAAGCCTGAGGCAGACATGGCTCTGACGACTTGGTACCAAGAGAGGCTGAGCCCCGCTCTGTCTCCTTCTCCTGCTCTACCCTGACTCATGCTTCTTTGGCTTCTGCATATATATGTATATACATGTATATATATGTGTGTGTGTATATATATATATATATATATATATATATATATATATATATATATACACATACACAGGGGATATCAGGAAGAATTGGACATGTTTTGCAGTTCAGCATGGGATTGCAGTTCTGGCTGGGTAAGTTGTTCGTCCTATCTCTCTGGCAGGCATCCAAATGCTGCCTCCATCTGGGCAAACTTGTGAGTTTGTTGGAAGATTCGAGGAGTGTCTTCACTAATGTTACTATTGCTGTGATGAAACACCATGACCAAAAAGCAACTTGGAGAGAAAGAGTTTATTTTGGCTTACATACTTGAATCGTAGTTCACTGAGGGTAGCCAAGGCAGAGACTCAGACCAGATAGGAATCTGGAGGCAGGAGCTGATACAGAGATCATGGAGGAAAGCTGCTTACTGCCTTGCTCCTCATGGACTTCTCAGCCTGTTTTCCTTTTTCTCTCCCCATTATCTCTTCCATTATTATTATTATTATTATTATTATCATCATCATCATCATCATCATCATCATCATCATCATCATCATCATCATCATTGTTAAATTAAACAATTTTAAACTTATTCACTTTACATCCGGATCATTGCCCTCCCAGTCACCCCCTCCCACAATCCTTCCCCCATCCCTCTCCCATTCTCCTCTGAGCAGGTGGGCTCCCCCTGTGTGTTCCCCTACCCTGGCCCTTCAAGTTTCTGTGAGGCTAGGTGCTTCCTCTCTCACTGAGACAAGGTAGTCCAGTTAGAAAAACACACAGGCAACAGCTTTGGGGATAGCCCCTGCTCTAATTGTTCAGGACCCACATGAAGACCAAGCTGCACATCTGTTACAGATGTGTGGGAAGGTCTAGGTTCAGCCTGTGTATGTTCTGTGGTTGGTGGTTCACTCTCTGAGAGCCACAAGGCTCCAGCTTAGTTGACTCTGTTGGTCTTCCTGTGGAGTTCCTATCTCCCTAGGGGCTGCAGTCCTTCCTCCTATTCTTCAATGAGAGTCCCAAAGCTCCTTTCACCTTTGGCTGTGGGTGTATGCCTCTGTCTGAGTCCGTTGGTGGGTTGGGCCTGTCAGAGGACAGCCATGCTAGACGCCTGTCTATAAGCATAACAGAGTATCATTAATAGTATCAGGGTCTTGCCCACAGGAGGAGTCTCAAGTTGGACCAGTTATTGGTTGGCCAATCCTCAGTCTCTGCTCCGTCCCCAATCCCTGCATATATATATATATATATGTATATACATATATTTTGTAGACTGGATAAGTTTTAAGTTGAAAGTTTTGTGAGTAGGTTGGTGTCCCTGTTGCTCCCCTGGGGAGGGGGAGGTTCATGCCTGGCAACAGTAGGCAGCCTCCCTAGGCTCTATATTCCTAATGCTGTGAGTCACAGCTAGGGGCACCCCCATTGATTCTTGGGCACATCCTCTGTCTATCTCAGGTTTCTGTCGCTTCCTAGACATGCCTACTACTTCCCCACTCCCATCAGTTGACGATTTCCATTCATTCTTATGGCCATCCAGCCATCCTCCTTCCCCTTCCCACACCTGGCCCTGAACCCCTCCATTCCCCTATGGATTCCCCTCCCACCCAGTTACCTCCCTCCATATACCTTCCACTTCCACCATTCCATTCCCCCTTCCAAGTGAGACTCAAGCATCCTGGCTTGTGCCCTCCTTCCTGTCTGGCCTCCTTGGGTCTGTGGAGTGTAACATGAGTATCCTGTATTTTATGACTAATATCAACTTATAAGTGAATACATACCATACATGTGCTTTTGGGACTGGGTTACCTTATTTAGGATGATAGTCTCAAGATCCATCCATTTGCCTGCAAAATTCATGTTGCCTCTATTTATTTTCTTTTTTAATAGCTAAATAGTATGGCATTGTGTAGATTCATCACATTTTCTTTATCCATTCTTCAGTTGAAGGATATCTAGGTTGTTTCCAGTTTCTGGCTACTATGAATAAAGCTGCTATGAACATAGTTGAGCAACAGTCTTTGTGGGATGGTAGAGCATCTTTTGGGTATATGATCAAGAGTGGTATAGCTGGGTGTTAAAGTCTTGATTTAGAACTATTCCTAGTTTTCTGAGAAACTGCCAAATTGATTTCCAAATCAATTTGGAAATTGTGGTTGTACAAGTTTGCACTCCCACCTGCCAAGAGCCACGGCCTTAACCATGGCCTTGTGGAAAATTACTAGCTTAAATATATAGCTCTCAGAGAACATGTGTAATCTAACAGTAAGAATATTCTTGTGTGTGGAAGACACTGTGACCACTGGTTCCAGAGACTGAAGATTGCCACCTGACCTTTGGAAAGCCCCCAGGGCTATTCCCCACTCCTTGAAGTGTCCTCTTGTTTATGCTTATATTGCCATCCCTGAAGTAAAGTTTTCAGAGCTTGATCAGACAACTGTCTTGCTCTTATTCTTCATGTCTCTTGTCCCCCCTCAGTCTCTCTCCCCTGCCCTAGGTCCCTGATGTATACCCCATAGGTCGGGGCAACCACCAGCAATGAGGGAGTGTCCCCCTTGTTCCACGTCCTCACCAGCATGTGCTATCACTTGAGTTTTGCTCTTAGCCACTCTGAGCAGTGTAAGATGAAATCTCAGAGTTGTTTTAATTTGCATTTCCCTGATGAATGAGGACTTTGAACATTTCTTTAAGGGCTTCTCAGCCATTCGAGATTCCTCTATTGAGAATTCACTGTTTAGTTCTGTGCCCCATTTTATAATTGGGTTATTTGGGTAGTTGGTGTTTAACTTCTTGAGCTCCTTATACGTTTCGGATATTAGTCCTCTGTGAGATGTAGGTTGGTGAAGATCCTTTCAGCCTGCTTTCTTATAGAGCCTAGGACCAACAATCCAGTGGTGTCCTCTTCCACAGAGGGCTGGGTCCTCCCTCTTCATTCACTAATTAAGAAAATGCCCTACAGACTTGCCTACAGCCCAATCTTACAGAGGCATTTTCTCAACTGAGATTCCCTCCTCTCAGTGACTCTAGCGTGTATCAAGTTGATGTTAATCTAGCCTGGGTAAGGGAGAGTCTGTGAAGTTCAGCAGTGGCACATTCTTTGTCAACACTGTCAGTACATTTAGCTTATAGTGCTGGCATCTGAGTGGGGTCTAATGAACAGTACTTTTGGGTGGGGAACTAATAAAATAGTTCAAGCTGGAAATTACCTAATGTATCCACCTTGCCAATGCAATATTCTCCATTGTGGTTTTGATAAACTTTGGGCTTTTTTCAAAAAAAAAAAATCCTTCCAGATACCCCAGGGCTTATTAATCAGTCTGTAGCGCCATAGATGTTATACTAGGAAACCAATATCATATTTGCTTTTTTAAAAGTACAGTGAGCTTTCTGGTTCTAAGTCATACAAGTCAAGTCTCTTGGGACTTGCTTCTCTTTCCACCTCCTGAACTTGTTGCTAGGCAGACTTGAGTAATCCAACACAACCCAAGGAATGCCATTACAAGAGTGTAGAAGGAATAAATCATGAGACAGGAAACTGAAACGTGCCACTGGCCAAAGTGATTTACAACTTCTTAACTGTATGACTACTGTCTTCATCTAACCATGTGCTCAGTCTTGCCAGTCCTTCTGTTTTAGAGGTCAGATTTCTCAGCACTGCACAATGATTTATTACTCTTGGAAATAAATGCACTGCAGTAAGGAACAGAATGTAATGACTGTGCTGGCAAGCAGCATGGCTCTGACTGTCCCACTTTCAGTTTCCTGATATTCAATGCCATGGTCTTCTGACCACGTGAGGAGCTTTAATTTCAGGTTACAGGATGCATTAGATGCCTTCCCATATCCCTGTGTGCAAACCAGCCCAAGCAGCACGTTTTCTCCTATTTGTAGAAAGCCATTTGCTAAGTGTGTAAAACTCAGTAGTATCCCCCAGGTTCTAAGTCAAGAGATATGTGGCTTGCTATTTTTTTTAAAGGAACCATTAGAAAGGACTTGACAAACAAGATGGTGTGTTTATACCCAACATTATCAAATATTATGAAGAAATGGATGTGAAACATCTTTCCAGAAAATGTAGAACTAAGGACGAGTATGTAAACAAAAATTCTATCATATCATTTGTAATTAAAATTTTTAATTTTAGATTGACCTTTTAATTTAACCTTAAGTAATTTTCTCTGAAGTCTAAATTGAAACAAAAATACATGAGAATTGGATATACCAATGTAATGTAGGCTATGCCAATTAGTGACAGAGGGTACACAATTAACCCCTAGTAGCCTTAACATTTTCTTAAGATGCAAATCACTACCTCACAGAATAGCTTTGGAAGTTACTTAGGAAGCTCTGAGAGATGCATAAGGCAGAGCAAATCTTCAGAACATCATCCATCCACCCCAAACATCTGCAATAGACCACGCTGCATGCTGACTCCCCGATTGCCCCATATCTGTTTTCTTTGCAGTTTTTGCACCACAGAGCTAGAATTCATACCCCCTCCTTCTAGTCCACTGACTGACATGGACAAATAGCATATTCATGGAAGTTAGGAAAAGAATCTCTTTTTTGTTTTGCTCACTAGAGTCTGTTTTCTTGTTCTCCTCCATGAAAACTCTGGAGGGTATCACAGATGCCTTAGATTTTTACTGCTGTGAACAGGTACCATGACCAAGGCAACTCTTATAAGGACAACATTTAATTGGGGCTGGCTTACAGGTTCAGAGATTCAGTTCATTATCATCAAGGCAAGAACATGGTAGCATCCAAGCAAGCATGGTACAGGAGGAGCTGAGAGTTCTACATGTTCATCTGAAGGCTGCCAGCAGAATACTTATTTCTAGGAAGCTAAGATGAGGGTCTTAAAGCCCACACCCACAGTGACACTCCTACTCCAAGGCCACACCTGCTCCAATAGGCTATACCTTCTAATAGTGCTACTCCCTGGACTGAGCATAAACAAACCATCACACAGGAGGAACCCGAATCACGGTCATTCCATCAGATACTGAACATTCTGGAATATCTGAACGGCAGCTGATTGAAAGACAAGGTGTGAGCCCTGCTTGGACCACCTTACCTCACTCATTAGGATATTGGGTCATTAAACCACTACATTTTGGATTAGTTTTGTAGGGCAGCTCACTGTGGCAACAAATTGTTTTCCACTTAAGGCCCTCAATCAATGCTTCCTAACAAATGATAATTTATTTTTTCTATTAACAGAATGAACTATAAACTTATCCCATACATTTGCATTTCATTGTTAACTTTAATTTCAAATTCATTCTTTGAAAATTTCACTCACATATACTACTGAGTTGGCTTTAATGTTAACTTGCCTCAAATTAGAATCACATGAGTAAGGAGACTTAATTGAAGAGCTATCTTAATTGCACTAATTAATAAAGGAAAATCTATTCCTGTTGTGGGCAGCACCTTTTGGTAACGTCCAGAGCTAAAGAATGTGGCAAACGGAAAATCATCTTCAGCTGCTGATCCCTTTGCTCACAACAGAACACACCTTTTAAGGTTTCCATTGTGGGCTGAGAACCAATGGCTCTCCAGGAACCTCTTAAATTTTTTTCCTTTATTCTTCTCTTGTACATTAAATCCCGACTGCAGTTTCTCCTCTCTCAATTCTTCCTAGACCTCTCTTTACCTCCCCTATGCACAAGATCCACTACTCCATTTCTTTTCAAGAAATAATAAGGAAAAGAAGGGGAATAGGAGGAGGAAGTGGAAGAGGACGAAGAAGAGAAAGAGGAGGAAGAGGAGGAAGAAGAGGAAGAAGAAGAAAGAGAAGGAGGAGGAAGAAGAGGAGGAAGATAAGAGGAAGGGGAAGAAGAGGAGGAGAATGAGAAGGAGGAGCAGAAGGAGGAGGAGGGGGAAGAGGATGAGGAGGATGAGGATGAGGATGAGGAGAATGAGGAGGGTGAGAAGGAGAAGGAGGAGGATGAGGTTGAGGAGGATGAGGATGAGGAGGAAGAGGAGAAGAAGAAGGAGGAGGAGGAGGAGGAGGAGGAGGAGGAGGAGGAGGAAGAACAGACCTCCAAGGGTTATCCACTGAACATGGCAGAATAAGTTACAGTAAGAATGGGCACAAACCAAGGCTAGACACAGCAAAACCAGTAGGAGGAAAAGGGTCCTAAGTGCAGGCAGGCAAAATGGTCAGAGATATCTCATACTTTACCCTTAGAAGTCTCACACGAATACCAAGCTAACAACTGTAAACTATATGCAGAGGACCTAGCTTAGATTCATACAAGATCCAAAACTGTCCCCAGAGTTTCTGTGAGCCCCTACAAGCCCTGCTTATTTGATTCTGTGTGTCGTGTTCTCAGTCATCTGACTCTTATAATCTGTCCTTCACAGAGCTGGAGGGGGTTTCCCCAGCTCTGTATAGTATTTGGCTGTGGGTTTCTGTATCATCTCCTATTACTTGCTGGATGATGCTCTTATTATGACAATTGGTCTAGGTACCAATCTAAAAGTAGAGCAGAATACCATCAGGAATCATGTTTGGTTCTATTCAGGGTCTCTAAGGTATCTAATGATCATTCCCTATTGAGTTATTTAGTGTCCACAAGCTTCTGTACTTTTCATAGTTTCTATTGCTGTTGATATTTAGCATTATGCCATTGTGTTCTGATAGAATGCGGCCTGTTATTTTAATTTTGCTATATGTATTGAGATGTGCTTTGTGTTTTAATATGCAGTCAATTTTAGGTAACATTCCATGACCTTTTTAGAAGACTGTTTTTTCTTCAGTATTTGGGTAGAGTGCTCTGTAGATATATTTTAGAGCCATTTGATTTATGTCATTTTAGTCCAGTGGTTTTTGTTTAGTTTCTGTTGTGGTAACCTGTCTATTGGTGACAGTGGGGCATTGAAGTCCTTCACTAAAACTGTGTTGGAATTAATATCTTGTTTTGGATCTAGTAATATTTCTTTTATGAGTAAGGTGTTACTAGGGTGATGGTGCTCCTTCTAAAGGGAATTTAGCTTTTTGAACAGATCTGCATGGTTTTAAGAAAGGTACAGAATGGACTGTTGGTTGGCTAATTGTCTTTCATACTTTCTTAGAATGTCCCCATTAGTGTCTTTTCTGCCTTGCATGAATATTTATTCTAATTTTCCACCTTTCAAGTTCTTAAGGCTTGAATTTCTCTTCTAGGCACCAATTGCCTGTACTTTATTCTCTTTTCTATCAGTTTAAATAGACATATTTGACATCTATTAAGTATTTATTACATGCTAGATAATATGCCAAGCATATTATCTATGACTGTGATCTAGATTTTATTGTTAACTCATTTTTTGTATGAAAAAAAAGTTGCTACATATCTTAATTCATATTTTGAAAAATAGCTCTCCCAAAACAGAGTTTGATTTTATTTTTTCATCCACAGTCTTTATCAATAAGAAAAACTTAGTTTTATGAGAGATGAGTTTTTCTTTGTGAAAGTTGAGTCAAGTCACTGGCCAGGCATCTGTGTACTATCAGAAGAGACACAAGTACATCAGTACATAAGAAAAGAATGAAAACACTACCCAGAGAGAGGCTTTATTCAACTCATTAATTCCCAAACTAATATGTGCAGAGTCAAGTCCTTTGTGATTCATATGATGGAGTGAGTCTTCTGTGTTATATGTGCCTGACAAATGCACTCATGGTAAGTGCAATTGATTTTAATGCAAACAAATGTGTGATGGTTAACATTTCTTGTTGGTGTGACAGGATCTGGCATTGCTTAGGAGACAAACCTCTGGACATGTCAGTTAGGGAGTTTCAAGGCTGAATTGAGGTTACAAGATCTGTAGGGAGTGACTGCAATTCTGAATTAGTGTGTATTGTTTGACATGAGCTGGCCCTGTCCAGGACTGATGCCTTATAGCTATGAGAATTTGGCAAAGCTTTTCCCAAAGATCAGACTGGGAAACACAAAGTCTTACTTTGCTTCAAATACACGTGTTTATGAATGATTGACCAGTGTGTGTGTAGGAAAACTAGTGACTGCAGCTTTCTTCTTATAGATGTTTACAGCATGATACTGAATGCCTGTAAACACCTCTGCCGTGAGTAGCCAACTGCCCCCCGCTTGGCTGTACACAATAAACATGCTGAGTTTCCAGGTTGTTGTGGGTGCCGTCACTTCATCCAAGTGCACACAGCATACCTGACCTCAGCTTTCCTGTACATGTGTCTGTGTCTCTGTTCTTCCTTTATTCCTTCATGACCCAGTCAGGTGTACAGATCTACATCGGGCATGGTGAAGACCTCCCCTAAATGTGGGCAGCACCATTCCATTCTGTAGGCTAGTGTTCTGGACTAAATAAAAACTAGAGCATCTTCTGGGTGTATGCCCAGGAGTGGTATAGCTGGGTCCTCCGGTAGAACTATGTCCAATTTCTGGAGGAACTGCCAAACTGATTTCCAGAGTGGTTGTACCAGCTTGTAATCGCACCAGCAATGAAGGAGTGTTCCTCTTTCTCCACAACCTTGCCAGCATCTCCTGTCACCTGAGTTTTGTTCTCAGCCATTCTGACTGGTGTGAGGTAGGATCTCATGGTTGTTTTGATTTGCATTTCCCGGATGACTAAGGATGCTGAACATTTCTTTAGGTGGTTCTCAGCCATTCGATATTCATCAGTTGAGAATTCTTTGTTTAGCTCTGTAGCCCATTTTTAATAGGGTTATTTGGTTCTCTGGAGTCTAACTTCTTGAGTTCTTTGTTTACATTGGATATAGGCAACAGGGATTTGTTCTTGTTTTTTGTTTTTGTTTTTGTTTTGGAGGGGAAACTGGGAAAGGAGAAATCATATGACATGTAAATAAAGGAAATATCTAATAAAAAATGTAAAAAAAAGTAGAAAAGCTGAGCATTTATCACTCTCTAACTGCGGATGCTGTATGACCAGTTGCCTCATGCTCTGGTGCATGCTTTCACAAACATGACTGGCTATACCCTTATTTGGCTCATTTTCTTCTTTAACTCATTTTTGTCAGGCATTTTGAACTAACACCAAGAAAAGCAAGTAATACCATGTGCGTTTAGAAATGTTTTCTTCCACTTTAAAAAAAAAAAGCCTCATTGAAAAGTTCCTCATTGATTTCTGCAATGTTATAAATCTTTAAATATGTTCCTTAAATTTTCTTCAGAGAGTCTCCTCAGGGTCAAAACTAATGAGGGAAATCAGTCTTTATGATCATACCTTGTTTCTACTCAAAGGAGTCACTGTGAATTTGACCACCATCTCATTCACTAGAATTGCTACTGTATACCCTTGTATTATAGAAGCTTATTATAGAAGTAACTGAAGCTTAGAGAAGGTATGTAGCTTCCTGGTTGAATGATGGTGATGGGAGACAAGGCATTGACAGCTTTGTGCTGCTGTCTCATAAGAGGCCACTGCCCTGAGACTCTGTCTTCTTGAATCTCTTTGACCACCTCCATCAGTTTCCTAGCTCCTGAAATCACAAAATTTTCACTCTGTCCCATTCTTACTCTGTTCCCTTTGCGTACCAAATTCTTCCCATCCTAAGGTGAGGCGACTAATCATTTGTGTAATGGCTATAAAGACGTTTTAGTCCATTTTCTATTGCAACATCAAATGATATAAATTTTGGAATCTATAAAGGAAAGGTTTATTTAGCGCATAGTTCTAGAAGGTTAAGAATATGATGTCAGTATCTGCTTGGCTCCTGCTAAGGACCTTGTGTCAACTTACAGTAGAAGAATGGAAGATGCCAGGTATGTACAGAAGAGCATGTGTGAGTGATGGCAGCCTGGTGGGGGTGTGAGGGACTCAGTTTAACAAAATCTAATTTAGTCTCAAGAAAACTAATTCAATTCCATGTGACCAAGTCCTTTCTCAGGAAAACCTAACTCAATCTGTCCAGAAAGCTATTAATCTATTCACGAGACTAGTGCCATCATGACTACACCTTAAAAGCCCCCATTTTCTCCTCATACTGTTATAGAGACAAGTAATTTTGAGTATGAATTTTCCCAGTTACAAACTACATCCAAACCACAAAAAGGAAGAAGAAGGCGACATTTTCTGTAATCTCTAAGTTTCTTTATGGACAGCTTGTTAGGAAAATTTACTTAAACTAGGAACACAGGATGAGAACATTTGAAGGATGGAGACTCTAAAGTGTGTCTTAAATGCCATGAAGGTATTAAATGTTATTAACTTAAGAAACGCAGCCAGCACAGCCACAAGAAGCAGGGTCTCAGCTGACATGTTGTTCCAGACTGTAATTCCACGTCCGTGCATATGATTCCCAAATACGTGCTATGATGAAAATTTATAGAAATGTGTTTTACAGACACAAAAGCAGAGAAACAAAGGGCAGGATCTTACAGACAGATCAAAGGGACATGTAAGACGATTGTGTATGTGACCCTATCTGTAAGCCTCTCTATTTAAGTGGCGACTCACCAGACAGAGACTTTTATTTTTTTGTTTAGTGTTAAAAGATGTATGGCTGGATGGGGCTATAAAATTGCATTTTGCTGAAGGTTACTACATTACAAGTCATAAGGAACCTGTGTTTTGGTAAGTAGAATGAGGAAATTTGTCTACATGATTATGAGGGAACTCTAACAAATCCTGAAGATATACGGGAGTTAGCCATATGTACACTTTAAGTTGTTTTTCAGAAACATATTTATTTCTGCTCAAAGGACAAAAAGAAACAAACTTAATGATAAGATAGCTTAAATGAGGGGCGACTAGGTGTTCTCTCTGCCTGCAATAGAATTGACTTCTCCATCTGGATGCCACACATTTCATGTTCTGTCACAAAACGAAGCTGTTAATAAGGGGGAGAGAGTGTGAAAGAAAAATCCTTCCAAATTACGATTCACAGTTGGAATGGGTAAGCACTTAAATGTTAATGACAATAACACCATTACTGCTCTGCCTGAAAATAAATGTAGGTTTGAAGAATCCATGCTCGGATGCAGAGAAATGGAGTTCGCATCAGGATTCTGATTCAGACTCACACCATCTGCGAAATGTCAAGGTCATACATCAAGGCTGTTGTGTCCCCTACTGTGTTTTTCCCCGCAGTTTGGTCAGGAACAGTATTGTCCTTCTTGACTTCCCCCAGAGGTTAACATTTCTATTTGAATCACTTTTCTGGACTTTTTAATTCTGATTTTTATTTTTTGATATCTTTTCAAGGTACAGAATTGTTGCAACTTTCCAGACCCTCAACCTTTGTCAGTTTTTTAAACTTGCTTTCTTCTAGCTCTTTCTAGAAATAGGTAGATACATTACTACTATCCTTTTTCTTGAACCATTTGAGTGTTAAGTTCTAGATATAT
This sequence comes from Mastomys coucha, assembly GCF_008632895.1. NCBI lineage: Eukaryota > Metazoa > Chordata > Mammalia > Rodentia > Muridae > Mastomys > Mastomys coucha. Next base: position 66,659,831 of record NW_022196895.1, read on the forward strand.
GGCCAGTTTTTCTTAAACACATTGGAGGCTATTTACCACAAAAGGGATGTCATCCGCATGTGGTCCCAATTAGCAGCTATGCCCGCGCACTTGGACCCACAGTGCCCAGCTGTCCTATTAATGCCCTGGATCCCATTCAGACTTACACATTTCATTTAGTTATGACGCTGCTTCAGACTTCCTCAACTTAGAATGGCTCTCTGTCTCAAATACCACAGTCCTGACTATTTTTAAAAGTAGAAAAACAATCTTTTTAAGTTAATCACGATTGCCACAGACAACCGTTTGATCTGGGCTCATCCGATGTTTCCTCTGAGTAAGACTGAATACAAAAGAAAGAGTTAGTGGTGCAGCGATGACTGTGATGGCCCAAGTAAGTTTTACTTTTAAATAGGAATGAATTGAAAAGTGTTTAAAAATATTGGGGGAAACATTTAAATATAACAGAAATATTTGTGTATGTAAAGGATATAACTTTTTGATATAGAGTTCCTAAAAAATACAGGGGATCGGATCAAAATAGAGATGACATTAATTTCAAATGGGAACATAGTTGGGGGCTAGAGACGATGATTATGGTAGGGTAGGCATAGATTGTATATTGCTGTTGGAATGGTGAGTCTCTGGTTGGTGGTGTCTAATTTCTCTCACAGCAGGAGAGAGTAGCAAAGGGGAAGTTGGAGAAAGGATGTTTCAGTATTTGAGATTAGGAAAGAAATTTCAAAGCAGGTACATACATACAAAGCAGGAATCATGGAGTGAATGGGTATTAATACTGAATTGGCAATTATGAAGGAATCAATCAACTTTGATGTGAAAATCTTTCTTGAGCATCCAGAGACTTGGATCTAGGTGTGGGTAAATGGATTCATTTGTGCTCATTTATATTTATAACTGGGCTTTTCCCTACATTAATACAATGGAATGGTGAGGATCAAAGTGCCCAGAATCACCTCAAAGTGATAAGCAGTGTAACTTAAATGATATAAGAATAAGAGTTATAAAAATAGAGGGGCTTATGGACTTGGAGGGGGAAAGGATTTCTTTATTGTCCAAAGGAGAAGTGAGATTGGAATATGGTACCTTTGTGTTAGTGATTTTAGAGATTGGCGTTGCTACGGATTTGGAGACGTGAATAGATTGCCAAAGTCAAGTCCTATTTACTGTTCTATTGCTTTGAATAGAAACCGTCTAATTGAGGAATTGATTACAGTTTCAAAGGGTTAGTCCATAATCATCATGGTGGGTAATGTGGGAGCAGGCAGGCAGGCAGTTCAGAACAATGAAGCGGTAGCTGAGGGCTTACATCTTCGTTTAGAAAACGAAGGCAGAGACTGGACCTGGCTTGGGCTTTTGTAACTCAAAGTCCACTTCCTCCACACATCTCCTCCAACAAGGCTATACGCCCCTCCCCCCAAATCCTTCCTAAGTAGTCCACCAAATGGGAACTAAAGATTAAAATATATGATCCTATGGTGCCATTTTTCACTCAAACCATCACAAGTGATAGGGGAGGCTACTAGGGATCTCAAGGCTGAGTAACAAAAACCCATGGGGCTTTCCAGATAGCATTCAGCTATTGAACTAGTCATATGCATCATAGCTAAGGAACAATTAACCATTTTGTGATTTTTCTCAGAGTATCCAAATTTTATAGCACAAAATTTGAATGTTTGTTACATATAGACACAAGTATTGATGGTTCTGTGTACTGGGCTGGCTTACTTTTTCTCGTAAGCCCCCCCTTCTTCCCAGGGAATTATTTAAAGGGTCCATAACTATCAGTTTCTCTAAATTAAGGAATCATATTTTGAAATGAATTAAAAGATACAAGGCTTCAACTCTTCAAATTTTTCATTTTTTATTAGTTATTTGAGATTTTTATACAATGTTTTTAATGTTGTTAATTGAATCTTCTAAAATAGTTAATTTATTTTTTATGTTTTGAGATTATAACATAAGTACAAAATTTTCCTCTTCCCTTTCCTCCTTTCAAACTCTCCCCTATATTCTTCCTTGCTCTCCTTTAAATTCATGGCAACTTTTAAAATGTGTGGTTGAAGCCTGCCTCCTTGATCCCCCTTCTCATTCCCATATCTATTGCTATTATCTCTGTTCATTTCGTGTTTGGACAGTCATAGTGTTGAGACTTTAAGGGTGTAGCTTCTGACTTTACTAGGAAATACAACCTCACAGCAAACTCTTTCTTATCCTGGCTCTTAAAATCTTTCTGCCTGCTTTTCCACAATTCATTCCCTCTCTCACCTCTTCCCAGATCCACCCTACTTCCCTTTTCTACCCATTCAACTTTTTTTTTTAATCCATCAATGTCAATTTGTGCTACCCAGATATTCTTGGATGTGCGGTCTTCTGCTGGAGAGTGTTCAACTTGCCTTTAGAAAAAGCTGTTCATCCCTCTCCCAGCAGCTAGTGCTTGCCCAAAGTTGTATGATGTGGTGGGGTTATGTGCCTTGCTTCCCTCTCCATCCCATCCTGCCATTGGGTCTGCCTCAGGCTTGTGTAGGATTTGTTCATGGGGTCCCAACCACCTTGAGTTCATATGTGTGGCTGCTCTGCTGTATCCAGAAGATTGATTTCTTGTGTTTCACTGCTTCATGTTCTTAATCTTTCTACTTCCTCTTCTGCAATGATTCCTGAGCCATGAGTGGGGTGCAGACACATGTGTGTGTGTGTGTGTGTGTTTGAGAGAGAGAGAGAGAGAGAGAGAGAGAGAGAGAGAGAGAGAGAGAGAGAGAGAGAGAGAGAGCAGGTGTGTCTTTGTGTGTATGTCTGTTTCTTTGCATGTGTGTGTGTCTATGTGTGTTTTTTTTGTGTGTGTGTCTTTGTAGTTTGTGTATAAAGTCTATATGCCCTTTCTAGGACTGCACATTCTTTTTTAAAAAAAAAAGATTTTTAAAAGATTTACATATATTTATATATTTATTTATTTACATATTTTATATATGTGAGTGCACTGTCACTGTCTTCAGACACACCAGAAGAGGGCATCAGAAACCCATTACAGATGGTTGTGAGCCACCATGTGGTTGCTGGGAATTGAACTTGGGACCTTTGGAAGAGCAGTCAGTGCTTTTAACCTCTGAGCCATCTCTCCAGCCCTAGACCTGAATATTCTTTAGTCTTTTATTCTTTGCACGTGCTTATTATTGCATTAATCATTATCCTTTGGAAGTAGAGGCATCGATCTAGGGTATAATGAATGTTAGGTCATTAAGAGTCAGTTTAGTAATATGTCCCTTTAGTTGTGTAATTCTACTCTCCTAGGGCTCATGAATTATCTGGCTACAGGTTCTTAGCTTCTACTAGACCCCAGAAGCTAACTAATAAAATTCCCCATGCTAACAATCTATTACATCTTTTGGAGTTGTTGGCCAGTCATGTTCCATGAACTCCCAAACATTATAAGCTTGGTTACCATTTAGAACTTCATGGTATAATCCCACTGATGAAGCCACCTTTTCTATTTTTGTATATTTATTACAAATAATGATGAGTTTCCTAAAGATATTTTAATATATCATGTACATTGCCCTACTATACCCTCCTTTCCCTCCAGCCAGTCCCTTTTATTAATTGATAATCCAAACTTTACTACACATCACATGTGTGCACATTTCACAAACACACAGACATATTTTGTATATATCTATATATAATATGGAATTCACACATGATAGAAATCATTCCATATTTATATTTGAGAGTCTGACATAATCAACTGATGCCATGATTTCCAGTAGCATTCACCTTCTTGAAGATGACATAATTTTGTTTTTTCTAAAAATGGTTAAATAAGATTCCAAAAATGGTTGTTATTTAATATTTTTTTATCACAAGCTTTTATGTTGACCATATCAAGTAAAACACTAATATATACTTGTGTTGTAACTTAATAACTCATGACATGTTCCTTGTTTGCTTAGTAAGGGTCGACTAATTTTATGGCATATTTATATTTAATGAGAAAATACAGATACATAGACATACAACTTACTTTATTAATTGCAATTTCTATTGTCTCTTTATTTTCATATTTTTGGTTAAGTCATTTGCTATACCATGAAGTTATAGTATTATTGTAATGCTTTACAGTACTTAATAAATATAATTAAAGTTTGGTTCTTTCAAAAATTATTTATGAAATACAATGACTGAGCATTCAACCTTAGTTGTCAGGAAGTTCAGATTTATAGTTCTTGTTTCCTACCATCCTAAGTTTTCCTAAATTTATGCTTTCCTTTGGCAATAATTCACACTACCTGCACAGAATATATGGTATCTCTCTCTGCAAAACACTGATATTTCTAAAAAAAACTTGTGGAGTGGACGAAGTATTTGACTTTCTGAAGTTATTGGGATCATGGTCCATTGGTACATTTCTTACCTCATTCGCACTTTGCTGTCCACCAATAACTTTACATTAATATGAGGTTTATTACAGCACCCTTTAGAGCTATTTTATTATTTGTAAATGAGTAGTGCTATAAATATTGTCATGTTTGGAAGACAATAACTTAGTGAGATTCATCTTTCTTCATAAACAAATTTTACTTGCAAACTGTGCTGGCCATAACTTTACTCTCCATCCTTGCCTACATTTTCCCTCATAAATAAATTTCTTAGAACTTTGTAATATATGCATATATGTATATGCATCAATGTATGTTTTATTAAGCTGTTAAATTCTGGAGTTTTAACAGCTTCCTATTTTGTTACCAGATTGTTTGACAGTTAACATGTCTTATTTTTCAAATTTGAAATGGAGTTGGTATAAGACACAAGACATGAATATTGCCAGTTCCCTGAAAATTGGACATAGTCTCCATCATTGTCCAAGGCCCCACCTCTGGAGATAGAAGCTTTGGTGATATCTTTCAACATCACTCTGAGAAGGGACAGAACATTTAAACCATAAATATGTGTTTCTTTTACCTAGAAATAAGCTTATGAGGAAGGTTAAAGAACGGGCAGAAATACATTTGGGAATTTGGATAGCTAAGCCTAAACGGAGTACTTTAGTTGTTATAAAGTAATTGATTATAGAATTTCTTTGAGATCCAAAAACACATCCATGCTTATTCAGTTAAATATGTCAGAAAACAGTCAACCAGTCAAACAAACAAACAAACACACACAGTCAAAGGAACATGTAACTCTAGGCTCATCACAGTAGGATGAATTCAGCCTAGATGGGAGTCTTATTTTTCTGAGGTATTGAAAATTTGTAGTCTGAGACACCAAGAAAAACTGGAGAATTTCAAAGGTATTTATGCTTATTTCTTTACTTTATAAACCATTTTGCTTAAAATAGAGGAACAATTTTAATTATAACTTTTAAGGGAACACATTTTTTTCTGATAGTAAGATGAATCATGATCCGTTTATGGGGATTTAGATTGGATACATGGAGACTTAGAATGCAGTTTCCAAGGAAGATAAAGTTGCTCATTTCTTTCCAGATCAATTTACCAAATGCAAGTCTATATGCAAATTTAGTGTGTACTAATTAATTAATTAGGATGTGGTTTAATTCAACTCTGAGATTGTTAATTTAGTTACATGAGGATTTTAGGTCTTTTTTTTATCATGAATAATAACCATTTTGGGCTTTTTTATTTGTCAGGAGAATTTTTTTAATGACCTAACATTTGAGAATAATAAATTTTCTGGACACTAGTCAGAGAACTTCTTTAGGTTGCTGACTGGCTAGCTAGAGGTCCAATACATCTTTCTTGGTGAGACTCACCTTGGTAAAGTGAAAAATGTCTTTGTGCCTTAGCTTCAAGTTTTATCCAACTCAAAATTTTAGCTCAGGCCACAGACATAAGTAAATTGATTTAGAGAGAACATGGGAAGATTTCTCTAGTATTTATCAAAGAATATTGTATTTGAGTCAAAATAATTAGCTTTATTGTATGAACAGAGCCTCAGGCTACAATCAAAATGTTAACTGTGCCATCAACAATAACAGCAAAACAATGTGATATTTAATTTTTCAGTTTTGTTTTATGAAAAAAAGAATGCTGTCAACCAAAATAAATCTCTGGGACATTTTTCTTTACATTGGCCCTAGCTGCTTGTTCTCAACTTTTCACACTCTGGTCATTGTCACCGTAAAGAAAATTACTGTCGCCTGGTAGTTGTGGTGCACGCCTTTAATCCCAACACTTGGAAGGCAGAGGCAGGTGGATTTCTGAGTTAGAAGCCAGCCTGGTCTACCGAGTGAGTTCCAGGACAGT
>NW_022196895.1:66670326-66674635 GCF_008632895.1 Mastomys coucha
TTTGGTCAAGGAAGGAATAAAGAAAGAAATTAAAGACTTTCTAGAGTTTAATGAGAATGAAGCCATGAAGTTGTTTTGATTCCAAGTTCCCTAATGGTTAAAGATACTGAATATTTCCTTAAGTTTCTCTCAGCCATTTGTGTTTCCTCTATTGAGAATTCTTTGTTTAGATCTGTACTCCATTTTAAAATTGGGTTATTTGTTCCTTTGATATCAAGCTTCTTGAGTTCTTTGTATATATTATCCCTGTATAAGATGTGGATTGGTAAAAAACTTTTTCCATTCTGTGTAGACCGCTCTTTGGTATCAGTGACTTTTCCCATTCTGTGTAGACCGCTCTTTGGTATCAGTGACTTTTCCCATTCTGTGTAAACCGCTCTTTGGTATCAGTGATGCTATGCTTGCCTTATGGAAGCTTTTCAGTTTCATGAGGTCTCAATTATTAATTATTGGTCTTAGTATTAGTATTCTGTTCAGGAACTATTTTCCTATGCCTATGAGTTCAAGGCTAGCCACACCTTCTCTTCTGTCAGAGTTGGTGTATCTGGTTTCATACTGAGGACTCTGATCCACTTGGAATTGAATTTTGTACAGGGTATTAAGTATGGATCTTTTGCGATCTTCCACATGCAAATATCCAGTTTGTACAGCACCATTTGTTGAAGATGCTGTTTTTTTTTTTGTGTGTGTGTGTTTCCATATAGAGTTGACAATTGTCATAGTCTTTCTTTTCTTTTTTTTATTAGATGTTTTCTTTATTTACAATATCTCCTTTCCCAGGTTCCCCTCCCCCCAAACAAAACAAAACAAAACAAAAACAAAAACAACAACAACAACAAAAACTAAAAGAAACCCCTGTCTTCTCCCCCCTCCCCCTGCTGACCACCTCACCCCCCACCCCACTTACTGGCCCTGGCATTCCCCTACACTGGGGCATAGAACCTTCACAGGGCCAAGGGCCTCTCCTCCCATTGATGGCCAACTTGGCCATCCTCTGCTATACACATGCTGCTGGAGCCATGAGTTCCCCCATGTGTACTCTTTGTTTGGAGTTTTAGTCTCTGGTAGCTCTGAGGGTACTAGTTAGTTCATATTGTTGTTCATCCTAAGGGGCTGCAAATCCTTCAGTTCCTTGGGTCCTTTCTCTAGCTCCTTTATTGGGGACCCTGTACAAGTCCTGTAAAGAATTGTGTTGGAATTTTGATGGGGACTGCATTGAATCTGTAGATTGCTTTTGATAGAATGACCGTGTTTACTATATTGACCCTGCTGATTTGTGAGCATGGGAGATCTTTCCATTTTCTGATATCATCATCTATTTCTTTCTTCAAAGATTTGGAATATTTATCTTATAAGTCTTTAACTTGCTTGGTTAGAGTTAGCCCACGATATTTTCTATCTTTTGAGGCTATCGTGAAAGATGTTGTTTCCCATACTTCTTTCTTTGTCAATTTGAGGGCTACTGATTTTTCTGAGTTAATTTTGTAAAAAGTTACTTTGCTGAAAGTGTTTGTTCTCTATAGTAAGTCTCTGGTGGAATTTTCAGCATCACTTATGTGTATTAGCATATCATTTGCAAATAAAGATACTGACTACCTTTCCAATTTGTATCACCTTGATCTCCAGTTGCTCTAGTTAAGATTTCACGTGCTATATCAAAAGGTATGGTAAGAATGGACAATCTGGCTTTGTCCATTGTTTTGAGTGTAATTGCTTTGAGTTTCCCTCCATTTAAGTTGATGTTGGCTATGGGCTTGCTGTAAACCACCTTTTATATATATGTCCCTTGTATCCCTAATCTCTCCAGGACTTTTATCATGAAGAGTTGTTGGATTTTGTCAAAGACCATTTCTACATCCAAGGAGATGATCGTGTTGTTTTTCCCACATGATCAGTTTGCTTATATGGTGGATCACATTTACTGATTTTCATATATTTATCAATCCCTGAGTTTCTGGGGTAGGTAAAGCCTACTTGATCACAGAGAGTGAAGTTTTTGATGTGTTCTTGAATTTGGGTTGCAAGTATTTTATTGAGTATTCTTGTATGTATGTTTTTTTTAAAAAGGAAATTGGTCTGTAAATTTCTTTCTTTGTTATATCTTTGTGTGGTTCGTATATCAGGGTTACTGTAACCTCATAGACTGAATTGGGACAGAAGCGTATTTTAATGGTCACTAAATTGTATAAATCTGAGCTATATTACTGTGATCTCAAACTACTTAAGCAGTGTGCCTTTTTGCTGTGTAATACAGTTTTTTCTTTTCATTTTTAAATCTTTTCCTCTTGGTTAAACACCTACCTCCAAAGATCCTTAATCTAACATTGGTGGACTAGATTAGATATCACCACTTTATTGAATTTGCTGGGTTAGATAGCTGATGCAGCAGGCACTTTGACCTAATCTCTCTGTGGTCATGTTTATAAAGATCTAAGCACCAAATCGTCACTGAGACAAAGTTTGGAGCAGAAGTATGGACATTCTTTTATTTTCATCCCTGAGTGAAATGCTAATGTTTTCTGTATCACCAGGGTTCAGTATACAGGAGACTGCTCTGTTCTTCCAGAGTGGGGAATGGTGGGATGTGTGCATCATCACACAAGATCTTTGTGAACTGAGTTGGTACCTGAAAGGAGTAAAAAACAAAACAAAACAAAACAAAACAAAACAGGACACATTCCTGAAATGGAGAAAGGAGGCCAGAGAGAAGCATCTGAAGATGGCTGCACTTTGAGACAGCTAAGTAGCCACCTGCCAGAATGCGGTCTGTATAACAGTCCTTTCTGTTCTGGAGATGCTGAAAAGTAGTTAATGATACTGAAAAGTAGAGCATATGAATCAATTTCATCACTTCATACTCGTCATTAATTATCTTCATTCACACATCTAAAAGTAATTACACATGAAGAAAAGAATGGGGGAATTTAAATAATAACTACTTGAAGGGAGCTGAGAAGGTTAATTTTATGTTAAGCCATTTGCCTCTGATAATTAGTTTGATGATACCGAAGTTCATATAAAATAAATGAGGTTGAAATATATTTAATTCAAGTTAAAAATAAGATATAATATGCTCAAATAAAGCAGTGGTGATTATATGTTAGATCTGGGGAAAGAGGGAAGGAAGCTGACTTTAAAGGTGTCACGCGTGGGCATGCACACAGATTATGGCGATTCTCTTATAATTAGAAACTGCTGGAAAAATGACAAGCTTTGTTCTAAGAGAAAAGCCTGGAGGTGATTTATTAAGTTGGATTTTTGTTTTCATGTGAAAGCTTTTAGAGACCATCTTTGTACCAGATTAATAAAGACCTTTTACATATAGGGCATCACCCTTGTGCAAGCCACGAGCTGGGTACATACATTTTATGTTTATGTTCTCTCTGTTTTGAACGTTGCTATATCTTATTTGCATAAGAAAGAGGTATGGAAGCTTGGGCACGATACTCTTATAGAACCTGTTAGATCCTATCAGAGAGTACACACATAGCTTAGCCTCTTAGTAGGGCCAAAAATGTAATCCCCTCAGCAAACAGATTTATGTATCATTTAAAACAAAAACCTTAGATTTGCTAAATTTTGTGTGATGGCTTGATATTCTGTTGCTTGATGTGTATACACATAGGAAAAATTTCTTCCTGGGTAGAGAGGTTCTTTTATGATAAATCACTATCCCTTTCTTATGTCTATTCATGTTTTTTGCCTCAAGGTAGACTTTGTTTAATTTTAACAGAGTCACAGTTGACTGTTTATGCTTCATGTCTACATGCTGTACAGGACTGTAGTACAGGATGCTGGATCAAACTGCCACCATCTTTGGGACTTGTGCTGGACCAGCTCATAAAAAGTATCACAGTTGGGCTGTTGATTGTTGAGCGTCCCTCAAAGAAGGAGAGAGCTAGAGGGTGTTGGGACCCCCACTGTGGTATCCAGCCAAGCCTTCCCACCAGTTGTATGCAATCCTATCCTAATTGCTCATGGCCCAGTGCACTGTCTTGGGAAAGGGGCTTGAGATCATAGGTAGGGAAGATGCCAGGAGGAAGTCATCATTCCTGCTGGGTGTACACCTTCCAGGATGACTGCTTTAAGGCCGCATGGTTCCTGCCCAGTAGTAAGCCCAATGCATTTGTTGGTTTCCCACAGTGAGCTTTGGTGGAAGCTGTACCTCAGTTTGTTAGTGGGAATTAGCAGGGGGAGTAGACACTGTTTGTGTTTCCCCCAGGGAAGGGATTTTAGCACATATGGTGCGTTTTCCTTCTCACTACTTTACATTGAATATGTTGTGGTTTTATATTTAAAGTAAATCTTT